>NC_133617.1:573565234-573922734 GCF_048593235.1 Sminthopsis crassicaudata | reverse complement strand
AGAAATGTAAATAGTTTAAATTTATTGAATCCCTTGAGATTATTCTTTCATGTTTACCTTTTATGCTTCTTTTGAGTTTTGTTGGGTAAATTATTCTTGATTGAAGTCTTGGCTCTTTTGCTTTCTGGAATATCATATTAGTATCATATTAGTAGAGGGCATGGAAGTTTCTAAGTCTTGTGTGATCCTTGTGTGAATGGCATATTTTTGGCAGTATGTATGCAATGTTTTATCTTTGATTTGGGAGTTTTGGAGTTTGACTATAATATTCCTGGGAGTTTTCATTTTGTCATCCCTTTGAGGAGGTGGTATGGCAGATTCTTTCAATTTCTGTTTTATCCTCTGAACCTATGGTATCAGGGCAATTTTCCTTTATAATTTCTTGAAATATAATGTGTAGACTCATTTTTGCAGCCATGATTTTCAGGTTCAATAATGACTTCATTGTTTTTCCTTGATCTATTTTCCAGGTCAGTTGTTTTTCCAGTGAAATATTTCACATTTTCTTCTGTTTTTTCATTCTTTTCACATTTTTAATGGAGTCCAGCTTCCAGCTGTTCACTTCTAATATTTAAAATATTTAATTTAATTTTGATTAAATTAAATTTAAATATTTAAAATGATTTATATATTTAATAGTTAAAATTATATTTAATATTTTAAAATGTATTGTTTTCTTCAATGATATTTCATACCTCTTTTTCATTTGGCTTATTCTGCTTTTTAAGGAGTTCTATTCTTCAATGAATTGTTGTACTTCCTTTTCAATATGCCCTTTTCTACTTTTAAAGGTATTCTTAAGTGTATTTTTGTGCTTCTTGTACCATTAGTTTCTGTATTTAAAGTTTTATTTTCATTATTTTTGTGTGTCTTTTACCAAGTTAATTCTTTTTTCATGATTTTTTTGGTAGATTGCTCATTTTCCACAGTCTATTTCTTCATTTTTAATTTATGTTAAAGTGGGTTCAACTTGGGAGTGAGAAGGCACTGGGCTAAACTTTAGGCTTTTCTTTTTTTTTTTTTGGTAGGGGCAATTACCAGTTATCCTAATCTGTGTTTTGCCACTAGACCTGATGATTTGAGGAGAGAGTGAGGCGAGAGTTGCCAGTTAGTGCCATCTGTACCCAGTGCCAGCCACAGGTCTTTTGTAATCTCTTTTTGACCCTTTTTCTGACCCCTCCCTGCTTATCATCTTTGGGCTGAAAGATCCTGTAGCAACTGCTGCTCCCTCGTTACCTCTAAGGCTCATCATTGGCGCTGACAAAGGCCTGGGCCTATGCTGGTATTGCTGCCCTTGGGCCTATGCTGGTATTGCAGCCCTTCCTTAAAAACTTCCTAATTTGTCTTAGGCTAGAAAATTATCTCTGGCTATTTGTTGTCTTTTTCATTCCAAAATTTATTTGAGAAATTATTTTGAAGGCTTATTATTATTATTATTATTTTTTTTTTTGCTGAGGCAATTGGAGTTAAATGGCTTGCCCAGGGTCACACAGATAGGAAGTATTAAGTGTCTGAAGCTGGATTTGAACTCAGGTCTTCCTTACTTTGGGCCCATGCTCTATCACTGTGCTATTTAGTTGCCCTTATAAAGTTATTTTGAGGGAATATTGGGAGAATTAAGCTAAGATTCTGCCTATAGTTCACCATCTTCTGAGATAATATTTGTCATGTTTTGTTCTTTCTGCCATGACAAGGAATTGAGGTCTTTCACCTTCTTAGCTGCTCTCTTCTATATGTTCTCCAGTCCATCCATGTCCTTCTTAAACCATGACACCCAGAACTGAACGCAGTATTTAAGATAGGTCTAATACTTACAGTGTACAGTGGGACTATCACCTTCCTATTTCTCTAAGCTATGTCCTCTCAATACCTTTAGATAGTATTTTTTTGGCTGTTTCATTGTGCTTCTTGCATATTGAAATTTTAGTTTACTAAAACCCCCAGATTTTTTTTTTCCAGCATAACAGGTCTGGAGTGATGTTTTCTTGAAACTATGATGCCTATTCACTGCATCAACTAGCTGCCCCACTTCTCTCTCCTTTTAAGGAAAAAAAAAAGGGGGATATTTTACCTTCTCCAGTCTTTAACTTTCCTGTTTTCCATGATTTTTCAAATTTCACTGATGATGTCTCAGCAGTCACAGCTGCCAATTATTTGAAGATCTAAAGATACAGTTCCTCTGGGCCTGGTGATTTGAATTAATTAAGGGAAGCTAGGTGCTCTCTTACTTGTGTTCCTTACTTGCATTTCATTTTAGTCATTTTTTTCCTTGCCATTTCCAGTGTAGAGGTCATTCTCCTTTTCTGAGAAAACAGAAACAAAATAATAATTGAACAGTTTTGTTTTTTCTGTTATTATCATCATTCCATCCATTTCATGTAAAGGTCCTATCCCTTTTTTGATCCTCCTTTTTCTCCCAGTATAACTAATACCTTTCATCTTCCATTCCCCCTCTTTTCAGTCATGTTTAACTTCCCTTACCTCTGCTCTGAGTTTTATTGTTCCTGATATTATTTTTTGTGTTACTATTATGCCACAGTTCTCTTACTGGCCTGACTCAGTTTCCCTAATTATCCTGACCTAGTCCTGACTCAGGTTCCCTAATTGTTCTGCTTCAATTTATAATTATCTGCATAGTCCTGTGAAATAACCCCTCCCTCTTTATCAGAATATTTGATAAGGATAAAAGATCTTATGTTTTAGAATATCAGAATACCTCTCCCCATCTCAAACTATCACATTGTCAGATACCGTTTTATCAAGATGCCTCTGTCCATTTCTGGGGTTCCTCCCCCACATTAGGTCATCCCATCTCCTAGGTCATCCCATCTATGTCATCACCCCACCCTGTCAGAATCCCATTCCCACTCTCAGCACTCTTGACTCCGCCCCTGCCACAGTCTACCCCCTGAGTCTGAGCTATGTGTATATATATCATTGAACACTCACATTGCTTACTGGATTTTTGGAGATGATAGTCTCATTCAGCCCTGGGACCAAACCATGGATCCATTTGGTCCCAGTAAATCTCTCCCTTTTAAATAAATTATTAAATACTCTCTAATCTCTATCTTGCCTCAGTTTCTCCTGCATTACAACTCATTCATTCTTGGGTCACCTATTTGACCTTGCTTACATCTTCTGTGCACTTCTTTTTAAAAAGTATAAGTTAGTTGGCAAGTTACTTATGAATGCACATTGGTCTTTACAGAAAGATTTCTTTTTTTTCTTTTTCTTTTGTGCTTGTTGGATGTTTACTTATATTGTCAGAAATTTTGAAGCTTTCCCATTTCTTCTAGTCTGAGTTTCCCCAAAGCATGTTATTCCATAGTCTTTAATCTTCAAAAGATATAAGAGCCAGTGAGCATATATTTTCCTCTGTATCTGATTTCCTACTAACAGGAAGGTTTTTCACCTATGTTCTGCCTAGTTATCCTGGAACTATCCCAAAGCTTGGTCATGGGCCTTTTTCTCTTTCTTTCCATACATCTTGTGGCGATTATATCAACTCTTATGGATACAAAGATTATCTCAATGCAGATTCTTAGATTTTTATATCTATCTTCTTTCTTCTTCTGAACTGTAGTCTTTCATCACCAATTATCTTTTAAAACTCTCAAAATGAATGTCTGGAGGCAATGCAAACTCAACTTGTTTAAGACAGAACTCTTCTTTCCCCATTCCCCAACCCTTTCCCTTTTTGAATATCCTTATTACTGCCAACGGCTTCAGGACCCTCCTATTCACTAATTTAAACCTTAGAGTGATCTTTGATTTCTCAGGTTCACATCTACTCTACTCTACACATCCAATTTATTGCCAAATCTTGTGGTTCTATTTTCAAAGCATCTCTTTTATACATTACCTTGTATCACACAGCAACAGCCTCTTGTTAAGTAGTCTTATCCCAAGTCTCTTCTTACTCCAATTCATCTTCAACTCAGCTGCTAAAATAATTTTTCTAAAGCATAGGTCTTATCATATTACTCCCATTATATTTAGAATAAAATATCAACTCTTCCTTGGCATTTAAAGCACCTAATACCTGGCCTTTTCCTTTCTTTCCATCGTTTTATTTTTTGAGTTAACAAAAATCTAATTTTTCTTCTTCAAAGTTATTTATTTTTATAATATTGTTATAATTTATATTTATAATATAAATTAAATAATATAATATTTATAACAATAAAGTTATAATTTTATAATAAAATGTTTTTAATATTGTTCTGCTCATTTCACTCTATCAGTTTTTTCAGATTTCTCTGAAACTGTCTCTTTCATTATTTCTTAATGCATATTATAAATACATTATATTTTAATTACAATCTTTTACAATAATTTGTTCAACCATTCACCAGTTGAAGGATACCTCCTTAGTTTTCAATTCTTTGACACTACAAAAAGAACTGCCATAAATATTTTTGTATATATGGTTCTTTTCCCCTTTTCTGTCTTCTTATATTTGATCCCTCTTCATAAATGTACAGTCCAAGAATACTGGCCAGTAACTCGATGATACTCTTTTGCCCTATTCCTGTTTTGGATCTTTGTTCTTCTTTCTGTTTACTCCTTTGGGGATATTACCTGGTCTTTTGGTTTCAGCTCTTTATACTCTGTATTGATGATGGATAATCTACTTCTCTAGCTAGTCTTTTTTGTCTATTCTCCCCTAATTTCCTACTACTTATTGGATAGCTTCACATAGATCTAAGTTATCTAAAACAGCATTCAAAACAGTTTGACTTCTGAAGCTCTGTAATTTAAAATTTAAGATAATAGGATTAAGAGCTGAGCAATCTTGTTACAGGCATATTAGCTGTGTGAAGAACTATGGCAAGGCTTGTGAAACTTTTTCTTCTTAAGACACCTTTTTGCCTAATAAATTTTTACATGACCTGGACAAGTAAGTATATAAAAATATGTATATAAACAAACATTTGCTGATAACATCATAATTTTGCAACATTCAGTTAGGAGATCTTATATACTTGTATATTCATATACACTATACTATATATACATATGTACTTATATTTGTGACCCACAATTTAAGAAACTGGGACCCAGGGTAAGTCATTTAATTTCTTTAGGCCTCAGTTTCCCCATATGTAAAATAAGATTATTGGAGTTAATGACTCCAAGGCCACTTCCAACTCCTAAATAATTGATCCTGTGAAATTGAAGTCATAAAGATTTCAGTGACTTTTCCAGTAAGCACATAGTTAGAACTCACTCATCAGTTCCATAAAAATATAACACCAAAATGTCTTCTTTGATATTTGGTTCATTTGAGCACCATCTTTGGTACTTTTGTCCTTTTACTTCTTGATGGTATGTCCTGGTCTGTCTTCTTGGTTTCCTTTGCTGATACCTCTTTTTTCCATTCCTAAATACCTACCTTCAAGGCTTTCCCTTGGTGGTCTCATCTACTACCATTACTTCAATTCATTTTCTATGCAGATGACTTCCATATCTATAGGTCTAGTCTTGAATTCTGTAGCTCTGACCTTCTATTTTGAGTATTTCCAGGAACTCTTGCCCCACTCCTCCAAAAAAAAAGATAAAAATGGATGAATGATTATAAAAGCATTTAAGTGCTTACTGTGCAAAGTGCATGGGAAAGGAATGGAAAAGTAAGACAGTCCCTGTTCTTAAGGATCTTGCATTCTGATGGGCAGACAGCGATTTGAAATTTCAGTTGTAAGTCAGAGGAAAAATTCTGCAATAAAAGTATAACAAAAAACAGTATCTTGCTTTTTTTAACTTCCCTTTTTCTGGTAAAGGTAATATTTCAGTCCTAAGACTTTGCAGCTTTCTTCCATTTTGGAACTTTTCACTTCCTAAAAAATAGCTGTTGATTCTTCCTTGGCAACATCTCATATCTAACTATTCCTTTCTACTCACTGCCATCCCTTTAATTCAGGTTCTTATTACCTCTTTGCTAAGCTTTAGCTTTTTAGCCAGTTAGGTTTATGGTCTCCTTTCAGTTGCTTATAGAATTAACTTTAACTCTTATGTTCAGGTTCTTCCTAATCTAGTTCCAAATAACCTTTATAGTCTTATTTCATACTCTTCTCACATATCTTTGCTCCTTTTAAAATAGTGACTTCATATTTCCTAAGTCACTTTCCCTCTCCTTACAGTGTTTTCTGCTCAGAAGAGGAACCCCTTACATTTTCACCCGTTGAGATCTTCTTCCTTCAGAGCTTAGCTCCAGTGCCATCCTCTCTGTGAGGCAGAATTTTATTAGAGGCCATGAAATGCTTTTTATATATAATATGTGCTTTAGCAGAATTCTTCAGTTTATTGTTATTGTTGATGTTTGTCCTTCATTCTCGAAGAGAACCATAACATCTGTGGGGTGATGTCATGACATGCAAGTGAATTGTCAGATTTAAGTGAGGGAGGTTTGGACGATCACTGGGCTGACTTTCCCCTCCAGAACCATCTAGGTCCAGTGGCCAGACATAGATCAGGACAACTGGAAAGGGCTCTGTATGAGTAGGGAGATCTTGGCCTTTTTAAGTTAGTCTTCACCGTCTCAATTTGACTGAGGTTGCATCATTCAATGATTAAGGCTAGGTATCAGTAGGTGTAAGAACACTCCAGAAAACATTTGTAAAGCAAAGAGAAGCTGAGTAGTGAGCCTGATGTTAGTAGAAAGAGCAGTAGATTCTTTAAGGAGCCGAGGATTCTAGTCCTGCCTCATATGTTTTCTACCCAAAATGCTTGACCTTATCTCTGAGCTTCATTTTCTCCATTTTAAAAGTGAAATAACAGCTTACTCTGCCTAGAAAATAAATGTGGAAATGTTTTGAAAATGAAAAATACATTGAAAATGTTATTATTTTATGGCTACAGAAAGCACTCCAGCTTCTGCCACTGGTGGAGGATGGAGATGGAAACTATGTAAGAGAAGGTATGGATAGATTAGCACCAATTGAGCATTGCTGCTGGAAAAACAGTGCAATTAAAATAGCATTATCTTGTCAGTTATGTTATTACAAAAGTAATAATATCTTGGGACCAAAACCAGTTTATGTCATAGTATTGACTAAATGATAAAAAACTGGTTTGTGGATAGGCTAGAAAGATTAATAAAAAGAAAGGAAAATAGACTGGCAAAAAATGAAAAAATAAAAAAACAAGTGAAACCTAAATATATATATATATATATATATATATATATATATATATATATATATATATATATTTTTTTTTTTTTTTTTTTTTTTTTTTTTTTTTTTTGGTAGTTTTTAAATATATGTAAGGCAGTATATTAGAGTGGAAAGGCATTGACACTAGTGTCAAGGTCTGGGTTCAGATCTCAGCCTTGAACTTACTATCTTTATGACCTTGATCATGTTGATAAGGTTTAGGTTTGGGGGTTCCCTTTAGTAGGGAACCAAATGATGTCTAGATTTAGGGAACCAAAATGAGATTAGGGTTTCTGATGGTCAGGATATTAAATAATAAAGTCTAGTTTAGGGAACCAAATAGAGAGGTTTGGCTCCCCTGCACCTCCTTAGGATTTGGTGCAAGGGTAAGCATAGAGATTCTCTGTAAATGAATTTACAGACCTAAAAATCTAGATTGATAAAAGATTTATTATAGGGATTTGGGAAGTAAGGAAGTAAGGTTAGAAATCTTGACAGAGAGGCATAAGGTCTCATTAGGGAGATAGGTGAAGATAAAGGATAACACTGGAAGAGAATATTATTCCAGCCGGCAGAGGTTTCTTTGGCATATCATGGCATAGCCTAGCATGGCATGTTTGGAATCTCTGCAAGAGAGGATTTTAGTTTGGCTCTTTTATAATAGGAACTTTGGCTACAAGCTGAAGGGAGCTAGTGGGTGGAGTCCCAAGTTGGTTCATCTACTTGCTGGATTTCAGCTTGAGCTGGAATTTGAATATAATTCTATGAGTTTCTTCAATTCAATAGGATTGGAATTCCTTTGGCTAGGTAACAGAATGAAACTGTCTTGTTTGTTTTTCCTCTGGCGGGGGTCCCTCACTGAGGCAGGGTTGAAGGAGATTTTCTCCTTCAAGGATTTTTAGAGTTTCGGGCTCCCTTCTGGTCTTCAGACCTCTTCTGTAAAATGAATGATTAGATGGCTCTGAGATCTCCCTTCCATCTCTAATTCTATGATCCTCTGTTGTAGGAAAGACTAAAACAGTTCATATTAGTATGATTGCATGGTTTGTTGTTCAAACTCTTCCTTCCAAATGGCTCAAATAAATATTCCTAAATTATAAAAACAATTAAATCTTTCTTGAGGCTTTCTGTGAAGGCTCATTTTGGCTTAATTTTTAATTCATTTGCATTGGTTGAAACACAACTGTCCAGTGTGTGTTCTTTTGTGTTTTAGAAAAATAAATCTAAAAGCTATAATGAAAACATATCTTTTAGGTCAGAATTGTATTGCTTTTGGCTAAAAGCCATTGTAGGAAATTCATTCTGTAACTTTCTAGCAGCTATTCCAAGTCCAAATGTTTGTTAGCAGGAAAAATTTGTGAAGTAGGCTGTTTTCCATCTGTCCCACTTTTTTTTTTTTTTTTTTTTTTTTTTTAACTGCTCCATTTCAGTACCCTAAGGTGCTCATAAAATGTGACAGCTGCCCAGGCTCCCCACCACAGTGCCCTAGCCATGTATCCAGTTTGACCCTATGTTCTAAACTCCTATTGCCACCTTCACTTGCTGACATTTAGTAATCCAGTATCCCATTCCTGAGATCCCTGAAAAACTTTCAATCCTTTGGAATCAATTTAAACTAAGTTGCTAATAGCTTAATAATTAGCATTATTTTGAGTGGAAAGATAACAGTATTTAGGGGTCAGAAAGTGTTAGATTCCTGTTTCTAAACTAAACTAGGCATGTGAAATTGGATGAATTATTTCACCTCTCCTTCCCCAGTTTGGATACCTAATAGTAATTTTGTGAGGAAATGTTTTGTAAATCATAAAGCATTAAATAAATGGTTTTTTATTATTATGCTTTCTAGACATCATTTATCCAAGAGTCTCTAGCTACTAAGTGGCAGAGTCTGGGTGATAGCTTTCTTCAAGTACCTGAAAGGCCTTTCCTCCAAAGAGGAATTTTTCTTGTTTTTCTTCTTCCAAGAGGACAAAACTAATAGTGGATGAAAATTAAAAAGAGGGTAAGATTTAGGCTTGTGTAAGGAAAAGCTTTCTAAGAAAATAGTGCTAGCTGAATGAATTCAGAGGAAAAGGGAAGATAAGGGGAGAGAGGGCAGTGATTTTCCAGTCCCTCCCCAAGTCTGCAAGCAAAGGCAAGATGAAAATTGGTTAGAGATGTTGTGCAGAGTATTTGACCTTGGCTCCCATGGGGACTAACAAGCAGCCCCCCCCCCCAAGAAGGGTGGTAGGGCAACAGGAGCCTGCTATTGCGATGACTTTGGGTTGACATGTACACATTCTTACTGGCTAGGACTATTGGAGGACTGAGGGAAGAAAATTGTTTCACCTGACTGGGCTTCCCAAGAGCAGATATATGTCTAAAGATAATGTTTGGTAATTGTGTGAGGAATGGTTTATAAAGGGGAGAGAATGGACTCTGAACCACCTGTTAGGAAATTACTGATGTAGGTTAGGCAGCCGCATATGGAGGGCTCAAACAAAAGTGGCAGGAGTGGGATCCAGAAGAGAGGGCAGATGGGAAAGTCATTGTAGATCTAGAACTCTCCTTGGTAATTGATGTGTTTATTAGTAGAATGGGGATAACAGTCCTATGTTGAGATTAATAAATAATATCTATCTTTACATGATTCTTTTGCTTCCTCCACATCCCTGTGTTCAGTCAGATTGTTAGGTCACAGTTCCTACAAATAACTGTATGTGAAGAGGGGGAAATGGCTTTTCAGATTCTATGTCCCATAATTTAAAAAAATACACCCATCACACGGTAAACAGGGTCAAGATTTGGCACCATAGATTTTTCTGACAGTTGGCACCTTTTCTTATGGGAAAGGTTGGTATAGTTGGATAGCTCAATGTTACGTAATGGCCAATAAGTAGTCTAAACCTTTCTCATTCTTGCCTTTCCCAATTAGGAAAATGACATGGGTGAAAACATCATAGGCCTTTCTCCACCTGTTGGGTCCTTTGGGGGAAGACTTTTGCCTTCACTTCTCCTTCCATTCCTCTCTTCAGAATTTCGTGGCACAGTACATAAAACTCTTAACTTGGAGGTTAGAATATCCAAATTCATTTTAACTTTTCAACATTAATTTCTTCTTCTGTAAAATAGGTTAACACCTGTCTTACAGGATTTGTTGTAGGGATCAAATGAGATGATATATGTGGAGTCCTTTACAAAATTTAAATGCTGTACAAAAGCTAGCTATTTTTGTTATTACTGAAGGTAATAGATTTGGGGAAGTCTTTGAGGAGATTACAACCAATAGTAATGATTCAGTTTGAGGGACTATGAGGGAAAAAAAGTCCCTGGCCCCATTCTAATTTTATCTTTGGGAGTTTACCTGTGAAAATACAGGATAAATTGCTCATAAAATGTGCCTTGGTGTTTTACTTTTTGACCAGCTGGGTACCCAAAATGGGTAAGGTCCTAGATCATATGAAATCACTTCAGAACTATTTCTTCCCCCTTCTTCCCTCCTTTCCCCTTAGGAAAATCTAGGGATATTTATTTATAGTTATATTCAAAAAGGTGAAAAATAATTCTTTATATTAAAAGACCAATTTAAAAAATTCACTACTGCAGAGTGAACATGAAAAATCTGTATTACAGATGAAGGAAGCTCTATGGAGAAAAATCCTTGTCTGTATACATGGAGGAGAGAAGACACTTTCGATCTCTTGCCTGTGTTACCCGTGAGCCATGCTCTGATCCAAATGATCCTGTCACTGGTAGGGGTCTACTTACAGAGTACATCTGGTCTACCTTGAATAGTATGTTCTTTCTAAACTTTGCCCATCTTTCAGTGTCCCAAAACTTTGTGAAGCTGCCAGATCTCATCTTCTCTTGACCCCAAACTCCATTCAACCATGCCAAATACACCCTGTTCCACCCCCTTCCCTAGGAAGATAATTTCATTAATCCACAAAAGCTTTTGGAAGGACCTATGCTATATTATGAAAATCACAATCCTATAATGATCTGGTATGCTCAGATAGTTTGGATTCTTATTTTTCTTTATTTTAGTCTCCTTTTTCCAATCTAGATAATATTTATTTTATGGGGTTTTTAAATTCATAAGAAGAAATGTCACCAACCAAAAATAATGAAAAGTCAGCTCCACCTACACTAGAAAAGAAATCACACAAAATGTTATTTTGGTTGATAGTCGATGGAAATTGTTTTCAATTAAAAAGAAAGAGCAATTGAATCATGCTTATCTATGGTGTAAAGAGTTCACTAAAAAGTTGTAGTATTAATAGTTTCAAGGTAATCTCCTGCATGCCTCCTATCCTATTTACTAGATTGTGTTTTGTAAGTAAGATTACCTTTTCTGCTCTTTGGAAATCACTCAAACTTTAGCTGCATCTAAAAGTTTTATAGTTAGAAGCTTAAAACAATTAAAATAGTTATTTGGTAAATATGAACTGAAGAAAGATTCACTTTCACTTATTTGGCTATAAAAATTATTTTCCTATGAAATAAAAGGCTCATTCTTAAGCAAAAGGTGTGCATTTGCATGACTCAGAGGTAGTAGATTTAATATTTAGAATTAAGACTTTTCTGTTCTTAACGTGTCTTGGACTTATATCTGTTTAAAATTCTTAAGTATTTATGTATCTTTAAGGATTATCTTTGATATATATTTTACTCATAGGCATGCACAAGATTGAATGTTATGACACATCCTGGGGGGCATTACCAATGATACTGTATGGATATGTTATAGGCCAGAACTCTGTACTTGAAACAAGGATTCTTACAAGGTACTAACTCAGTGGAATTGATAAAACAATGCTTGTCTAGCATGGTGCTTAATAGTTCTCTAGTTTAGTATATGAACTTAGTACTTAATATAGTTCTACAAAATTCACACCTACTATGTCTAATTAAAATAGAGCATATAAGCTGGGACAAACTCAGCCAGAGTCAGAGAGCCAGAGAAGACAGGACGAATGTCTTGGAGACAGACTAGGAGAAGATGGAGGACTGGAGGCAGGAGCTCAAGCTCTGGGAGCCAAGGAGAGAGATTCACTCCATCTCACACCACTGTGGTGGCTGGCCTCCTGCACTTCCAGCACTGAGACCAAGGCCCATCTGAAGGCCCTCCAGAAAGCTAGCCAAAGCCCCAGGCAAGGAAACTAGACTTTGAAGGAGATAATAAAGAATTTGGACTTTTTATCCCTGGCTATTCTTGTGGTGATTAATCAACTGACACGAAGGCTGGTCCAGAGACCAACCAGAACACTACATGGATGCATGCATCCTCACTGAAATATCCCTGTGGAGAGATAGGATGATGTAGTGGAACTAAGATGGACTGGCCTTGGAGGTAGGAGGCCAGACTTTTAAAATAGTGGCTCTGACAGGTACTGTTTTTCTCTATGATTTGCAGCATATACCTTTGCCTATATGAATCTCAGTGTTCTACTCTTTTAGAATCCTTGAGAGCAGAGACTTTGCATCATTGCATAGTATATGTATATACTTTGCATCAGACCTGATGCAGAGTAAGTGCTTAATGAGTACTTGTTGATGGATTGATTATAAAATGGGTACAATACTCACTGTATTGTAGCTTGATAGGGTTGTTGTGAGCAAAGTGATTTGAGAACTTTAAAACATTATATTATAACAACTCACATTTAGAGAGTGTTTCAAGATTTTAAAAAGCATTTTCCTCTTCTATGGAGAGAAATTCCTCACTGCAAATGGAAAAGACCTCCTTAACCTCTTGCCTGTGCAGTCAGTAGGTGAAAAATTTTAGTACCCCTGGGTCATGCTCTAATCCAGATGATCCTCTCATTAGTGGTGGTCTGTTTACAGAACATATATGGTCTCAAGTTGCTAAAACTTAAATTTGCACTAATATTTTTGATACACTCTGTATATCAATCAATAGGGCAGTTAATGTGTATTAAATACTTATGTAGCAGGCCCTATGCTAATTGCTGTGGATACCATGACAAAAAGTGATTTGGTGATTAAAATTTAATGAGGAAGTAGCATACATACATAACTATGTACATAATATATATGAGGAATATAAGATTGTCTTGGGAGTGTTTACTTTGCACCGGTAGTTGAGAAAGATCAGGAAATTTGATATAGAAATTGGTACTTCATCTGAGACATGAAGAATACCAGAATTTCCAAAAGGTAGAAATAAGGTGGAAGCATGCTTTAGGCATGGGGGATAGCTGTTGACAAGACACTGAGTGTCATGTGTTTTCCCATTTTATATATGAGGAAGCTGGACCACAGAGAGATTAAGTGACTTGTCCACAGTCAAAAAGATTGAAAGCAGAGATTCCAGTGTAAATAAATGTCCTGATTCTTGGTCTGGGCCTCTTTGCAAAATGCCATGCCATCTTATGAAAGAAAGTTCCCATATCCCAATTTGTATGTCTAAAACTATAAAACCTTGAGAAGACCAGAGTACTAAAACTGTCAAAAGTATATGTATATGCTTTTCATTTTTAATGAGATAAACTACATATAAGCAAGAAATTATCAAATCATAGGACACATCTGTGTGACCTAAATGGAGATGTGTAGATCCTTTTTAATGAAATTCTTGATTTTATAGTCAAGTCATAAAGCACTTGAATTGTTGGATGTCATATCTTTCAGCGAAGCCAAAATTTTAAATTGTTGGAAAATATGTAACTAAAATTATCCCCTTTTTAAAATATATTTGGTCATCTCTCTGATACTACTATTATGTTAACTGGTTAATGTATTGTTATTGAATGGATTTGTAATTTTTAACACTTATTTTGACTAGTATGGTAAAATCTCAGTTAATTGAAATGTTTGGAGAATGGAATATTCTGACTGATTTAACATTAACTAGAGATTTGTTTGAACCATTAATATTTTTTTTTTCCTTAAACATATTTGTATACTTCTCTGCCTTAATAACAAGAGTATGCTGAACACAATTTAATCTGTACTTGATGAGTTAGGATCTCATTATTCTGAACATGAGTTTTTCTTAAACAAGATTACATGGTAAAGTACTAATGATGATGATTTAAATTCAAAACACATTTATTAAATTTTATTTTTAGTTTCAAGTTTAGCATATACCTGCTGTGTCTTAAGTCACTGCTTGTCTCAGAGTTTATGACCTGATTAGGGGTGCTACATGTACACAGAAGCATGATACTGTTGAGATTCAAAGGAGATCCCAAAAGATTGGGGTTGTAGACCCGTGTCATGAGGTGTCTCAAAAGAATTTGCAGGCTTGAACCCATTTCCAAGTGAGGGGGCAAAGTTTATTATAATTGTTAATGCCGATTGAAGTGGGCTAAATTCCAAAAGATTTTAGCAAACAACCTGGAGCAAGAAGATAAATTTATAGGGAAATGATAAAGAAATTAGATGCTTCTTGTCACTGATATGCTAATTTTATGACTTAGTGACTTAGAGGTGGAGTTGAGGAGTGGTCTGGTTTGCCCCTTATTATTGTCTCAGAAATTTTATTATTGTTAGTGGATCTACTGCACTCCCAAGGCCAGATGGCCTTAAATTTAGGCTAAAACTTCCCTATAAATTGCACCTTCTCAAAAGGTGAAGTTTAAACAAAATGTTCAAAGTGCAACAAACACTGGATTTGGAGTGAGAAGATCTGGGTTCAGATTTCTTTCAGATATATTTCTTATTATTGTATGATCAATTTGTGCAAGTCACTTAATCTCATTTTCTTTCCTCATTGGTAAAAGAACACATAGAGGATATGATCTTTCAGGTATTTTACAACTCTAAATAATCTAAGTTTGATCTTTTAATTGTGGAGTTGGAATCAGGGAAGAAGGCTGTGGCTGATGCATTGAACTAGGCCTTGAAAGAAGAGGAGTGTGTTCTAGGCTCAGTCATTGCAAATGACTGTTAGTAAGAAAAGAGAAAAGATCTGGGAAGGCTAATCTAGTTTGGTTTAAATGAAGGGAGGGATAATCTGAACTGAATGAGGAGGGGTAATAGGAAACTAGTCTGGAAAGGGAAGTTGGAACCAGCTCCTGAGGGCCCTTGAAGGTCTGGTATAGGAGTTGGTATTTTATCCTGTAGGTAAGTGAAGCAGTGGAGTTTTTTTTTATGAAGAAAGTGATATGGTCATACCTGTGTAATAAACAAATCATTTTTGACAGTTGTAAAGGTGATATTTGGGGGTGGGGAGATAGATCAGTGAGACCAGTTGGAAGGCTATCCTAACAGTCCAAATTAGAGCCAATAAGGGTCTGACTTAATTTTGTTTAAGTAGAAATATATTGTAATGGCAGATTTGGCAAATGCCCTTGAGCCCTTGAGAGCTTCTTTAATACTTCAAAAGATCTTTAATTTCATCAATTCTTCATTGCTGCCAATTGCAACCCCTCTACACTTTAAACACTTCACTATTTACTGTAACTTATATGTACACAAACATATATACATTGCTAATCAGTATATTTGCATGTATGCATGTATATTATATGCATATATATAATATATTATCTCTAATACATATGGGGCCAGTTTTCTGGTGATAAGCTTCTCTCCCCTTTTTGTCAATAATCTTGTTGGAGTAGAATGTAACTCCTTAGTAATTTTATATTTGGGTTCTCATTTTTGTCATTAGAAATGTAGGTCACTCTCTAAGACAGGCACCAGATTTGCAGTTCAGCTTGCACCTAGTCTTTTAAATCTGATCAGAGACATTCATCTAGTCTATTTGTCTTTTACAGGAGGAAGACCAAATTCTTCTGAATTCATATATAATTGTTGATTGTATGATCCTACAAGTTACCTAATGGTTTCTTCACTTTCTAATTTCAGACCTTCACTTATTTATGGTTCCTCTGATGTGAATGAATTACAGACACTTTGATGAACTGCCCTGGGCTCCAGTTGTCTTTGGCCCCTCTAGCACTATTTTAGGCTAGGTGCAAAGAATAGCCACTATCAGCTACAGTCTGAGTGTTCTTAAGTATTTCAAACGTCACTCTTCTGCCTACTGAGCAAAAATGCCCGTTTTTGTTATTTTGTTTGTTTTTTGGTTTGTGTACTGCTGCCAGAATTTGGTTTTTGAATACTTAAGAAGGGAAGTGGTAAGCACTATGAACTAGGAAAGCTTCATGACAAGTTGACTAACTTCATTTTTATTTCTTCATTGTTTATGGATCCCCTGAAATATAGTTCAAAGACCTCAGTTTAAGGACTAGATAATCAGATCAATTGTCAGGGATATTATAAAGAGAATTCATGCTGCTTATTGTGGGACTAGATGACTTTTTAGGTTTTTCCAACTTTTTGTTTTAATACTTTTGGCATCAGATAATAATAAAAATAAGATAAAAATAAAAATAAAAAGATAAAAAAAAATAAGAATAAATACTCTAGTGATTGAGTTTTAAAAAATGTAACCATGTGGCCAGTTTCTTGTTTTATTCACCTCTTTCTAATTAAAGTAGGGTCAAAAAAGTTTCAGTTAAACAAAGGTTCTAGTTAGTTATATTCTGTTTAATTGGATTTAACTTTTAAAAAAAAAATCAATTTCCTGATAATTCAGATCTCTCATTTATCCAAACCATTTTGTTCCTTTATTTTCTCAGAATTGGATGGATTTGCCCAGTGGAAACTCCAAGTCTTCTTTTATCTTTCTGAACTTACTAGATTTTAGATTAGGATACACACATCTTATATCTTATATTTAAGTGTTAAGACTTTAAAAATAATAGTAAGGGGAAGAAGCATGGCATAAGATATTTTGGGAATTGTGAGTTCTAATCTTAGGTTTGCATATTACCATAGCATTCTCTTTCATCACCTACCACCTCTGTGCCTCAGTTTTCTCTTCTATAAAATGAGTGTTGGACTAATTCGTTCCAGTTCTACAAATTGATATTTCTATATAATAAATTGCAATATATTTCATACTATAGACAACTGCAGGTTGTTTTTGGTTCATTTAAATTTTAAATAAATAGGTATTTTCTTTTTAATAAGAACTTCAAATTTAAAGATTTCATAAAGATGAGAAGGATATGTAATCCAAAGGCTAACTAATATATATTTTGGGTCTTCTGTTTTCTTTTTCTCTCTTCTCTCCTCCTTCCTATTCCATGTTTCCCTTCTTCCTCTTCCTCCTTTCTTCTCTTCTTCCATCCACATTGTAAAATCTCCAGAGGCATTAGGAGTAGTGGGGTACAATAGAGAGATCACTGGATTCTTTGTAAGGAAAAACCTAGATTCAAAACCGGCTCTGAAACTGTGTGATCTTGGGCAAATCACTTTAACCCTTTAGTCTTCAGTTTCCTTAATTGCAAATATAAATTATGTGCTTTATGAGGTTCTTTAGAGTTGATTTTTTTTTTTAAGTTTAAAGGCTACTTAGAAATGTAAGTGGTCATTATGCCTATTGTCATTAAAATGTAGAAAAATTCAATATTGACTTATTGTGTGCTCAGCAGAAATGGCTTTATTCTTCTTTTCCTCATTCACTTAAAATCTTCCATACGATTGCCATTAATCACTTCTTTCTTGGCAACTTCTAGAATGGAGAAAAGGAGTGGGGGAAATAGAATTTAGGTGGAAGGCAGGATAGAAAGGGCTATGAAGACCTCAAAATAGTTATCTGTCTGGAAGTGAAAATGGACTAACTCTTGTTGGAGTCCTGTGGTGCTATATCTGCAGCTCATCTCAAGCTCAGCTGCCACCTATATGGTATCATTGTAACAAAGTGGTGTGCTTCATATTACTTTTATGTGACATAGTTAAAAAATGATGAATCTTAATCTAGTTTTCTGGTTTTTACCTTAATATTTAAAAAAAATGAAAGTGAAACTACCTTTTTAAACTTGTAAAATCAAAATTTTGGCATAACAATTAACATTGTTATAGCGTTCCTTCTGTTTTTAATGTTAACTGAGGTTTTTTTCCCCTACAGATGGCAGAAAATGAGTTCTTAGAAGAAAAAATATTCAAGCAACATTGTGAAAAATTTATTAAGCATTCAGAGGAAATAGGTGATGGATGGGAATGGAAAAATTCAAAGGTAGGAACAGTAATTTTGTTATTTTATGAAGATATGCTATATTATTTCAGTGAACATTAATTAAATCTAGTGAAAGGAAAGCTGATTTGAATTAGTTAAAAATTAGAATTTGCTATAATTGTAAATATTAGATCCTTATTATAGATTATAGATATTGTAGATAAAATTTGAATGCCATATTTGTAAAATGTAAGTTTTATTATTTTCTTTTTTCAATTGATATTTTTATTTTCCCAGTTATCTGTAAAACCACTTTTTTTACATTTATTTTTAAAACTTTGAATTCCAGATTCTCTTCCTTCCTTTCCTCCTTCACTCTCTTTCACATGGGAAGTCATGCAAAAAATTTCCATAAAAATCATGTCAGGTTGATGAGGTAGGGCAGCTAGGTAGTGCAGTGGATAGAACACCAGCCCTGAAGTCAGGAAGACCTAAGGTCAAATCTGGTCTCAGACATTTAACACTTTTTGAAAAAAAATCACATAGTGAAAGAAAACATAGATGTCTCCCTATTTTTCCCTCCCCTCAAAAAACCCTCAAGAAAAATAAAAATAAAAAAACAAAAACAAAGTAGACAAAGAGTATACTTCAATCTGTATTCAGACACAGTTTTTTCATTAGTATGGATAGCATTTTTCATCAAAAGTTTTTCAGAATAGTAGTGGATAATTGTATTGCAGAAAATATCAAAGTCATCCACAGCTGATCATTCCACAATATTGCTATTACTTTGTACACAGTTCATTTCACTTTGCTTAGTTTATGGAGGACTTTGATGTTTTTTCTGAGAGCATTCTGTTCATCATTTCATATAAAACAATAGTATTCCATCATAATTACATACCAGAATTTATTCAGCTATTCTCTTATTGATAGATATCCCTTCACTTTACAATTCTTTGCCCTTAGAAGAGAGCTGCCACAATTACTTTTTACACATAAGTTCTTTTCCTTTTTTAAAGATCTCTTTAGGGATTTATGCTTTGTAGTGGGATTGTTATGTCAAAGGATATACATGATTTAAAAGATCTCTGGCTATAGTTCATATCTTTTGTTCATTTATCATTTGGGGAGTAGCTTTTTTAAAAATAAATTTGACTCAGTTTCCTATTCAAGTAAGAAATGAGACCTTCATCAGAGAAACTTGCTTCAAAATTTTTTTCCCAATTACTTTTGCTAACTGTATTTTCACCCTGTTTATTCTATTTTTTCTCTCCTTTCACCTTGACCCTCTTCAAGTGTTTTGTCACTCCCCCCCATGTTCTCTCTTCTGTCACCCTCCCCTCTTTTCATATTTATTTACCCTTCTACTTTCCTGCAGGATAAGATAGATTTCATTGAGTTTCTGTATTCTCTGCACTTCCCCTCTTTTCCTCCACTTTAAAAGGGTGTTTTTGCCTCTTTCATGGCTGATAATTTGTGCCAATCTACTTACCTTTTTCTATTCTACTTTTTCCTATTCTCCCAGTGCATTCCTCTCTAATCCCTTAATTTTGTTTTTTAGATATTATTCCTTCACGTTCACTCACACCTGTTCCCTCTGTCTAAAGATACTCTAACTGCCATAATAATGGGAACATTTTAATGGTTACAAGTATCATCCTCCCAAGTAGGAATACTAATGGGGCCTTAAGTCCCATATATTTCTTTCCCAATTGCCTCCTTATGTTTCTCCTGAGTCTTGTATTTGAAAATCAGATTTTCTATTAAGCTCTGGTCTTTTCATTACAAATGCTTCAAAGTCTACTATTTCATTGAATGTCTACCTTTTCCTCTGAAGGATTATACTCAGTTTTGCTGGATAGGTGATTCTTGATTGTAATTTTAGATCTATTGCTCTCTAGAATATCATATTCAAAGCCCTTGAGTCCTTTAATATAGAGGCTGCTAAATCTTGCATTATCCTAAACTGTGGCTTTACTGTATTTGAATTGTTTCTTTCTGGATGCTTACAATATTTTTTTCTTGACCTGGCAGTTCATTGAGTTCCATTGAGACATTTCATATTATTTTCTATTTTTCATTATTTTGGTTTTGTTTTATTATTTCTTGATTTCTCATGTAGACATTAGCTTTTATTTGCTCAATTTTAATTTTTTTTCCCCCCTGAGGCTAGGGTTAAGTGACTTGCCCAGGGTCACACAGCTAGGAAGTGTTAAGTGTCTGAAACCAGATTTGAACTCAGATCCTCCTGAATTCAGGGCTGGTGCTGTATCCACTGCGCTACCTAGCTGCCCCCTCAATTTTAATTTTTAAGGAACATTTTCCTCAGTGAGCTTTTGTACTTTCTTTCCCATTTGTCCAATTATGATTTTTAAAGCGTTCTCATCATTAGCTTTTTGTATTTCCTTTTGCATCACTCTCAGTTTTCTTTTTTTACTTTTCCTGTCTCTCTTACTTGGTTTTCAAAGTCCCTTTTTGAGTTCTTCCACGACCTGAGCCCAATTCTTATTTTTCTTGGAGGCTTTGGATTTTGTTATCTTCTGAGTGTGTGTTTTGATGCTCCTTGTCCCCATAGTAACTTTCTGTGGTCAGAATCTTTTTCAGTTGTTTGTTCATTTTTCCAGCCTATTTCTTGGTTTTTAAGTCTTTATGAAAGTAGGGCTCCATTTCCAGAGTGGAGAGTGCACTATCCCAAGCTTCAGGTATTTGGTGCAGCTGTTTTCAGAGATCCTTCTGTGGATCTGACCATAAACACTATCTGACCATAAACACTCTTTTCTGCCCTGGAGCTCTGAGGAGCATCCCCACTTTACTGTAGCTGTGAAGTCTAGTGTGCTAAAGCCACAGATCCTTCCTTGCTGTTAGTGGAGAGGCTTTCTGTGATCTGAGGCCTCTTGAAGCTGCTGTCACTGCTACCCAAGCCTACTCCTGATGTGTTGGTTTCCCAAGGCCTTCTCACCCCACTGACACACCTTTCCTGTTGACCTTCCAAGGTGTCTTTGGTGTTTTTGGGTTGAGGGTTCTAGAAATTGTCAGTACTTTGGTTTATTTGGAGGCCTCAAAGCCAGTTCCTGCTTTGCCTGTGTCAGGGCTGTGTACTAGACTCCTACTCTAATGCCACAGACTTTTTGTGGTGACCTTCTAAGTTGTTTTTAGCTGGAAAATCGTTCCACTCCATCTTTTTGTGTTTTGACACTCTACAATTTGTTTAGAATTATTATTTAGCAGAATTTGGAGCAGTTTGGGGGAGAGCTGAGTGAGTCCTCATCTTTGTTCCACCATCTTGGCTCCCTCTCTTCAGTTTTATGTTTTCAATGTCATATGATTCTTTGCATTAGGCTAATGGCTTATTTAATAAAATCCTTATGCAGCTTATCTTAAATGAATTGTTTGATTGTGAAAGGATTGAATAATTCTGAAAGTTCTTAAAACAGTTTGTTTATACTTTTACTTAATAATCAAGATTATGAAAAAAAGTATGTTTCAGCTAATGTCATAAAATTTGAATTTATAAAGTTTTCCGATATATTTACATTTATTATTATTATGCCTACTTAGAATTCCTACTGAATGTCTACTTGGAATTATTTTCAAGATTGTTCAGTGTATGTATATATACATATGTATGTGTATATATGAATTAATCTGTACATTTATAGTGTATATGTGTGTGTTTACTTCAATATATCAATGAATCTAAGAACTCATCAATGTGGATTTTCTCTTCACTGATACTAGATGCACCCCATTCATCAATCAATGAGAATTTATGAAGTCCCAGGCATTGTGCTGAGCTCTAGCAATATATAGCAAGATAGTACAATTCCTGCTCTCAAAGATTATATCATTAGTCTATCAGGGAAAGCAACATGAACATAGAGAAGAAGTAAATACAAAATACATATGAGGACATGAACTACAAAGTAATTTGGGAGGATAGGTACAAGCACTTGGGAAGATCAGGAAAGGCCTCATGCAAGGGCTGGTATTTTAACTGAGCTCTGAAGAGGACCACAACTTTTCCAAATTGGGAGTGCATGCCAGATAGACAGTAGCCTGTGCAAAAGCAAGGAGAATGGATGTGATGTCTTTTAATTTGTGGGATAAGGTATTTTATCTTATTTTATTTTTATTTTTTAAATTTTATTTTATAATTATAACTTTTTTTTTTTTGACAGTACATTGCATGGGTAATTTTTTACAACATTATCCCTTGTACTCACTTCTGTTCCGATTTTTCCCTTCCTTCCCTCCACCCCTTCCCCTACATAGCAGGCAGTCTTATATATGTTAGATATGTTATAGTATATCCTAGATACAATATATGTGTGCAGAACCAAATTTCTTGTTGCACAGGAAGAATTGGATTCAGAAGGTAAAAATAACCTGGGAAGAAAAACTAAAATGCAGTTTATACTCATTTCCTAGTGTTCCTTCTGTGGGTGTAGTTGATTCTATCCATCATTGATCAATTGGAACTGAATTAGATCTTCTCTTTTTAGAAGATATCCACTTCCATCAGAATGGATGTGATATCTTAATTGAAAAACAGCAGAGAACAGTGTAGGTATAATGAAATATATATGAGGGAAAGTAATATGCAATAAGCCTAGAAAAGTAGATTGGAATCAGGTTGTGAAAGGTTTTGAATGACAACAGGAATTTTGTATTTGATTCAGGATGAATGATATAGCCCTTGGAGCATGGTCAGAAGGAAGGAAGAAAGGAAACAAGCATTTATTAACTATCTGCCATATTCTAAGCACTATGAGCACATTAGAAATAACTCTTTTGATCCTTACTACAACTCTGAGAAGTAGATGAATAAACTTTAGGCAGACAGAAGTTTAGGCCAAATTTGAAAATGGTCAGGTTTATGCTTTAGAAATATTACTTTGGTAGCTATGTGAGAGATGGATTGTAATGTTAAAAAAGATTTGAGGCAGGAAAATCAATTAGCAGCTATCATAATGATTCAGGATAGAGGTTATGGTGACCTGAATTAACACTGTGGCCACAAATAGAAGTAGGAGATGTTTTAGATGTAAAAACGATATGAGGTGGAAATTGGTTGGATATGTGGAGGGAGCAAAAATGAAAAATTAAGGATGTGCACTTTAGTGACTTGATTGATGTTGGTGGACTCAGTAGCAGTGGAGAAGTTAGGAAGCAGATTAGGTTTGGGAGAAGACATAATTAATTCTGTTTTGAACATGTTAGGTTTGAGATGTGTATGAGACACGCATTGAGGATGTCGAATACATAGATTGGAGCTTAGGAAAAAAAATGAGGACAAGTTATATAGATTTGAGAAGCATTTGCATAAAAATGATAAAATTGAAACTATGGGAACTGCTGAGATCACCCAGAATATAAGAAGAGAAGATGACTCAAGACAGAGCCCTAGAATGCATACACCTATGCATAAGGATCAAGGTATGGATGGTGATCTCTCAAAGCACCTAAAAGAAGGATCTACACACATATAAGAAAAAACCAGGAGAGAGTATTTTCACAAAAATCCAGAGAAGAATATCCAGAAGAGGAGAGGGTATAATGAAGAGTATAAAATGCTGCAGAAAGATCAAGAGATGTGGAGTTGTGAACTGATTCAGACATTCTGGAGAGCAATGTGGAACTATGTCGAAAGGGTTATCAAACTATGCATACCTTTTGACCCATCAATGTCTCTACTGGGCTTGTATCCCAAAGAGATCTTAAAGAAGGGAACGGGACTCAAATGTGCAAAAATGATTGTGACATTCCTCTTTGTAGTGCCAAGAAAATGGAAACTGAGTGGGTGCCCATCAGTTAGAGAATAGCTGAATAAATTGTGGTATATGAATATTATGGAATATTATTGTTCTGTAAGAAGTGACCAGCAGGAGGATTTCAGAGAGGCTTGGAGAGACTTACATGAACTGATGCTAAGTGAGATGAGCAGAACCAGGAGATCGTTATACATGACAACAACAAGAATATATGATGATCAATTCTGATGGACGTGGCTCTTTTCAACAGTGAGACTATTCAAACCATTTCCAGTTGTTCAGTGCTGCAGAGAGCCATCTACACCCGGAGAGAGGACTGAGAACTGAGTGTGGAACACAACATAGCATTTCCACTCTGTTTGCTTGCATTTTATTTTCTTTCTCATTTTTTTCCTTTTTGATCTAATTTTTCTTGTGCAGCAAGATAATTATATAGATATGTATGGATGTTGGATTTAACATATTTTTACCATGTTTAACATATATTGGATTATTTGCCATCTAGGAGAGGGGACAGGGGAAAGGGGAGAAAAATTGGAACACAAGGTTTTGCAGGGATCAGTGTTGAAAAATTATCCATGCATATGTTTTGAGAATAAAAAGCTTTAAAAAAAAGATTTGGTTGGAGAAAAGGCTCTTGGCTTTATCAAATGAGAGATCATTGATAGATGGAAAGAATTGTTTCAGTTGACTGATAAGATGAGAAGTCGGAGTATAAGGGACTGAGAAATAAACAAAAGATTTTGGTTTTGAAAAGGAAAGGTATCTGTGCTATGAAACATCAATTCTCAAAAACATTTGGTATGAGTTAAAAAATTGAGAAGGTGACTAATAGAACAGCTTAGGTATACCATATACATATATAATGATCATAATGGCATAACTCAAAGATTCTGTTTCTTTCAATCAGTATTCATCATTTCATAAAAATTGCTGGGAAACTGGAAAGCATTCTTAAAGATAGGTGCAGACTAGCTTCTTATATCATATAAAAAGATAAGTTAACAGTACATACATAGTTTGAATATAAAAGGCCATGTCATTAACATTAAAGGAATAAGGAAGAAAATACCTTTCACAATTATCATTAGGGAAAGAGTTTGTAACATGGGGTAGCAGAAGATAAAATGGGGAAAAACTTGCTTAGACAAAAACAATGCATTTAGAATTACAAGGCAAAAAAATGAGGAAAAATTTTTGTGAGGGTCACATAGCCAGAAAGTGTTAAGTATCTGAGGTCATATTTGAACTCAGGTCCTCCTGACTTCAGGGCTGGTACTCTATCCACTACACCTATTAGCTGCCGAAATAACAGGTGGTTTTCAAGAGAAGAAATTAAGAGTTAAACTTAAGAAAAGAGTCACTTCCCAAAAAGTACAAGCAAAATTGCAGAGAGAAATAAAGAGCTTGACCAAAGGGACTACAAGAGTGTCTGGAAGAAATGAAGAATATTAAAAAAAACTTACATGAGAGCTTTGGGGAAAAAAAAAAAAATCAAAGGGAGAAAATAGGTTAGAACAGAATGTAGGAAAGCTTTCCCAAATAGTGACCTCTCTGAAAAATGTTTTTTGTTTTTTTTATTTTTATTTTTTTGTTTTTATTTTTTTTTCCCCTGAGGCTGGGGTTAAGTAACTTGCCCAGGGTCACACAGCTAGGATGTGTTAAGTGTCTGAGACCAGATTTGAACTCGGGTCCTCCGGAATTTTTTTTTTCTAATTAATTTTCATAATTATAACATTTTTTTGACAGTACATATGCATAGGTAATTTTTTTTTAATATAACATTATCCCTTGTACTCCCTTCTGTTCCGAATTTTTCCCCTCCCCTTTACTACCTCCCCTAGATGGCAGGCATTCCCATACATATTAAATATCTTATAGTATATCCTAGGTACAATATATATGTGCAGAACCGAATTTTGTTGTTGTTGTTGCAAAGGAAGAATTGTATTCGGAAGCTAAAAATAGTCTGGGAAGAAAAACAAAAAAAAATGCTCACAGTTTACACTCATTTCCCAGTGTTTCTTCTCTGGGTATAGCTGATTCTGTCCATCATTGATCAATTGGAATTGAATTAGATCTTCTCTATGTTGAAGATATCCACTTCCATCAGAATACATCCCCATACAGTATCATTGTTGAAGTGTATAATGATCTCCTAGTTCTGCTCATTTCACTCAGCATCAGTTCATGTAAGTCTTTCCAAACCTCTCTGTATTCCTCCTGTTGGTCATTTCTTACAGAACAATAATATTCCATAACATTCATATACCATAATTTACCCAACCATTCTCCAATTGATGGGCATCCATTCATTTTCCAGTTTCTAGCCACTACAAAAAGGGCTGCCACAAATATTTTGGCACATACAGGTCCCTTTCCCTTCTTTAGTATTTCCTTGGGATATAAGCCCAGTAGTAGCACTGCTGGGTCAAAGAGTATGCACATTTTGATAACTTTTTGGGCATAATTCCAGATTGCTCTCCAGAATGGTTGGATTCTTTCACAACTCCACCAATAATGCATCAGTGTCCCAGTTTTCCCACAGCCCCTCCAACATTCATCGTTATTTGTTCCTGTCATGTTAGCCAATCTGACAGGTGTGTAATGATATCTCAGAGTTGTCTTAATTTGCATTTCTCTGATCAGTAGTGATTTGGAACACTCTTTCATATGAGTGGAAATAGTTTTAATTTCATCATCTGAAAATTGTCTGTTCATATCCTTTGACAATTTATCAATTGGAGAATAGCTTGATTTCTTATAAATTAAAGTGAGATGAGGCTTTATCAGAACCTTTACCTGTAAAAATGTTTTCCCAATTTGTTACTTCCCTTCTGATCTTGTTTGTATTAGTTTTGTTTGTGCAGAAACTATTTAATTTGGTGTAATTAAAATTTTCTATTTTGTGATCAATAATGGTCTTTAGTCTCCTTTGGATACAAATTCCTTCCTCCTCCACAAGTCTGAGAGGTAAACTATACTATGTTCCTCTAATTTATTTATGATTTCGTTCTTTATGCCTAAATCTTGGACCCATTTTGATCTTATCTTAGTATGTGGTGTTAAATATGGATCTATGCCTAGTTTCTGGCATGGGTCCTCCTGAATTCAAGGCTGGTGCTCTATCCACTGCGCCACCTAGCTGCCCCCTCTCTGAAAATTCTTAATGAATTTAATTGAATCCTAGGTCATCATTTGACTAAAATCTACTGACAAGGTAGATCTCATTGAGTTACAGGGGTTGGAATCTAGTGGAAGTTTCTTCTTAATCTTAGATCCTAACTCTAGCCTTTTAATATTGACAGTAATACCTACAAAATTCTTGGCAGTTCTTTACATATGAGTTGATTTGAAAATTTGAGGATCTCTTTGAGAATTTCGTAGCTTTAGGGTATAGTTGGAATCAGACTTACCAGGTAGCTTTCTTTGGAAAAACTTGTTGCTATTAGAAGCCTCATTTTCCTTAAAACAACCAGAAATTTCCAGAAAAGGGATATTGCATCCTAGTCTGTTTCAATGTAGGATCAAAATTTTAGTATATGTTTACCTTTAGAGCATTTTGCCCATATGGAATCATTGAGGAGGAGAAATGTCAAAATAGTTTCCGTCTGATGTAAGAAAATGGCTTTAGAAAGGCATTTTGGAAAAAAAAAAAAAACAAATTAGAAGAATTTTTGAGAGCATCAAATTTCAAGCATCCATACATGTAGCTGATTCTTCCTTCACAAAAATATTTTTTATTCTTTAGAAAAATCCTAGAACTAGCACACTGTTTAGAGTTAATGCGATTCAACTTTTACAAATACAATAAAGTATCACTAATGCAGAGTAATCAAAAACAACTTAAATAATTGAAAAAAAAAAGCACAATTGTTAGAATTCTTACAAGATGCTAAGTCACTGGAATGGATAGAGACAGTAATTATGTAATTTAGCAAGATACTTAACAGTTGTCTAGTTCAGTAATGTATTTACTAGAATTCCATGAGATTCATACTAGCATACTTTTAAGGAGCTCCCACAAGTCCACTCTCAGAAGCGGAGTCTGATTCCCATACTCTAGGAGAGTCGAGAGTGATTCGAGATTCCACCGTGGTGCTGGCTGGAGACATTCGGACAAGAGCTCTAGGGAACCAAAGAGAGAGGAAGGCCTCCAGAAAGCTAGCTGAGCTCCAAGTGAAGGAGACAAGACTTGCAGGAAAAAATAAAGGATCTGGAGATAAAATTGGAAAGAGACAGTAAAGGATTCCTGTCTGCATTTTGGGATTATTGAACTGGAACTGAAACTAAGGCTGCCTTCAGAAGTTCCCCAAGAAACCTGCTCCCAGAGAACGATCACGATCTAGAGAAACAGAACATCACACAGAATAATTAAAGAACTAGCTTCATTATCTTCCAGACTTCCTGTGTTTATAAATATATAAGAATGAATGAAAATGCATTTATTAAACATGTGCTAAGTATAAGGGATACTGATAATCTTTACTCTCCAGGAGCTCATATTATGGGGGTTGGGAGAAGAAAGGCAACTCTCATAGAGGAGTAGTGGGTAAGTAAGCATGTTTTGAATAGGAAAGTCACAATGATGCTAACTTAAGGCAGTTGATTGCCATGTCTTTTCCTATGGTAGTATTTGTTTGATAATTGTTCTTAGAACTCAAGTTGGAAGGTGAGGAAATGGGGAGGGAATGATCCCATGCTAGATGGTATATTATATAGATGGCCAGAAAACAGTATGATGGATTTGGGTCATGGTGCATGGTCATTAATCAGATAAAAATAGTTTATAATTTGTCTATTAATTGTATCCAAACTGAGCCATAGAAATGTTTGGAAGAGATTGCTCTCTTAAGGATAGAGGACTTTCCCTTTTTTGTTTGGTTTCCATTGTATATTTGTTTACAAATTTCCTTTTTTTTTTTTTTTTTTTCTGTCAGCTAAGCCATAAGCATTCATTAAGCCAAGTTCTATGCCAGACCCTGGGGATGCTAAGACAAAAAAAAAAAAAAAAAAAAAAAAAAAAGTTCTTGTTTACAAGAAGTTGTGTTCTAATGAAAAAGCAACATAGGTATGTAGAAATAAAAGATAGGGAGGGAATTCATTCAGAATTAGGTGGATCACTATATATACCCTTTGATCCAGGAATACCACACCTAAGTCTGTATCCCAAAGTTGTTATAGAAAAATGGAAAAAAATCCACATGTATAAAAATGTTTATAGCAGCTCTTTTTATGACAGCAAAGAATTGGAAATTGAGGGGATGTCCACTTAATGGGGAATATCTGAACAAATTGTGATATATGAATGTAATGGAATAGTATTTTTTATTGAGAAATGATGAGCAGGGGGCAGCTAGATAGTACAGTGGATACTATAGGAGCAGCCCTGAAATCAGGAGGACCTGAATTCAAATCTGGCCTCAGACACTTAATACTGCTTAGCTGTGTGATCCTGGCAAGTCACTTAACCCCAACTGCTTCAGCAAAAGAAAAAGGAAAGAAAGAAATGAGAGCAGGTTGATTTCAAAAAAGCCTGGAAAGACTTACATGAAATGATGCTGAGTGAAATGAGCAAAACCAGGAGCACATCATATACAGTAACAGTGAATAATCAACTTTGATAGCTCTTCTCAGGAGTACAATAATCTTAAGAAAATTCCAAGAGTCACGCAATCCAAAAGACTATAGAATTTGAATACAGAAAGAAGCATATTATTTTCACTTTTTAAAATTTGTTTTTTTTCTTTTTTATGATTTTCCCTATTGTTCTGATTCTTCTTTCACAATATGACTAATATGATTATTAAAAAAGAGAGAGGAATCAGATAGGGCTTCATGTAGAAGGGATCACAAGGGATTATATATAGGAAATTACAATAATTACACTATTATGGGACATTTTAAATGGGGTACTCTCAAATACCATCTTCTGAATGAAAGTTCTTCCTGATCCTCACACTTCCTGCATATACTATTAGCTAGTTTGTTTATTTTAATTTATCTGCTTTATGTTTATGCTACAAATGCTTGTGTGTATTTGTTTTCCCTCCTACTATAATTTAGGTTTCTTATAAGCAGGCTTTGAGCCTGTGCCTAGTACATAGTAGGCACTTCAAGCTCATTGATTGATTAATGAAAATAGAATTTAAATATAAGTTGCCCATAAGCATAGGGAAAAACTAGTAATATAATAATTGCTCTTACATGTGAGCCTAATACTATCTTTCCTAAAAGAAGGAATTGCTCCAAATATAAACCAGTTAGATTTTTTATGTCCTTTATATATAGGATTAACAGTTTATATTTAATTTTAAAAATCTATAAACCTTGAGGAAAAAAAATAGTGGCTGAGATGAATAGATAGGGCAGAGTGATCCAGGACAGCCTGAGACTGGTCTAATACTTCAGGTTCAAGATTGGAAAGAAAAGAGCATTCATGGTTCATCAAATGATTAATAAAATGAGATATTCTTAGTCCCAGGAGAGGAGAGAGATTCATTTAGGATACTGAATTACGATAGTTAAATGAGGTTTTCCTCTGTCATTTTGTTTATATTACTATTCAAGCCAGTCAGAGATCTTGGGGAGGAGCCAAACCCTTGGTCTGTTTCAGGGTGAGTAAATTTTTGTTGATTGAATAATCACTGAACAAGCTACCCAAATTTTTTTACAGCATTTACACTTCTTTTACTGATTATCGTAAAGCCTTTGATTCATTTTCACACAAATGGCTTCCTTGTGTACTATAAATGTACAAAATAGACCTAAGAATAATGAGAATTCTAGAGTGTTTGCTGTCTACATGAAAAACTCTTTTCTATTTGAAACATTCCACTAACACAATAATGTGAACAGTTGATAAAAATGTGGCATCTTTCAGGAAGACAGCTGAAGTACCTTATGGTTCTGACTAGCCTTAAATCCATTATCTTCTTTCCTAAACTGAACTAAGTATAGCTTTCAATTAAAGAGGGAATTTCAACCACTTGATGTATAAATATGATATCAAGTTATCTATTTACACTATATTTTTACTTATCTTTTACTATCTATTTACACTATCTTAATATATTTAACTTCTGACTTCAACCTCAAAGGCTTAATTCTACTTCATTTATGTAATCTTTCTCTAGTGATATCAAAATGTCATTTAGACTTTGATAGACTGTAAATTCTTAATGTATGCCAAGGAAATATAGATACTTTCTGTTTAAATTCAGAGGTCAAATTGAACCAATGGGTAAAGGCTGTATTTTTTTTTGGTAAGAAAGATACTTTGGTCTCCTTCAGGCTCGACACAATATAAAGCTGTCAATGAGGTTGAATAATTAAGAGACTTACTGGTATCTGAAATCAAAGCTTAATGGGAAAAAAATGCATTTAAAGTAATTTGTAATATATGTACTTTTAGAACTATAAAATGAGCCATAAGAAATCTGGAACGTATTCTTCTAAAAACTTGTACAATATCAATAGAACAAAACTATGAAGCTGTTTTAGAAAGGTTAACAGTTCTTTGCCAAAAAAGGGATAAAGACTTGATGTGTGTGTGGTATACATCACACACACACACACACACACACACACACACACACACACACACACACACACAAAAATTTAACAATTATAGAGGTGCTTTTGAAGAACCAGATATCACTTCATCAGCCTTCAGTAAAGGATGACAAAATGTAACTGAAAGTGATTGAAGCCTATAAATAAATGAGTAGGATACAGATGTGAAATCAAATGGCTCTCCAAATGGGATATCCACATGGATTCAGCCAACAATATGTCAACAGAGAAGCATTGGACAAATGGAGTCATCTAAACTTGTTACAGAAACAGAAAGGTTTATGATAGCAATTCAAGACCATATCATTTCCACCAGAAATTTACAGAATAATTTTTTCTAAAGGAATCTAGCTTTAGTGGTCAATGCAGATCATCTGATAATCTATTTGGCAATTATTTGGTAAGTTGTAAAAGCTGTGAAACACATTTGTTGATTCTTAACATCTACTGAATACCTTGCAAAATGTGATGAGAAAGTTAGAATCACACATGAGATTCTAGTAGGATGACATAGGCCCAGATGACACATATGGGCCTCAAAACATTGTAACAAGAGTATTATCATAGACCAAATTGTTACCTATATTTACTTGGATATGACATTGAGCCATAGAAACTTGAAAACAATTTTTGCCATCCCAAATATGCAATTTCTATACCCTTTTTTTTTTTTTTTTTTTTTTTTTATAAAGCTTTTAAAATTTAGAGACTTAGAAGAAGAAATAAAAATCATGTGGAATCTGGATGAGGTCCATATTATCCCCATGGTACTGTTTGTTACTGGAGGTGTACTGAAGATTAACTTATTTACTAATACTTTTATTTAACTATAAAAGTAGTTATTTTATCCAGCTGTGCCACAGTCTGTAGATCCATAAATGTAAAAGAAAAAGAGTAAGATAGTGACTTGTCCTCATATGAACTCTCTAAGAAAGATTTCACATATTCATATTATATCTCCCATTTTACAAAGTGCTTGGAGGTTTGAAGAATGATTTCCTCACAGAAGTCTAGTGTGCTAGGATGAATTGGGATTATTAACAATGATTATTAACAGCTGATAGGAAGCAGAAGTCTAGAGATGAGGTGACTGTCCCATCTAATAATATGAGTAAGCAAAAGAATCTAAAGGAATTATTATTATTATTATTTTAGAGAAATTAAAGGAAAAAACTATCCAAAAATATTGTGAGTTCTTGTCATGAAGAATGTGTACTTATATTTACATTTGGGGAAAATTACAGAATCAGAAAGAAATTAACATCAAAGAAAAACATACGTTGTCCCTTCTGAAAGTATTTCTTTCTAAAGTTTAAGGTTCATTCCTTTCTTCAGCATTTTTTGTATTTCCTTTACCAAATTGACTTTTTTATCATGATTTTTTTGGTATCATTCTCATTTTTCTTCCCATTTTTCCTTTTTCTCCTTTACTCCTTTTCAAGCTCTTCCATGGTCCAAGATCAATTTATATTTTTCTTGGAGGCTTTGGATGTAGGAGCATTGATTTTGTGATCTCCTTACTGTGTGTTTTGATTTTCCATAGTCACCACAGTACCTTTTATAATCAGAATCTTTTTCTGTTGTTTGCTCATTTTTCCAGCTTATTACTTGGCTTCTAACAATTTGTTTAAAAAAAAAAATTTTTTTTCAGTTCTTCCAAGGAGTTTTGTTCAAAGGAGAGGTATGCTTATTACTCTCCAGGCCTGGGTTCTGATCTGTGAGCTGATCTCTGATCTTTGAGCTGATCTCTGATCTTTGAGCTTTTGTATCTTCTGTCCTGGAACTGTGAGGAGAGTCCCCACTTCAAGTCTTGATGTGCTAGTGCTCTTCCTTGCCCTGGGACTACCACCCAGATCAGAGTATGGGCAAAGTAATGGAATCCTGCCTCGGTGCCAGCAAACGGATTCCCCTGTATTCTCCTTCTGGCCAGTTTGACAACTTTGCTCTCTGTGGACTGAGAGCTCCTGAATCAGTTATTGCTACTGCTAAATTTGTCATAATTGATCATCATGCAATCTTGCTATTGTTTACAATGTTTTCCTGGTTCTCAGTTCACTCAGCACCAGTTCTGAAATCAGCTTGTTCATTACTTCTTAAAGAACAATAATATTCCATTTTCAGCTGTTCCTCAATTGATGGACATCCACTGAATTTCCAGTTCCTTGTCGTCATCAGAAGAGTTGATACAAACATTTTTGTATAAATGGGTCCTTTTCGTTCTTTTATGGTCTCTTTGGGAAAAAAGACCCAGTAATGACACTGTTGAATCAAAGGATATGCCCAGTTTTAAAGCCCTTTGGGCATAGTTCCAGATTTCTTCCCATCAGTTCACAACTTCACCAACAATGCAGTAGTGCCCCAATTTTCCCACATTCCCTCCAGTATGTATCATTGTCTTTTCCTGTCATCTTATCCAAGATGGACTGAAAAGGAGTTCTGACTATTCTCTTTATAGTTAAGTCACGAGAGTATATAACACAAATGTTATGTTTGGATACATCTGTAAAGATAGTTGGTTCTTCAAGAGGAATCTTAGAAATTTTTCTTCAAAAATCCATTGCCAATTATGTAACAGTCTAGTTATCTTTAATGGAGACCCATGTATAAAATTTGGAGCCATGGCTAATAAAATTTGCCACTCTGGGATGGTTTCACAGCATACATTAATTTTTGCATTGGTATAAAAGGTGTATATCTTGTTAGGTTTTATCCCAGATAATTGTACTGCTTGCTTAATGGCCTTTCATAAAATTCTAGCCACAAGCACTGTTTGTGCTGGGAGGTTCACCCACTCTTTCACACTGTCTCCTTGATGAAGGACTGCTGTGGGTGCCTCTTGTGTAGCAAAAACTGATATTTCCAAGGGTTTTTGAGTGACTTTTTCAACCACATTGGATAAAACCAATTCAAGTGTCTGTTAAAGTGTCTGCATAAGGACCTATACCTGCTAGTTGGTCAAAGGTGACTGTTATGTTAACTCCAGTTTGCCTATTTCATTGGGCTTGTATTCTACAGAGTTCACTATACTGTGAAAGCCACAGCAAGTTTTGTCCAGGTTCTAAACATGTCCTTGCTATAGATTTCCAATCATTAGGGGTTAAAACTTCAAAAGCCAAATTCTCTAATAGCATCTTTACATAAGAAGATGTAGACCTATAAGGAATGCAAGCCTTTTTTAGATCTTTGATATTTTCCAAATTAAAAGAGTGTATGTTCTCCTGACCTGAAGAGTCAAACTCTTCATTCACAAGACATGCTTCTATTCTCAATCCACTTGTATCCTGTCCTTCCTCCTTTACTTTAATTAATGCCTCCTGCAAAGGGGACATGGGGTGGGGCAAAACTGCTGCATGGGGGGTGCTGATGGTGTCATTGCCCCTCCCACTCTTCCTCCTCCTGCCCTCTAAGGTGAAGTTGAGGGAGGAGAGTGAGCCTTTTTTTTTTTTTTTTTTTTTTTCCCCTAAGGGCTCCTGCTCCAGTGTAGGAGAAAGTGAAAGTGAAAAGCAATATTCTTTAGGCTTTTCAGGTGTGTACTTGAGGTACTTAACTTGGCCATGCCTTCCAGCGTGGCCATTCACATTAAAATCTTTCCTTATTTTAAAACTTGTGGGATTCTTTAAAGCCAATTGTATTATATTGTACATAAGGAATGTTTCTTCAGGAATTGAGTCAGGACCCATAGCTTTTTAATATTCAATTAATTGCTCTCCCACTATTTTCCACATCTCTGGCTCTAATCTCTCTTCCTTAGAAAGCCAAGGAGATGTGCATTCTAATATAAGAGCCCAGTGATATGCCGCTGAGTTACCAACATATATATAGGAATATAGATGATTGGGAAAACAGAGAAAGAGAGAGACAGACAGAGACAGATAAAAGGGAAAAAAGGAGAGAGAACATTTTAAATAGGGTAGGTCCACCATTCTATATAATGAGTATATTCTCAGGATGAGTAGGAGATGTGAATTTGTTATTCCCTAGCTAAGTCTTAGCTTCCTGTGCCTTTTGTACTGTACTTGTGCTGAATGAAATTCTAGAATCTCTTCTTAGAGACATTTTCAGGTAGTCTATTCATGCAGGTTCGATTGGTAGAACTTAAGGAAAGGGAAGACTTTAGTGCCTTTTCTAGCATTTCTCATTCAGAAAAGGCCCTTGCATTGTTGTTACCTTTGACTTCTTTGTGTTCTTTCTCCCTCACTTAATGGTAAAGTGGGAAGAAGAAACAGTTATTTGATGGTATGATTATTCTCTATATCAATTGCACTTATGTTTGAAGCCATTTTAAGGATATTCTACTAGTCAAATCTACTTTAAAAAAAACAAAACAAAACAACAACAACAAAAAACTCCTGATCAATAGCTTAGATGTGATGAAAAATAAAATTTAAATTCAATTGTTTCCATAGCAACCATCTCAGAGCCACTTGCTCTTTGATATAACTTATCTTTTTTTTTTTTTTTTAAGAGAAACTTTTCTTTCTAGTTACAATTGTTTAAAGATTTTTTTAATGTACTTTATGAGCAATTTAGGGTATTTTCAAGGATAATTCCTAGATTTTGGCTTTAACATTTAACCCCCACATAAAATATAACTCTGCAATACATATGTGCTTGAGAAATATAATTAATCATAGCTTCCAGATCATATTAACTTCTCTTAGAAGGATGAAGTTGTAGAAAACTACTCAGTCAACTTTGATGATGGATACAATAGCTTTGTACCTCTTGAACTGATGAGACTTTTTCTAACCTAGGGAAGATCCATCTCAGATTATTTGGTGACCTGTATTCAGGGGAAGAAACACAAAGCAGAAGAAGCAACTGGAGCCTTGCAAAACAGGCTCTGGCTGACCTAGGAAACACAGTGAGGTCAGAATAGGAGGGCAAAGGCTTCTTGTTTTTCATGGAAGATCACAGAACCATGGTTTCCAAAGAGAAGAGAGCAAAGGAATGAAAAAAAGCATTTAAATGTGATCTATGTATTAGGCATCATACTAACATCTGGGGATGCAAATACAAAAATGTGAAAGTCTTTGCCACCATGGAGTTGATATCCTAAAAGGGATATAAAAGGGATAGCATAAGTTGTAAACTAGAGTTAGAAAGAAATGATTGGGGAGAGGACCAGACAGAGGGGATTTGTGGAATGGCATGGTTTTGAAGATGGTTAGAAAGTTTTATGAATCTGATCATGAGTAAGATAAGATCTCTTCTCCTACTTCATGGCCCTCTAGTATCCTAGGCAAGGTAGCCTGATTTGGAGATGACTTTGCCATGAGGTATAGCTTAGTTTTAGGTAAGAGAAGGTGAACATTTATCTCCAGTTTTATCCTCTGTTTTATATGCACATGGTTGTTTCATGTTGTCTCCCCCATTATACTTTAAGGTCTTTAAGGACCGGGCCCATGTTTTTGTCTTTCATTGTATCCCTTCTGATCATTGTATCTATCTGAGAGGTAGCCTGAGAATGGGAGTATTTTTTTTTTCCTGAGTCTGGGTTAAGTGACTTGCCCAGGGTCACACAGCTAGGAAGTGTTAAGTGTCTGAGACCAGATTTGAACTCAGGTCCTCCTGAATTCAAGGCTGGTGCTCTATCCACTGCGCCACCTAGCTGCCCCCTATTTTCTTTTAAATTTCCTGACTCAGTGTCAGACCAGACCTCTAATAGTTTCTAATACTGGAATAGAAGAGACTGTCATAGATAATTTAATAGTTAGGAAAAGGAGGTTTGCTTACCCAAGTGTGATAGGACCAATACCTACTAGAATTTCCTCCCTCTCTCAATAACATAAATTGGGCTAGTTTTTCCTTAAAAAAAGTGACTAATTGTGAACTTGATGTAGGAATGGAGCAGGGCTTAATCTCTTCTCCCTGGTAGCTTTGGCAATATTGAAGTGACTTCCTTCTGACTTCAGAGCATAAAAAGGCCCACCCATATGACAGTGAGTCTCTTTAAAGTTTCCTAGACCAGGAAATTCCTGGAGTCTAGAATTCTACACCAGGAGTAACCATACCCTATCTATTCCTTCTGCTCCACAAAGATTTAGTACCTCCACAAGAGCTACTAAATCTTTATTGAAATACTGTGTATATTAGGGTTAAGGTACATGTCTGAGTCAGGTCAAACTCTAATATAATTCCAAGGGAAGGAGATTCAACCAGGATTTGCAGTGAGGTCATCATAAGTTAATTTAGTGGAGTAAAGATCTCCTGCCTCTGAGTTGCTTGTCATCATATGTGAGCCAAACATCAGAGAGACTGGAGTTCCCTTTGGAACTGACATCAGTGCCCCCTGAGCCTTTTCATTGATTTTGTTGCTCTATGGAAACACTAACCTATCGTGCATGAGGGAAATGGAGATAGAATATCACCCTCATCACAGTAACTAGTCCTTTTTGGTGTATTCCCATTCCAGGGACCAAAGAATTGCTGCATCATTCCAAAACATTCCAAAACCCTTTAGCACCGAGTTCTCATGTGCTTAGAAAAAGCTTTGAGGAACTCAGCTCAGCTTTCTCTCCACATGTCACAGGATGTGCTCTTGCAGAATAGAGGGGAAAGGGAGAGGAAGATAGTTATTTCTTTGTCACATAACAGGCAAAAGTTTATTAAATGTTTATTTCCTTTGACTAATTGAGATCTGCTATATAACATTTAAACCTTGAAATTATATTTTCTTAAAGCTGTTTGTCTAAGTCAAGAATCCTAAGTACTGATATAGCTTTGAGTAATTCTGCTATAGCTCTGGTTTAAAGAGTTCTGTAATCAAGACTATAAATAGCTATTGATGGGATAAATGGACCCCAGCAAAATATTATGTCCCTGGTAGCAACCCAATAACTAAGTAAGCCCCAATGAGGAGCAAGCTGACTTACTGTGTAATTCTAGGCAAGTCACTTAACCTGTATACTTTAGTTTTCTCATGGCAAGGAAATGGCAAACCACTCTAGTATCTTTGCCAAGAAAATCCAAATGGAGTCATAAAGAGACTTTATCCCTATTACTTTATCCCTTATGCCTCAGATACCTTTGATGGTTTTAACTATCTTCAGGGCTAGCATGCTTCGCTTTTGAAAAACTTCTGCAATGCAAGCTACTCTTACAGTTCCATCAAGGAAACCTCTTCATACTTTGTACAGTGATAACAGGGTGTTAACGTCTTAATGTTGCAGGTAGCCCATTTACACCTTCTTACCTCTGTCACCAGATTCTTATTTTCTGTGATTATATCACAGACTCCATCTTCTACCTCATTCCCCAGTCATAAAAAATCCAATCGTTTTTATTATTTAAAAAATCCTACAACATAAAGTTATTAGATACCTATAATATACAAGGAGCTGGGGATGCAAACAGAACAGAACAGTCTCTGTCCTCAAGGAGATCATGGTAGAAACAACGCATAGAGACATTAATACCAACTATGCAAAAATTAATTTTGGAATGGGGAGGGAATTAACAACTTGGAGAAATAAGAGCAATCTCCAAGAGGACATGGTCCTTCAGCTGGGATTTACAGAAAGATAGGTAGAGAAGAAGGAATGTGAATTAACCTGTGGAAAGTCATAGAGATGGTGTACAGAATGTTGTTTATGGGGAGGAACAAATAGGCCAATTTTTTGAAATGTAGAGTGGAAATTTCAAGTACAATATTGTATTAATGTAATGTTATACATGATCACATATGTATATATGAGCAACAAAAGTAATGGAACTGCAAAAGAAAATTGAGCAAGAGAGGCGTTGATAGAGTGGTTGATTGCAAACAAATATAATACAGATAAGAATTATAAATGCTTACACAAAGTAAAGACAGTGATGCTATTTACTTGTAATGGACTTAAGGTTTCAGAAATAAATGGAGGTCAGATTATTGTGGGAAATAGAACTATGTTTAAATGCATGTGAAGGAAAGGATGGTTTTGTCACTACTGGTCTTTAGAAGTAAATTGAAAAAACAGGGTGAGGCAGAATCAATGTGATTGTAATTTGAACCACTAAAGAAAAATTATTTGTATATATAATAGATGACTATATTAGGGGGGATGGTGTCTACCAAGAAATCTTTATTAATGATTTAGAGTGGAAGTGAAAAGCAAGTTAATGATGTCTGCATAGGAAACTAAATTGAAATGTGTTGAAATTATCAATAAGATCAGAGAATCATGCAATCATGAAATCAATTGCTAGAAGGAATCTTAAGAGTTTATCTGGTCAAACTCCTTTAGGACCAAATAATATGGTTATTGGTACTGTTTTTAAAGATATTAAGGGATCAAGATTCCATAACCTCTTTTATCATTATAAATGAAATTACCTAGTCTGTTTTAGTACTTATTCTTATAAATGGAAGGTTGTACTTGTATGTGTCTGTACTGGGTATTGTTATTTAAATTTGTTTTCTGCTTTGTGGAGACAAATAATAACTACTCAGTGTCTATTCATTTTTTTCCTACTCTGCTCTATAGTCTTCCTATATCTCTTTTAAAACACAAAGACTAAAATCAGACATATTCTTCTCTCTAATCCATCCTAAATCCTGTCAGCAAATTAATCTTCCTGAAGTTTCACTCTGGTGTCATTTCCCTGTGCAAAAATCTTCAGGTGCTCAATGCTTTCTAAATACAGTTCAATCTTAACTTTATCTTTAAACCTTTTCTCCATCGAGTCCTGCACATAAAACTCATGCCAGATTGCTCTCCTGGTCATTTCCTGAACCAGTACCTTGATGCCTTTGCTTATGCTATCTTTCTACCTGGAATATTGTCCCGACATTGCTATCAATCAGACCATATTTATGCCGGCCCTTCTTCAACACCAAACCTAAGAGCTACATCTTTCTCACGTATTTTGTTGGTAACTAAAGTCCAAAATGATTTCTTCCTCTGCTCAAATTTTATAGTGCTTTTGTACCGTTTATGCTTTGTAACAGTAATTATGTAACTGTAAGTTGTCAGTTTTTGTTATGCATTCATTTCATTCATGTGTTTCTCTTCATGACTCCATTTGGGATTTTCTTGGCAAAGATACTAGAGTGGTTTGCCATTTCCTTGCCATGAGAAAACTAAAGTATACAGGTTAAGTGACTTGCCTAGAATTACACAGTAAGTCAGCTTGCTCCTCATTGGGGCTTACTTAGTTATTGGGTTGCTACCAGGGACATAATATTTTGCTGGAGTCCATTTATCCCATCAATAGCTATTTATAGTCTTGATTATAGAACTCTTTAAAATTAGATACTGTGTCTTTTACATTTCTCTATCCTTCATTTGACTGGCTCAAGGACTTTTGCATACTATGTGGAAGCAATGTATTCATGATTGGATAGTGATGAACTACAACTACCCAATGTTGAGTGTAATGTAATTACACATATTGTATGTTTTGATTATATAAACCGTAACTAAATAATAAATTTTTATAGGTTGTGATCTAGTGTGATTTCCCAAGACTTTTTTCTATAATGCTTTTGCCAGATTTCCCCCAATTTGTATCCATTGTAAGTTTTACTAACCCTGTATAACTTTATCTTGTATTTTAAAAATCTTAAAAAAAAAGTTTTTTTTTTGTTTTTTTTTTTGTGGGGGGGTTAGATCTTTGTGTCATTTATCAAAGTTGCTTGGCAGACATTTAAATACTTCCACATGTTAGCAATCCAGTCTTTACTCAGTGTCACATGCAAGCAAGTTCTTGGTTGCCAAAAGTTTTTATTTTATTTGTTTTTTATTTTTACTTTATTTTATTTTCCTTTCAACTTTTCTCTCATCCACTGACAAGGCAAGAAATATAAAACCCATTACAAATGTGAAATCATGCAAAAAATATTTCTGTATTAGCCATGTTCCAAAAGAAAAATCTTATGAAAAAGAAATTTGTTTCAATTTTCTCTGAATCCATCAGTTTTCTATTTGGAGATGGTTAATATTTTTCATAATGAGTCCTTTAGAATTGTTATGGATCATTGCATTGATCAGTCACTAAATTTTTCAACAGTGTATTATCTTTACAATTGTTCCCCTGAATATGCTTACTTTACTTTGCATCAGTTCATGTTTTCCTACATCTTTCTAAAACCACTCCCTGAATTATTTCTTATAACACAATGTTGCATAACATTTCATGTACTGTTAACTTGTTGAGCTTTTCTCCAGTTAATGGATATCCCCTCGATTTCCAAATTCATTTCCACATTTAAAAGAATTGCTATAAATTTTTTTGTACGTATAGGTCCTTTTTACTCCTGATCATATCCAGGAAAGAGTCTAGCTTGTCCTTATTACAGATAGAGCTTGCTTTTCATTTTAAATTTCAACTTTTAAAATTTGTCAAAACAAAACAAAACAAAACAGGAATGGGTATTTTATCAAAAGCCTTTTCTGTACCTATTGACATAATCAGTGTCAATGTGATTTTTGTTGCTTTGTTATTAATAGAACCAATTATGCTTGTAATTTTCCAGATATTGAAGCAGTCCTATGTTCTTCGTATTAATTCAGAAAAAAAAAACAACAACACAAAACCATGCATTTGAGATTTGTACTTTTTTGCATTTGTGAGGAGTTGATAGGTTAATTCATGATTAGTTTTTGTGGAGGTGTTATTCACAACTGATAAATGGGTATATCCCATTTTATTCCTATTCAGTATTCTTCAGAGATCTATTATATCTAATTTTTACAAAATTCCATTCATTTCCTTAACTTGTTTATTTTATGGTTAATTTAATTATAATAAGGGTGAAGTACTGTTCCTTATTCTTAATGTTCTATTTCTTTCTGTAATTCATTTAATTTTCCTTCAAGAGTTTGGATGCTATGCCATTTGCTGCACATATGTTCAGTATAGATATTAATTTATTATCTATGGTATCTTTTTAGCAAAATGAAATTTCTCTAAAAATCTTTTAGTTAGGTCTGTTTTGTGTTTCCTTTGTCTGAGGTCATAATTGATATTCCTGTTATTGGTATTATTATTATTGTTTTTACTTTAGCTGAAGAAGAGATTCTGCTTCTGCCCCTTATTTTGATCCTGTGTGTATCTTTCTGTTTCGTGTTCTTATAAACAATGTATTACGTATTCTTGTTTCTAATTCACTCTGCTATCCTTTTTTTATTTTGTGTTCATTCTATTCACATTTATAGCTATGATAGATAACTATTTTTCTCTCATTTTACTCTCTAATATTCTCTTTTTTTTTTTTTACCCACTTCATCTTCAAGGGTCTGCTTTGCTTCTGATCATTATTTTTCTTAATTTACTTCTCCTCCCTTTCTCTGAAACCCTTTTCTTCCTACTTCCCTGTGGGTAAGATGGATTTCTGTTTGCAACTGTATGTTTATTTTTTCATCCAGTCAGTTCATATGAGAGTGAACTTCAAGTGTTACCATACTCCCCTGCCTCCCATTCTCTCCTTTATTAACTATCTATCTATTTTTGATAAATAGCATTTTTTTTCAATTACATGTCCATATAGTTATCAACATTCTTTTATTATATGATTTTGAGTTCCAAATTTTCCTCCCTCTCTCCCTATTTCCCTACCCCCACAAGATAGCAAACAATAGGTTATACATGTGCAATCACTATACATTCTTTCTTGCATGCCCCACTTATGTAAGATCATTTCTTGCATTCTTCCTTCTCTTGGCATATCCCTCTTTCTTATACTTCCATTTTTATTTTAATATTACCCCAAAATGATGAGATCACAGCCATGCTAAGTAAACTTCTAATGGCCCTAATAATGATAAAGTTCTGAGAGGTTACATATATTATCTTTTGTATGGAATGTAGATTTAACCTTTTTGATTACTGACTCAGGTTTATCTCTTTATACTTTTCGAGTCTTGTGTTTGAATATCACCTTTTTTTTTTTTTAACTCTGCTCTTTTTATTAAGTTTATAATACTTAAGTCTTCTATTTCAGTAAATATCCATTTTCTTCCTTTACTCAGTTTTATTGGGTAAGTTATTCATGGATATAATCCTAGTTCCTTTACCTATAGATCTTATCGATCTTTCTGTAAATAGTATCTATCTTTACAAAATTAATGTCATCTGCAAATTTGACATAGGAGGATCTTTGCTTTAATTAGTATCATTGGCAAAAAGCTCCCTCTCTGGGAGCTCCATTGAAATCTTCTCCTAATTCAACAGGTTTTAAGTCTGCTAATCAGTGAGTTCTGAATTCACCTTTACATTATTTAGTCCACATTTTTCCATCTCCACCAAGATGCCATGAGAGCCCTTATCTTTCCCTGTAACAAAGAAAACAAAACTGTTAAGTAAAACTGATGATATTTGAATGTAACCTTCTATTTTTATGATCTTCTTTTCAGTGAAAGTTAAGTGGATTTTTTCTTAACTCTGGAGCCAAGATTGGTAGCTGTAAATGCATATTATTTAGCTTTATTTTTTTTTATTATTTTTTTGGTAGCTATTATATTTTTATCATAGTTCTGCATTTGTTTATATTTTCTTATGTTTCTTTGAATTTTTCATTATTTCTCAGAATTTACTAATCTATTATATTGCTGTACCACAGTTTGTTCAGCCATTCCTCAATTGATGGACATCTACTTCATTTCAAATTCTTTTGAAATTAAAAATTAAAAAATTGCAATTGTGAATATTCTGCTATGCAGGAGATTTTTTTTTTTTTTTTTTACATGCCCAGCTGTGGGATCTCTAGGTCAAAGACATTTTTGACATTACTTTTTGAAAAAACCTTATTCACTGCTTTCCTTTCTAAGTGCTCACAAATTATTTCTTTAGTAATATGTATAGCATTTTGCCAGAAAAAGAAATTATTTTCATTGGGCTAGTTGGTTGATTCCACCGTCTTTCTTGAAAACTGGGACTCTGTTTGCCTTTGTCCAATCTTGTGACAATTTTCCTAGTTCAGATCTTTCAAATTTGACTGACAGAAGTTAAACAATTACATTTGCCTGCTTTGTTATTACATTAGGGTATACTTTGTTTGGGTTTGACTATTGAAACTCATTGAGGACAGCTAGGTCTTCTCGTGCATATTTCTTCACTTATTTTCTACTACTTGCTCACATCATTTGTTCTATCTTTCCCAAGGTATCTTTCCAGAGAATCTTCTCTTTGGAGGAGAAAACAGAACCAAAACAATAATTGACATTTCTCTAGTTCTTCCAAGTTTATAAAATATTTTACATTATCTGTTTTGTTATACAATGAGAAAACTACTTCAGTTATCATTATTCCCATTTTATAGAAGAAGAAACTAAGCCTGAGAGAGTAACTTGCTCATGGTCATATAGTTATGAAGGGTTCTCCTAACTTATGTTCATTCTTTCAACTGTGAGATTTCCTCTTGTACAAGTTGAATTATCTAACCTTTTCATAATAACAGTGCTAACAATAGCATTTATAGAGCGCTTTAAATGTACGAAGAACTTTACATATGTAACTTATTTAAATCACCATGACATTATGAGGTGGTAGTGTTATCCACGTTTTATAGATGAGGAAACTGAGACTGATGATTTAAATGATTTGCACAGGTAGATGGAAAGGATGTGAGGCAGGCTTTAAAACCAGTTCTTCTGACTCCAAGTCCAACATTCTATCACTTATGTAACACTGAGATGGCTTCAGCTGGCAATTATCATTGTACTACTTTCTCTAACCATTGGTCTTTTTCCTTCTTCAATTCTCCTTTTGCTTCCAGCATAGTTTAAGAAAGAAAGAAAAAGACATTTATTATTTTATTAGCAGTTATTGCTATAATAATAATAGTCTCTGAAGTTCTGAGGTCGACTGCTATTGACACTTAAAAAAATCCAACATAATAGTAATAATTTTTTGTTTTCACGTATTACCTGCCCTTTATTATTGTAGTAGGTGAGCCTATATATAGTGTAAGGAAAAGTACCTCCTTCTACTCTACTGCCTCTTGAGCACAGGCAGCTCTATGTTAGAGTTATGTTGTTGCTATCTCATTGATGAAGTTCACTTAACTAATCTTTTGGCTTGTTTTTTTATTTGTTTTTTTTTTTCTCCCTGAGGCAATTGGGATTAAGTGATTTACTCAGGGTCACATAGCTAGGAAATGTTAAGTGTCTGAAATGGTCTTTGAACTTTCTCAAGCCCTCCTGACTTCAGGGCTGGTGCTCTATCCACTGCACCACCTAGTTGCCCTTTGGCTTGATCTTTAAAAGGGATTCCAGAGGCTGGAGGTCTGTTGAGATTTAGGGCAGGTAGAGAACAGAGAGGGAAGGGAGTAAACACAGAAATAGACTCAGTTCTTTGGAGGAAGGCCTGTAAAATTCTATGCCCTCCAGAGACTCATGCTGCTCCTAGACCAAATTACTTCCTAAGCCATTCTGGGAACTGTACAGCACGAATGGGTGGAGCACAGCAATAGTGGTGAATCATAGAGGAATTCCTGGGTCAAATGAAAAGATCTTAGATCAATCCAAGGACCTGTTTCAAGCTGGGAGTTACAGAAGCTCAAACCAAGAAGCAATTACTGATAATGTGATGAGTTATATGAACTCTGTAGGTCTAGGGGATGATAGTCCATTTAAGCCAAAAGACACAAAAGAAATCCCTGGGAAGGGACGTGAGCCATTATTGAAGTTAATTGTGAAGCCTGCAAAGTTGAATGTGGCTTTTGTGATTCCAGTGCTTAAAAAATATACTGTGGATTACATTTTCATCTTCTTTACTTTTTAAAATAGAGGTTTTTGTTATTTTTTTTTACTTCATCTTCCACATAATAAAAAAGATCCTGAATTAACTCTTGGTAGACTTAATGACTTAATTAATAATGATCTATCTGTCCTGTTATTGTTTTTAAGCTTTTGTAGCAGGAGGGAATGTACTTATTTATGTGCCTAATTTAATCATCTAGACTTTCTCAGTATGTCTTGGCTTACTAGATTGTAAGTTCCTTAAAGACATCTTGTGGATTTATTGTAAATGTAAAATCAGTGAATTACCTCTAGAAATGTTCTACAGAAATGAAAAAATGCTGAATCTAGATCCAGATTACATGAAATGGTATACAAAAGGAGGATTTGGGATGAATTCTTTATAATTGATTACTTTTTGAATTACATGGACTTCTTCCATCATAAATGAATTCTTTTGTTGAAAAAGCACTAAAGGTATTAATTAGAATTTGAAAAAATGTAGCTTATTTATTATTTGAAGGAATTGTAGAGATCAGCTAGTTCAGCCCTTTATATAGATGATAAAACCAAGGCCAAGATGTAAAGTGACTGGTTTTCAGTGTCACTCAGGTAATCAAAGACAGATTTAAGGATTTGAGCAAAGTTCTTTTGACTCTAAATTAAAGACAAATTCAAAATATTGCCTAATGCTTTTTATTTTCAAATTGTTCTGAGATTATAATTGTCATTGTTCTGAGATAACAATAATTAACATATAATGCTTACTATGTACCCTCAGGCACTTTACAGTTATTATTTCATTTGATTCTTAGAACAACCCTGGGTGGTAGGTGCTTTTATTATCCCCATTTTACACATGAGGAAACTGAAGCAAACAGAATGAGTTGTCCAGGATCATACTGTTACTAAAGTGCCTGAGGCCAGATTTGAATCTGAGGTCTTTCTGACTCTAGGGCTACTGCTATAATCTACTGTAGATGTAGCTTTCTTTGAGGCCATGTTGTTGTTTTTTAATATTAAAAATAACACATTTGGCTTCCACAGTATTTTCCTCAGCAACATTCATAAAGGCTATTGAAATGTAAAAAAAAAACCAAAACCCAAAACAATGGGATCTTAGAATAAATTTTAGACAGTAAAACCAATGCCCAAAAGCGTTTCTCCTCTGCCTGTTCTAATTCATGGTTTGAGCGTGATGTGAAGCAGTGATCTCTAATGCTTTTCTAAAGGCAATTGGTGACAAAGTAGATAGAGCACTGGGACTGGAATCAGTGTCCTGAGTTCAAACTTGACCTCAAATACTAACTAACTTTATAACCCTTAACTTTTGTTTCTTTCAGTTTCTTTAACTGGAAAATGTAGAAAATATGGAAAATATTGTACTTGCCTCTCAGAATTGTTGTGAGGATCAAATTAGATAATAATTGTGTAAGTGTTTAGCATTGTGCCTAGCATGCAGTAGATATTATACAGTATTCCTTTTTCCCCTTCCTCTCTAGGGCAGTACAGTACAACCAAGTTCTTCACTGTTTATTATGTCATATGCAAACTAAACTTTCATAAGCCTTTGTCAGAAAAATATTTTCATTTAATCAAATTAGATTGTAACTGTTCAGTGCTCTCACACTTAATAACTTCAATAAATCCATTTTAAAATAAATCCAAGCTCTCCATTTATCTCTGTTATTTTTACATTAGCCTGTTTATAGTAATGCTCCTTAGTTAGCAAAGGTAGATTATTTCATTTTAATGAATGTCTCTCATATTTGTATGCATAGATATCAATTATATATGCATATTATCTTGTCTGTTATTAGAGAATTTCAGGGTTCATTAAAAGAGACAGATATTATCCATTGGTCTCTGTGGAATAAAGATATTGTATGAAATTAACAAACTTGTGTGTTTGAAAAACTTAATTTTTTATTGTATGATTTGTTCTTTTATTGTCATTAAAAGATGGCTCATTGACTTTCCAAAAAACTCAGTGAGTAGAGGGCAGCAGCTATTGACTAAGTTCTATGCAGAAGAACTTTCCCTCTTATCTTTTCTTTTTTCTATTCGCTCTCCCAACTTCCTAGCTGGCTCCTAGGTGGTCGCCTTGCCTCCTTCAACTGAATGTGACCATTTTGATACATGGCACACCGCCTGTATTGTTCCCCAGCAATAGAAAATTGTGAAAGAAATAAGTTATTATAATGTGTTATAAGTTATGATAAGTTATTATAATGTAAACCCCAGTGCTTCCCAGGAATAACTAAAAAGGACATATGGAAAATTAGCCTTGAAATATCACTCAGATAAGAGTCCAAATGAAGAAGAGTTCAAAAAGATTCTTAAGCTTAGGGAGTGCATTCTTGTTAAGTCCAAGCTAGCTCCTTGGAGGCCTCAGGACCAGCTGGAGCCAGGATAAGTAAAAGTCCTTGGTCTTTAGAGGGAGAAGTGAAGGAGCTGCCACAGGCTTGCCAAAGATATATCCTCAATCACAGCGTCTCTCCTGCTGTAAAGTGAGTCTACCCTCTCTTATCCCACCCTCTAATCCTTGCCTCCAATTATCTTAACACCAAACATTGAGCCAGCACCCAACAGTGAGAAGAGCCATTTATGCATTTATATCATTGTCTCACATTGAATAGGTAATTTCCCTTAAGTGCTCCATTGTCTGATTCTATAATACCTTTTCAGAGTTTTAGCCCTCTACATCTCCCGCTTTCTTTTGTTTTAGGACACAGGTGGTCATGTCCCCCTCCCCCATTTCTCAGTAAAGGGGGTGAAAACACCAAAAAGGAAGTGATCATGCCCCCCTCTCCCCCCCCCCCCCCCCCCCCCCCCCCCCCCCCGACTTCTCAGGAAGGGAGATGAAAAGCACCAAAGGGAAGTGGGGATTGCTAGCGGGTTTCTGGGCTAAAGGGTCTTATTAGAGACAGGTATGCACAAACCCTTCAGGATGGGAGGTATTACACAAGCACATAGCAATAACACACAGGCTATTAGTGATGACTCTCCCCACAGCTGATGCAGGCTAAATGTATAACAAACATGAATTGCACATGCAGGTAGTGATACAACAAACAATATGAATCAGCATGGTATTGTAAAAGATTTCCAGAAGTCCTAGAAGGAGGGTATGTAAACATCAGTCATACATATGCCTTCTTCAGCAGCCAATCTATTGTCCATTGCTTCATGTGTCAGGGAATCCAATGATCCCTGCAGATTTTGAAGTCCTGCAACAGTCTTATTATTTCTCAGAAAATCTAATGATTCCTGAGGATTTTCAAGTCCTACAACAGTCTTATCATGTCTCAGAGAATCCAATGATTCCTGAGGATTTTGAAGTCTTACAATCTTTTCATGTCTCAGGGATTCCAATGATTCTTGAGGGTTTTGAAGTCCAACAATTCTTGGTGTCCATGAGTCAAGCGCCATAACTGCCAAGCTAATTCAGTGGCGGGCACAGTCAGCAACGGAACCACCCGATGTTTTTTGGGTCTTCTCCTTCATTTCAAGGGTCTGCTCTGTCTTTCTCTGATGGACAAGAGGAATACGGCTCGTTGGCACCCATCTGATTCCTTCTCCATCTGTAGAGATACAAGCAAACCCTCTCCCCCAAGCAGTTAACCTATCGGGTCCCTTCCATTCACCTCTTTCTGGGTCTCTCCACATCACCTGGCGATTATCTAAAGATGGTAGAGCTGCTTGCACTGCACACTGCCCGGATTCCAGTGGATTATAAAACCTGTCTGCTGGAGCCAGTGCATCTTTGTCAAAAATCAAGAAGTTAATAGTATAAAGAGCCAGATTTAGAAGTTCTCTAGGGTTCTGTGGCTCCCCCTTTCTTTTGTTTTAGGAGGTGTGTGTTAATGCCTCTGTTTCTCCTCTCTACTGTAATATTCTTTAAAATGTATATTCTCTGGGAGCAGGTTTCTTGGGGGCTTCTTGGAGCTTTTAGTTCAGTAATCACCCCAAATGCAGGCAGGAGTTAAAATGCAGCCAAATCCTTTATTGTCTTCTTCAAAGTCTTGTCTCCTTCACTTGGGGCTTGGCTAACTTTTCTGGAGGCCTTCCGGATCTTGGTTTCAGTATTCTCCATAGGACAGCCTGCCACCACTACTCTTAGTTCTTAGTCTTTCTTAGTTCTCCCCAACTAAATCCTGATTGAGGCTCTTAGCTTATACATGTTCTCTTAAAGGTGTGAATCTTGTGGAACTATAATAAGTACTAAGTACATATACTGAACTAGAGAACTTTTAAGCACCATGCTAAATAATCATTGTTTCTATCAATTCCACTGACTTAGAATTCCACCTTGTAAGAATCCTTTGTTTCAAATTCAGAGTTCTGGCCCATAACATCTCCTGCTTTCTTTTGTTTTAGAACATTAGTGGTCATGACCTCCCTGACTTCTCAAGGAGGTGAGAACCCCAAAAAGGTGGTGATCATCTCAGGAAGGGAGATGAAAACACCAAAGGAAATGGGAAATCAAATCAGATTACAGGTTTCTGAAGGGTCTCACTCTTAAAACAAGTATACATAAATCCATCAATATGGGAGGTATTACACATAATTACATAAATTGCATAAGCACATATCAATATAACACAGGTTAGTAGTGATGTAAGAAATAACATGAATCAACATGAGGAATTATACATGTCCCTTCTATTTACCACTTTCTAAATCTCTTTTCATCACCTGGCAATTACTTTGGAGCTGCTCACACTGGACATTGCTCTTCTGTTGGGTTAAAAAGCCTATATTCTCTGTTTGTGGCAGCCCTCTTTGTGGTGGCCAGAAACTGGAAATTACGTGGATGCCCATCAATTGGAGATTGGCTGAATAAATTGTGGTATATGAATGTTATGGAATATTATTGTTCTGTAAGAAATGACCAGTAGGATGATTTCAGAAAGGCCTGGAGAGACTTGCATGAACTGATGCTAAGTGAAATGAGCAGAACCAGGAGATCATTGTATACTTCAACAACAATATTATATGATGATCAATTCTGATGGATATGGCCATTTTCAACAATGAGATGAACCAAATCAGTTCCAATAGAGCAGTAATGAACTGAACCAGCTACACCCAGCAAAAGAACTCTAGGAGATGATTATGAACCACTACATAGAATTCCCATCCCTCTTAATTTTGTCTGCCTGCATTTTGGATTTCCTTCACAGGCTAATTGTACCCTATTTCAAAGTCCAATTCTTTTTGTACAGCAAAACAACTGTTTGGACATGTATACATATATTGTATTTAATTTATACTTTAACATATTTAACATGTATTGGTCAACCTGCCATCTGGGGAGGAAAGAGGAGAAAAATTAGAACAAAAGGTTTGGCAATTGTCAGTGTTGTAAAATTACCTATGCGTATATCTGGTAAATAAAAGGTATTAAAATAAAAAAATAAAAAACCTATATTCTCTCCAATTGTAATCCCTTTCTGCCATCTGATTGTTTTTTGGCTGATAGATCACATCAGAATCCTGAACTTCTAAAGGTGTAGCCTCCGCTGCCATCATGCGCCACCTATTTTTTGATTGATATCTTGGAGCTGAGCCCTGCCTCTCATTTCCCTGGGTCAATCTACATTCTGAGGCCCAGTGAAAGCCCTTCTGGCATTTTAGACGTAGGGTTTCAGGTCTTCTCTCACCCTGTCCTCTCCTCTATCTCTTTGCTTACATTGGGCTCTCAGATGTCCTATTTTTCCACACAGAAAATGTTGATGAGCCTCTTTAGAAGTCCCTTGACAAGAGGGACCCTATCTTCCCATGTTTATCATAGTTTGGGTATAATAAGCATTTGTGCCCACTGTGGCACAGCATCTTATGATCTCCTCTAAAGGAGTATCTTTGTGTAGTCCCCATATAATTCTTCTGCAAACCTCATTAGCATTTTCCTTAGCCGTTGTCTGGTCATTATTTCTGTAGCTGAATTTTCTCCAATGATTCTCGTGACAGCTGTTTGCAAATGTCCCACAAAATCAGCAAAGGGTTCAATGGGACCTTGCTCTATTTTTGAAGGATTCCCCCTCAATCTTTCCCTGGGAGAGTACCCCAAGCTTTTATTGCAGCAGTAACAATTTGCTTATACACTCCTATGGGGTAATTAATTTGTGCTGAATTGTCTGCATACTGACCTTCACCTGCTAGTTGATCAAAGGTGATTTGTACATTAACTCCTGTTTGCCTATTTCGTTGGGTTAGAATCCTACATAATTCATGATTCTCCAAAAGCCAGAACAAGTTTTCTCCAGGTTCTAAACATGTCCTTGCTATGGATTTCCAATCACTGGGGGATAAATTTCATAAGCCAAATTATCTAGTAACATCTTAACATAAGATGATGTAACCTCATAAGGAGTGCAACCCTTTTTCAAATCCTTAATTTTTTCCAGATCAAAAGGAGTGTATCTTCTACTTTGTTGACTTGAAGAGTCAAGCTCTTCAATCACAGGGCATTTATTTATTTTTATTAATTTTATAATTATAAAAAATTTTTTTGACAGTACATATGCATGAGTAATTTTTTTTAATAACATTATCCGTTGTATTCATTTTTCCAAATTTTCCCCTTCCTCTCTCTACTCCCTCCCCTAGATGACAGGCAATCCCATACATATTACATGTGTTACAGTATAACCTAGATACAATATATGTGTGTAAATACCATTTTCTTGTTGCACATTAAAAATTGGATTCCGAAGGTATAAGTAACCTGGGTAGATAGACAGTAGTGCTGACAGTTTACATTCAGTTCCCATTGTTCCTTCTCTGGGTTTAGTTGTTTCTGTCCATCATTGATCAACTGGAAGTGAGTTGGATCTTCTCTATGTTGAAGATATCCACTTCCATCAGAATATATCTTCCTACAGTATTGTTGTGATCTTCTGGTTCTGCTCATTTCACTCAGCATCAGTTCATGTAAGTCTCTCCAAACCTCTCTGTATTCATCCTGCTAGTTATTTCTTACAGAGCAATAATATATTTATTTTTAATTTTTAAAAAATTATTTTATAATTATAACATTTTGACAGTACATATGCATAGGTAATTTTTTTTTTTTTATATAACATTATCCCTTGTACTCCCTTCTGTTCCGAATTTTTCCCCTCCCCTCTACCACCTCCCCTAGATAGCAGGCATTCCCATACATATTAAATATCTTATAGTATATCCTAGGTACAATATATATGTGCAGAACTGAATTTTGTTGTTGTTGTTGTTGTTGTTGCAAAGGAAGAATTGTATTCGGAAGCTAAAAATAATCTGGGAAGAAAAACAAAAAATGCTCACAGTTTACATTCATTTCCCAGTGTTCCTTTTCTGGGTATAGCTGATTCTGTCCATCATTGATCATTTGGAATTGGATTAGCTCTTCTCTATGTTGAAGATATCCACTTCCATCAGAATACATCCTCATACAGTATCATTGTTGAAGTGTATAATGATCCCCTAGTTCTGCTCGTTTCACTCAGCATCAGTTGATGTAAGTCTCTCCAAGCCTCTCTGTATTCCTCCTGTTGGTCATTTCTTACAGAACAATAATATTCCATAACATTCATATACCATAATTTACCCAACCATTCTCCAATTGATGGATATCCATTCATTTTCCAGTTTCTAGCCACTACAAAAAGGGCTGCCACAAATATTTTGGCACATACAGGTCCCTTTCCCTTCTTTAGTATTTCCTTGGGATATAAGCCCAGTAGTAGCACTCTGCTGGGTCAAAGGGTATGCACAATTTGATAACTTTTTGGGCATAGTTCTAAATTGCTCTCCAGAATGGCTGGATTCTTTCACAACTCCACCAATTTTTCCACAGCCCCTCCAACATTCATCATTATTTGTTCCTGTCATCTTAGCCAATCTGACAGGTGTGTAGTGGTATCTCAGACTTGTCTTAATTTGCATTTTTCTGATCAGTAGTGATTTGGAACACTCTTTCATATGAGTGGATATAGTTTGAATTTCATCATCTGAGAATTGTCTGTTCATATCCTTTGACCATTTATCAATTGGAGAATGGTTTCATGTAAATTAGGGTCAGTTCTCTATATATTTTGGAAATGAGGCCTTTATCTGAACCTTTAACTGTAAAAATATTTTCCCAATTTGTTACTTCACAGGGTGCATTTATTAAATCAGATACATTCTGTCCTTCATTTTTTGCTTTAACCAGTGGTTTTTGTAATCTAGTTATAGGCTGCTTCATAGGTGGTGCTGATTGTGTTATTGCCTCTCCCCCTCATCCTTCTCCCTGCACCCATGAAGGGTTAATTGAGGGGGGATGGTCATGAGATGAGGAATGCCCGTCAGAATTGTACTTAACTCCTTTCTTATCTTAATTCTTCATCCTTTTCACCTAGTTTATTTGGCTTCTCCCCCTCCTGCTCTTCTTTTTCCTTATTCTATAATTTCCTAAAGCCATTTGTATTAAATTGTATATATAAAGTATATCTTTGGAAATTGCGTCAGGTCCATTTTCATTGTAGAATTGACATAGTTGCTTTCTTTAGTATTTCCACTCCTCTGGATCCAATTTCTTTTTCCTTAGAGAACCAAGGAGATATGTACTGTACTGTTTCTAAAAGTTCAATGATCTGCTCCCAAACTATAATCAAACCTTGGCTTTTTATAAGTCTGACAAGGCTCTCTTGATTTGGAAAAGAAGGCTGTTTTCTAAACATCTGTCCCATTTTAGCTGAAGTACTACTTTAGCCCTTAAACAAAGTTTCCTTGTGTATTTTTGTACTCACCCTAATTTCTGGGTCAAGGAGACTTATCCACTGAAATCAGGATCATGCCTGTCCCATGTTCGCCAAAATGCAATATTCTTCTCTAAGATGTAATATTCTCTTGTTGAGGTTTCCTTGGGATCTCTGGAGGCAGCCTTAGTTTTGGTTCAACTAATCACAAGTACAGCCAGAGATTAAAGTCCAAATCCTTTATTGTCTCTTTCCAAGTTTTGTCTCCTTTCCTGGGGCCCAGTTAGTTTTCTTAGAGGCCTAGCTCTCTCCTTGGTTCTCAGAGTTTAAGTTCCTGCCACCAGTCCTTTGTCTCCTCTGCTTCTGCCAGCTTCTTGAGGTCCTCCTGAATGTGTCTTGGTTTCTGTGGGAGAGGCAGGAGAACTGCCACCACTTCCCTGGTTTTCCCTAGTTCTGCCCGACTACCTTCTCTGACTTTTGAATCTCCTCAACTCAATTGTGGTTGAGGCTTCTAGCTTATATATATTCTCTTAAAGGTGTGAATCTTGTAGAACTATAGTAAGTACTAAGTTCATATACTGAACTAGAGAACTGTTAAATACCATGCTAAATAATCATAGTTTCTGTCAATTACACTGACTTAACTTTCTTTCAAGTTCTGGCTCATGACACTCTACTATTGCCTATTCTTGAGGATTAAAGGGTATGCCAGTGGTGTGTAGAATCTTATACTGTGCACAAGTGTGCAAAATGTTTAGACGTATATGCAGTTTCATTATGTTTTTATTGCTTGTGACATACCCATAATTGCATATACTTATATAAGGAATTCAGTGACCACTCAGGCTGTCTCTTTTGCTGCTGTTATTGCAAAAGTGAATCCTGAAAATGTGTCTACCACAATATGGATAAAAGACAGACAACTAAAAGGTTTATAATGGGTCACATCGATTTGCCAAATTTCATTGGGTCTCTAACCACGAGGGTTCTTTCCACGTAGGAGCGTGGAAAGGAAGGCAAGCTATACAGGCTTTTACTATGCTCCTAGCTTCCTATGCTCCTAGCTTCCTCTTTTGTTATCCCCAATTACAAACATAAAGCTCGAGCAGCCTGATGATATTTAGAATGAGATTCTTGGGCTTCTTGAAATAAAGGAGTATTGCAACATGGTTAGAAGGCTATCTGCCTTTGAATTACCATTAAAAATAGGACCGGAAGTCCACTATAAGAGTGGACATGCAAGATATAAATCTTACCTGGATGCTTTCTCACTTGCTCTTGAAGTTCCTTAAAGAGCTGATATATATTAGAGGCTATAAATTTTATTTGGGCTGTGGCAATTCTTTGTACCACACCTACTGAATAGGCCAAATCATATAGTATATTTCTGTCTCCTAGATAATAAGTAAGAGTTAGAATGATTGCATATAATTCATTCTGCTGAGAGGACTGAAAAGGAGTTCTGACTACTCTCTTTATAGTGAAGGCATGAGAGTATACAGCACAAATATTATGTTTGGATGCATCTGTAAAGATAGTTGGTCCTTTAAGAGGAATTTTAGAAACCTCTTCTTCAAGAATCTATCGCCAATTATGTAATACTCTGGTTATCTTTAATGGAGACCCATGTGTAAAATTTGGAGCCATGGCTAATAAAATTTGCCACTCTGGGATGGTTTCACAGCATAAATTAATTTGTGCATTAGTATAAAAGGTGTATATCTTTTCAGATCTTATCCCAGATAATTGTACTGCTCGTTTAATGGCCTTTCATAAAATTGTAGCCACAAGCACTGGGTAAGGAGTAAGGCTTTGTTCTGGTTGTGCTGGGAGGTTCACCCACTCTATCACACTGTCTCCTTGATGGACTATTGTGGATGCCTCTTTTGTAGCAAAAACTGAGATTTCCAAGGGTTTTTTCAACTACATTGAATGAAGCCAGTTCAACTTCTCTCAAAGTCTCTTGAGCTTCTTTTATAAGCTGGCATGGTGAGATTAAAGCACTGTCTTCCCTTAAAATGTCATATAATGGTTGCGATTGATAGGTAGTCAAGCCTACTAGATGCATATATTTATTGGATATCTCCTTATCAATTTCTGAAAGTCATTTAAGGTGTTCAACTTCTTTAGTTTTTGTACTGTAAGCACCTTAGGGTATACTTCATATCCTAAATATTTAAAAGGAGCATGTTTTTGAATTTTTTTTGGAGTTATATGCAATTTGTAGTTCCTTAGTGTTCCCATGGTCTCTTGTAGACATGCTTCTAACATTTGTTCCTCAGGTGCACATCCCAATATATCATCCATGTAATGTAATAACATTACTTTTGGAAATGCTTTTCTTACTGGAGTAAGAGCAGTAGCAACATACACTTGACCCATAGTAGGGCTGTTTTTCATTCCCTGTGGCAAAACTGTCCATTCATATCTTTTATAAGGTTCAGCTAAGTTAATGCTGGGCACTGAAAAGGCAAATGTTTTCATATCCTCCTTATCTAGAGGGATAGAATAGAAACAGCCCTTAATGTCTATAACCCACAGAGGCCATTCTCTAGGCAATTGAGTAGGAGATGGAAGTCCAGGCTGAAGAGTTCCCATAGTTTCCATCTGTTCATTTATCTTTCTTAAATCAGTCAACATCCTCCATTTTCCAGATTTCTTTTTTACAACAAATACTGGGGAATTCCAAGGACTTAGAGAAGGTTGTAAGTGTCCTTGGTCAAGTTGTTCCTGTACTATGTCTAATAAGGGCTGATTTTATCGCTACCTAAGGGCCACTGTTTTATCCACACTAATGTATCAGTTTTCCATTGGATAGGAAGAGGTGAAAGTGTTGGCAGACCTTCAACAGCAGCCCTGCCTAAAAAACTGAAGTACTCATTTTTAATCCTAATTATTGTAAAATGTCTCTTCCCCACAGTTTGATGGGGATTTTTTCAACTATAAAAGGAATAAAAACTCCTGTTTCGCTTTCAAATATCCATCTTAAAGGGATAGCACTAACTTCAGCTGCTATTGATCCTCCTACACCAGACATGTAGGTGTCTGCCTTAGTCTTTGGCCAGTGACTGGGCCTGTTGGCACCTCTAATGACTGTGCGATCTGCACCTGTGTCTACCATTCCTTCTAATGGTATGCCATTTATATAGATGGTGAGCATAGGTTGGTCAATTGTCATAACTGTCCAGAATATTTCTGGATTTTGTTGCTTGGAGTCAGAATCTGGACAAATATCACCAGGTTGCTTATTAGGAGTCTGTATCAGTAAACCTGATGCTACTACTTCTCCTGGTTGATAAGTCACACATTGTCTACCTGTATTAGTGACTGGGATATTATTTACCCATTCCCCAGTTTCCCACATCAGTGTATGGATGGACACTGTTTTGTAAGCATTCTCAGGAGGTGAAATGGTTAAGTCTACTGTGCCTGGAAGCAAGGGATCCATAGCCTGGAGAGGAACAGGTTTCACCTCTCCAGGGGCTACCTCAGCTTCATACAACTCTATTCTCCCCAATTATCATCCCTTTCTCCCATCAGGTTGCTTCCTGGCTGATTCATTGTGTAATTCCTTTCTCCCATCAGATGGCTTCCGGCTGATTGGTCATGTCTGGGTACTGAACTTCTAGGCACTTTCTGGGTGTAGCATCAGCTGCCATCATGCCTCAAGTATTTTTTGCCTTGGGCCTGGGCCCCTCATCCCCTTTCCCTGAATTAGTCTACACTCTGATGCCCAGTGGAGTCTTCTGTTGCATTTTGGACATGGGGATATTGGGTCTTGTTCTCCCACCCTGTTTTCTCACTCTGTCTCTATGCCAACATTGAACTTTCACATGCCCTACTTTATTACATTGAAAGCATTGATGAGTCTCTCTGGAAGTCCCTTGCCAAAAGGGACCCTGTCTTCCGATGTTGGGATCTTGCAAAGTCTGAATCATAGCTTGGCTATAAAGGGTATTTGTGCCCACTGTGGCACAGCATCTCCTCTAAAGGAGCATCCTTGGGTAGTCCTAGTATAATCCTTCTACAAACCTCATTAGCATTTTCTTCAGCAAGTTGCCTTATCAAAATGTCTGTTACTGCATTTTTATTTTTATTTTTATTTTTTTTTTAATTTTTTATTTTATTTTATAATTATAACATTTTTTGACAGTACATATGCATGGGTAATTTTTTACAACATTATCCCTTGCACTTACTTCTATTCAGATTTTTTCCCTTCCTCCCCCAACCCCCTCCCCCAGATGGCAAGCAGTCTTATATATGTTAAATATATTACAGTATATTCTAGATACAATATATGTGTGTAGAACCGAATTTTTTGTTGCACAGGAAGAATTGGATTCAGAAGGTAAAAATAACAGTTTACATTCATTTCCCAGTGTTCCTTTTCTGGATGTAGCTGGTTCTGTCCATCATTAATCAATTGGAATTGGATTAGGTCTTCTCTATGTTGAAGAAATCCACTTCCATCAGCATACATCCTCATACAGTATCATTGTTGAAGTGTATAATGATCTTCTGGTTCTGCTCGTTTCACTCAGCATCAGTTGATGTAAGTCTCTCCAAGCCTCTCTGTATTTCTCCTGTTGGTCATTTCTTATAGAACAATAATATTCCATAACATTCATATACCATAGTTTACCCAACCATTCTCCAATTGATGGACATCCATTCATCTTCCAGCTTCTAGCCACTATGAAAAGGGCTGCCACAAACATTTTGGCACATACAGGACCCTTTCCCTTCTCTAGTAGTTCCTTGGGGTATAAGCCCAGTAGTAGTATGGCTGGGTCAAAGGGTATGCACATTTTGATAACTTTTTGGGCATAATTCCAGATTGCTCTCCAGAATGGTTGGATTCTTTCACAACTCCACCAACAATGCATCAGTGTCCCAGTTTTCCCACAGCCCCTCCAACATTCATCGTTATTTGTTCCTGTCATCTTAGCCAATCTGACAGGTGTGTAATGATACCTCAGAGTTGTCTTAATTTGCATTTCTCTGATCAATAGTGATTTGGAACACTCTTTCATATGAGTGGAAATAGTTTTAATTTCATCATCTGAAAATTGTCTGTTCATATCCTTTGACCATTTATCAATTGGAGAATGGCTTGATTTCTTATAAATTAAAGTCAATTCTCTGTATATTTTGGAGATGAGGCCTTTATCAGAACCTTTAACTGTAAAAAGTTTTTCCCAATTTGTTACTTCCCTTCTAATCTTGTTTGCATTAGTTTTGTTTGTGCAGAAACTTTTTAATTTGGTGTAATCAAAATGTTCTATTTTGTGATCAATAATGGTCTCTAGTTCTCCCTTGGACACAAACTCCTTCCTCCTCCACAAGTCTGAGAGGTAAACCATCCCATGTTCCTCCAATTTATTTATGATTTCGTTCTTTATGCCTAAATCTTGGACCCATTTTGATCTAATCTTAGTATGTGGTGTTAAATGTGGGTCCATGCCTAGTTTCTGCCATACTAATTTCCAGTTTTCCCAGCAGTTTTTGTCAAATAATGAATTCTTATCCCAAAATTTGGGATCTTTGGGTTTGTCAAAGATTAGATTGCTATTTTTATTCACTATCTTGTCCTGTGAACCTAACCTATGCCACTGATCAACTAGTCTATTTCTTAGCCAATACCAAATGGTTTTGGTGACTGTTGCTTTATAATATAGCTTTAAATCAGGTACACTTAGACCACCTTCCTCTGACTTTTTTTTCATTAGTTCCCTTGCAATTCTCGACCTTTTATTCTTCCATATGAATTTTGTTGTTATTTTTTCTAGGTCATTAAAATAGTTTCTTGGGAGTCTGATTGGTATAGCACTAAATAAATAGATTAGTTTGGGGAGTATTGTCATCTTTATTATATTCGCTCGGCCTATCCAAGAACATTGAATGTCTTTCCAATTATTTAAATCTGACTTTATTTTTGTGGCAAGTGTTTTGTAATTTTGCTCATATAATTCCTGACTCTCCTTTGGTAGATATATTCCCAAATATTTGATACTATCGACTGTTATTTTGAATGGAATTTCTCTTTGTATCTCTTGCTGTTGGATTGTGTTGGTAATGTATAAAAATGCTGAGGATTTATGTGGATTTATTTTGTATCCTGCGACTTTGCTAAAATTCTGAATTATTTCTAATGTTACTGCATTTTCACCATTAGTCCATATGATAGCTGTCTGCAAACGTGCCACAAAATCAGCAAAGGGTTCATTTGGCCCTTGTGCAATTTTTGTGGAGGCCTTACCCTTGTCGTTTTTATCAGGCAGAAAAGCCCATGCTTTGATAGCAGCAGCAGCAATTTGCTCATATGCTGGTAAGGGGTAATTAATCTGTACTGAAATGTCTGTATAAAAACCTACACCTATTAGTTGGCATAGGTGATTGGAGGATTAACTCCAGTTTGCCTATTTCGTTGGGCTTGTATCCTACAGAGCTCACTATATTCAGAAAGCCAGAACAAGTTTTGTCCAGGTTCTAAAAGCATGTCCTTGCTATAGATTTCCAGTCACTAGGAGTTAAGACTTCAAAAGCCAAATTCTGTAATAACATCTTAACATAAGCTGATGTAGCCCCCATAAAGAGAGCAAGCCTTTTTTAGATCTTTGATAGTTTCTAGATCAAAAGGAGTATCTTCTGTTTTCTTGACCTGTTGAATCACAGGGTACATTTCTATTCTTATATCAGCTGTATTCTGCCCTTCTTCTGTGGCTTTAAGTAGTGCCTTCTGCAATCAAGTCATAGGAGGGGTTAATTTCTGGGGGGGGGGGGGGGCGCGATGCTAATCACTCCTGCTCCTCCCTCCATCCTGGAAGGTGAAGTTGATAGGGCCCTGCCAAGGACCTGCTCTGGCATAGGTGGAGTTGAACCTGAGCTGTGAGATGGAGAATTTAAGGTAAACTTCCAGAGAATGGCATTCTTTCATCAGATGAGCTATCTTTATTGGAAAAGTTACTGCCTGAAGGAAAGGAACTAAAGAAAACAGAAGAAATAGATCAAGTAGAACTGGTGGACCTCGACCCATCTCAGGAAAGAAGATGCCATTCTAATGGAGAAGCTTATGAGGACAATGAACGTTATCCCAGAGGTGGTATTTAAAATCAGAACTCTTAATAGGAGTCAGTGAATATTCTTTATTGTAATATGCTTTTATATGCAATAATGACTGAATAAAAGATTGTTGTTATCTTAATACCTTTACAACTAGCTATTGTTTTTATTGTAATATTGAATTATAGTTGTGTTTTTAAAAAATTAATTAATAAAATCAATGAGATAAAAAAAGATGCCTCATGGTGGCCTGGCAGTGGGTCAGATTTTCAAAGGCTATGCTAACAGAACATTATGAATTTTCAATGTTTTGAAATGAAAAAATTATTTTTCTTCAAGTTTATTTTCTAAATTTGAACATATTTCTCAATCAAAACTATTTTTGAAGCACCATGAAAATATACCTTCTATTAATGTTAAACTAATACTGCAAAAGGGAGAAAAAATAACTACCTTTCCTTTAATGATGGCAAAAGTGAAAAAAAAATATTTTTAGCACATCTTTGGAGATTAGAAAAAAATTTAAACAAGGTCCAGATAATCCTAACAATATGAACAATAATTTTTTTTTTTTTTTTTTTTTTTTTTTTTTTTTTTTTTTTTCTGAGACATTTGGGGTTACGTGATTTGCCCAGGGTCACACAGCTAGGAAGTGTTAAATGTCTCAGACCAGATTTGAACTCAAATTATCCTGACTTCAAGACTAGTGCTCTATCCACTGTGCCATCTAGCTGCCCCATGAACAGTACTTTGAAATGATGGGAGAAAAGATGAAGTAGAAAAGATGAAGTAGACTGCTAAAAGCTTTGTAGACCAAGCAGACATGCCATATCACTGAATTAAATTTTGAGTCTTAGTCATTAACATTGAATTTCCACTTTGTAATTTGTTGAGTTTTATGAACCAGTCTGCCCCTTAAATATAAATAAGTCCTAAGCAATCCTTTCATAAAGAACAGGTTGTATTGGTTGTGAATAAAATACTTATGAACACCATGATTTTTCAAGTCTATTCAAGAGTGAGAAAGGCACAGTTATAGTTGGGGGTGGGGTGTGATGTGGTGTGGAGACCAAATATTAGCTAAAGAATTACAATGCATCCTTTCTTACAGGTAGCCATTTGAAACTTTAGATTTTAGTCAGAGACTGTTTGCAAAGGATTTATTCAGTATAAAAAGATGCCCTGAGTCTATCAGGAATTTAATACTTAGGTCAAAGTTTGAACTTTTAATGAAAGAGAAAGCTTTGGTTGGAAATTGGGAAACTAGACAGATTTTCGTTCTCAACATATAAAAAAAGTAGGACCTTTTTATTTAATGAACCGACTTGGCGACTCTGAGATTCCACTTCAAGATTATGAATCTGGTTACTGAGAACACTCATTAATCTAAACACATATATAAAAGAAGAATTGGGGTTTTTTGAGAGGGAGGTGTGGAGGAAGTATTGGTGAATATAGTATCATAAGAGTCTTGGTAGTATTTTTTGTATGGGAATTTTTGTGTACATCTATTGCTAATACTTTTTCTTTGCTTTGTTAAGAAATACGGTTTATTTGAAATTATTTGTCACGAATAGGTTGCTAAATTATGTGGGACATACTGACTATTTAAGAACATAAGAAATATTGTATTGGATCAATTTTTCATCTATTTCAACTTTCTATTTGGCACACTTTATGCTTATTTAGCAGATCTTATATTTCTACACTACTTAAATATTTAAGACAGTTTCACACCTGTTATCTCATTTTATACTTCTTTTATAAATAATATTCATTGAAGATCTCAATTATTTTGAATATGATAGACAATGACACTGATATATAGTGATTCTCGGTGTTTTCCTTTGTCTTATCGCATGCAAAGGCATAATTTCTTCCCCCTTTTTGATACAGATTTTCCTTTCTCTGTATGTACACAAGTTAATTTTGAAACATATTGAAATGTAAGCATACTCTTTTTCTTGTGAAATTTAAATTTCATTGTTGTTTAAAAATAGTGATTTTTTTTTTTTTTAATTGATTGTTTTCAGTTGTTTTTCAGCCATGTCACTTCATGACCCTATTGGCTGTTTTGGGCAAAGATACTGGAGTGGTTTACCATTTCTTTCTCTAGCTCACTTGACAGAAGACATAACTGAGCAAGAGAATCAATTAACTTGCCCAGAATCACCCAGCTACTGAGTGTCTGAGGCCAGATTTGAACTCAGCAAGGTGAGAATTCCTGACTCCAGGCCCAACACTAGATCCCTTGTGCCACATACCTGCCACACCTTCTTGTTGTTGTGGTGGTATGAGGTTTTGAGGCCAGAAGTATGTCACTACTTTTAGAATTGGTCTACATGTTATATGTATCTAGTCATACATTTAGTCAGAGAAATGATATAGATCCTCCAGGAAGCTTGATGATGTCTCCAAGAAAGATGCCGAGGAAGAAAAGAAGACTAAGGATAGTTTTGGAGCAGACACATACATGATAAATTGTGTAGTGCTTCTAGGAAAGTTTTATGTCTCAGGCTGAACTCAAGTTGTCTTCCATTTGAGGCACAGAGAATAACAAAAGATTTAATAGTAATTAAATTGTGTCAGAAGTTCAGTGGCAATTGTGTCCTTTGTGTTTGAGGCATTCCCTATGGTATGAATCAGAGGTCATGGGACCTGACACAAGATCCCCTGATAGTGAATCTGATGCTTTTTCCATATAAAACTTTTGTTATATTAAGAATGTTATTTATACAAATGTGCAATTTAGTTATGTAAGCTACTTCACATAATGGAGTATGGGCCAAATTACATTATAATGAACTCCAAGAGGCTGTCTAAAATTCTTTTGTTTTATTAGAATGCCATTGCATAAAATATTGCTCAAGATAAATGGACCATTGGCCAAGAGTTAGAAGATTTTGGCTACATAATAATTTTTATTGTGCAGTAAAATTCTTTTTAAATGGAATCTGTTATAGCCAAGGTCCCTTCTGTAAAGATAGATTTTTTTAAAAAATGAAAACAAAAACCAAAAAACCCATCCAAAATGGGGCAATTTGCCATAAAAAATTTAGTTGTGAAAACCCCCAAAATTTTATTTTAAAGATAGGATTTAAAATATGCCAAAGTTCATACTTTCCTCTTTAATAATGAATTAGGTTGCAGAAAACAATACAGATTTACATAGAAGTAACATTGACATCTTGATCAGTTAGTCCCTTTTATTTAATAAAGGCTTTTTGTGAAAATCCAGTTGTTATAGCAGGATCTAATCCTTTTCTACAAATGAATTTCTCTTTTTATCCTTACTATGTGCCAGGCAATGTGATAGGTATTGGTGATGAAAAGACAGAAATAAAACATCCCCTTCTCTGAGATAAATTACATTTATTGGGTGAAAATATGTTCGCGGGTGTGTGTTGTTCACTTACTTCAGTTGTGTCTGATTTTTCATGACCCCATTTGAGGTTTTCTTGGAAAAGATTTGCCATTTCCTTCACCAACACATTTACAGATGAGGCAGACAAGATGACTTATCCAAGGTCACATAGTTAGTAAATATCTGAGGCCAGATTTGAACTCAGGGAGATAAATCTTCCTGGCTACACGCCCAGTTCTTTATCCACTTAGCTGCTGCATGTATTGTGAAGGTTGTCCTCATGCATGTAGCAGGGAGACGTTATTATGAGATTCAAACAGCCAGAATAGACAGGTCTAGTCTTTCTCTTCTTGTCCTCCAAGGAAGACTGAGATTAGGGCCAGAGGCCACTCTTCTCTACCAGGGTATGGGAGCTGGTAGAGTGGTAGGGTGAATGGGCTGGTGCCCAGGTTGGAATCTCTTAAATGATGTTCATCTAGGGGATAAGGCTTTCAGATTTAGTCTAATTTTTGGTCGCAGTGTTATTATTGAGAGGGAATCAAGACTTCAGACTTTATATTTAATGTGACATCCCTTTTCTACCAAACACTATTCCATGATGAACACACGTAGCTCTTAGCCAAGAAACCCAGCAAAATAATGCGATGACTAACTATTGTTCTTCTCAGTGGTTCAGCTATTCATGGCAATCCCAATAAACTTTGGATAGAAAATGCCATCTGCATCTAGAAAAAGAGCCATGGAAATTGATGTAAATCAATACATGGTATGTTCACTTCTTTTTTCAGGTAGGGTAGAAAGAGGACTGAGCCTGCAGTTATAAAGAGTTATATTTATGAATTCAAATCTGGTCTCAGACACTTACAAACTGTATTTTATTATTGTAAGTACAGGTTACTCCTGAAAAGGAAAGCTATTGGTGCTTTATCATTCCAGTGCTTTTGGTTGCTGTCCCAGGACCTCCCCTAGAATTCAAGTAGGCCCAATTCAAGCTATGACAGTTTACAACACTATATCACTGAATCAGAATCAGGATACTCCTCCCCTTCTGAGTTGGTTTGATCTAAGTTTTTTTTTTTTTTTCCCCCCATGGTTTTTCTCTTTTGTTCTGATTTTTCTCTCCCAACATGATTTATAAAGCAATGTGTATTAAGAAATAAATAAAATTATTTTTAAAAGAAAAAAAAGAAACCCAGCAAAATTGAAATTGGAAAACATATACATGGGGGAATAAATATCAGAAAATGTAGATTGAAGAAGCTCTACTGTTGAAAGTTAAGGCAACCCCATTTAAGCAAGTAAGCATGTGAGTCCTGCATCTCACTGAAGGGGAAGTTCCCTAAACTTTTTAGCATAGCAAATTAGAATTAGGGTCACAATGGAGACTGCTTGTTCTTCTCATGTTAGTTTCTTCTGAGGACCTTATTTTTCCTTTAGCAACCTGAAATGGAGTTGGCAGCTTCTACTTTTTCTCTGGAAGTCAGAAGCTTTCCAAGTCCATAGAGATTCAATTATCCAAATACAACTTGAAGGAGATTCGAGAGAATCTCCTCTTTCTCAGGTTTGCCAACCCTGCCCTGCCCCTACCACAACATCTCTACTAATAAGAGAATCTCATTCTAATGAATGGGCTTTGAACTGGGATTTGTGTATATGTATATATACATACACATATATATATACATACATATATACATATATAGTCAAAATAGATACAAAATGATTTGAGGATAAGGTGCTATTAGGATAAGGTGCTGTCAGCAAGAGCATCAGAAAAGATTTTAATATAAAAGATGATACTAAAACTGAACTATGAAGAAAGGAAGGCTTGGAGGAAGTAAAGGGGAAATGTGCTGCTGGCCCACATTGATGGCTCCTGAATAACAAGAAGAAGGTCATTTTGGCTGAGTGGTAGGGTGAGTAAAAAGGAATAACAAAGCTGGAAAAGTAATGAAATGAATAGTTTATAGTTCTAAGTTACTGTTCTAAGTTCCAAGTTCTAAGGCCACTGGAGTTTACTGAGTTAGAGAGTGAGTTTTAAGAAAGTCATTTTGATGACTATGGGAAAGATATATTAGAAGAGAAAAACTTAAGGCAGAGATGCCAGTTAGGAAGCTATTGCTCAGCAAAGAGGTAATAAGGCCTTTTTTAGAATAGGTAATGTGGGAATAGAAAGGAAGGATGCACAGTCTAACATCAGAAGAAAAGTAGCTTTGTGTTTTAGTTGTTTTACATGCTTTTATTTTTAAAATAGATTGTTGTTTTGTGTAATAAGCACTACATTGTATAATTTAGATTTAGAATTGCATGGAAAGTCCCCATTTGTTGTAGCTTGGACCCTCACTATTGTACTACCACATTATCAAGGATCTGCCCTTTCTTTCCTTCTCCCTATTGCTCTAGCTAATTCTTTGACCTATATAAAGGGCCACATTGAGCATGTTAGCACAGTATACTGTTGGTAATCTTTGTCATAAGTATGTTACTGAAATAGCATAACAAACCTTTGGTTTTATATTTTAATTCAATCATATAACCCCTTTTAATTGTAAGATATGGATCAGTTCATTAAGATAAAAAAACAGGGTAGACAAACTGAATTATAATGAATGTGCTGAGAATAGAGCAAATACTGCAGACTCCTTGGTTAATAACTTGTATGAAGATAATGCTGCTAGTAGTTCCAGTGTGTGTAATTAACTGAGTAATGATGAAAAGAAGCCGACTTTGTTTCTCAGTTAAAGTCAATGTGATTAGTCAAAGCTATCCAATGTTCTGAAATTTGATGACCTGGTCTATGATATTCCAAAAAGTAGATTAAGCAGCCACTCCTGATTATCTTTAGATTGACTCATCAATCCAAATTGATCATGTTTCCTAGAAATAAAATACCAATAAACTCAACTGATAAAAAACTATAGATAGAATAGTCTAAGATCAAGCATTTTGCTTTTACTGTTCTTTCTTTTCCTTTAATGATACTGTAATCGAAGGTCATGATTGTTACACCCCTATGGACTACTCTAACCTGGTAGTTCCCCTTTGAGCTACAATTAATGCCCATCCGTCAACAGCACGGCTAGGCCACAATTACCCGTCTTCGGGCACCAACCCAGATCCCATAGAGACAGACCACAAGAAGGTAGGGGTGAAGCAAAAGAGAGCTTTATTCTGAGATAGCACATATTTATACTCCATTGATGATATGGGGGAAGGGGGAGGTCCTCTAGGAACCTGGCATAATGGGATTGGCCCAAGACGAAGGAGGGAGGCATGCTAGACTTTGAAAGCACTAAGGAGGGAGGCGTGGTACCTGGAATCAGACACTGCCTCATGGGGCTGTGCCCCACCTCCACATAGGACTCCCTGCGCCTCAGAACCTCTCATCCCTCAGGTCCTCCCACATGCCTTGAACTGCATTCCTTGCTTCTAGAGGCTTTTTAACCCTTACGATGATAATCCAGTATGTATCGTTAAGGGATTCAGAAACGGGTCTGGATAATAAATATTTAATAAAAGGGAAACCTGTAGAGGGCTGGAACTCTGGAGTAGTATACTTAACAACAAAGCATTATTTAACTCAGTGAAATTGATGATGTTTTTTAGTATACATATATTTATTACTTAGCACGGTGATATAATGGTTCTCTAGTTTACACATATGTAGTGTGCTGTAATGATGTAATCATACTAAGGTATTTAAGGGCTGAGAAGGACTGGAGAGAGACATTCCATTTTTGTGGCTCTCCTGCCTCCTGCACTCCTCCACTAAGATCAAGACTGTGTCAGACTGTTTCAGACAGATTATGAAGGAGAGAGACTCGAGATTCAACAACAAAGACTCTATTCCTGACCATCCTGGAGGTGTCTATTCTGCTGAGACCAAGGCCCATCCAAAGGACCTCCAAAAAGCTAGCCTGAACATTACAGAAACCTACTGACATATTGTTGGATGAGGGCAAGTTGGCTTGTCTATCTAAACAAGTAGAATGGTGAAATAACCAAAGTATAATGGAACTACTAATTGATATTGTTGTCTGTTTGGTAAAAAAGTAGAATACTATTTAGGGATCACAGTGAAAATGCTGACAGTGGGGGGATGTTTGTATCTAAATCGTACCAGTATGCTCCAAGAATATCATATAGTGACAAAACAGGTGCAACAATCTCCCTGAACACTACCTATCTTAACAATTAATCCAAAATGATTTAATTATGGCTTTGTACAGTGTTGTTCAATAAAAGATTGTGTTTTCACTAAATGAAAAGATGGTCTCAATAAATGCTGCTGATGCTACTAACTGGTCTCTATGAAGAGATAATGGCTGAACATTTTGTGTCTCTACAGAAACTATTTAACAAATGATTGGCCTCTTTTTGAACAATTAAATATGTCCTTGTTACTCCTAAAATTGATTGGTCACCAGTGATGTCGATTTGTTCCGGTGGTTCACCTACTGTATCTCAACAGGAATTTAAATGGAATATAAAGAAATTGTGAAAGACACTTTTTAATGTTGCCTTGATCATTGTTTGAATCTTTCTTTAATATGTGCATGAGCTTCAAGCAAACAAAACAGAATTGCCTTTGATTTGATTTCTTTTTAGTTTTTCTCAGACTTTGAGCTTTTATATAGAGTCATATGTGGATGCAATAATGTGGATTTTCACAAGAAGCACAATCCCTTTTGAATATTTTGAAGTCCATGTAAAGCATAAGATGGGACAATGACATAACAGAAGTTTTGGCTACTATAAAACAAAAGATAGTATTAAAACAGCTCACTCTGCTCTTGGATAGGCTGAGCGAATATAATAAAGATGACAATACTCCCCAAACTAATCTGTTTATTTAGTGCTATACCAATCAGACTCCCAAGAAACTATTTTAATATGACCTAGAAAAAAATAACAAAATTCATATGGAAGAACAAAAGGTTGAGAATTTCAAGAGAATTAATGGAAAAAAAAAATCAAATGAAGGTGGCCTAGCTGTATCAGATCTAAAACTGTATTATAAAGCAGCAGTCACCAAAACCATTTGGTATTGTCTAAGAAATAGTTTAGTTGATCAGTGGCATAGGTTAGGTTCACAGGACAAAATAGTGAATAAAAATAGCAATCTAGTGTTTGACAAACCCAAAGATCCCAACATTTGGGATAAGAATTCATTATTTGACAAAAACTGCTGGGAAAACTGGAAATTAGTATGGCAGAAATTAGGCATGGACCCACACTTAACACCTCATACTAAGATACCCAAAATGGGTCTATGATTTAGGCATAAAGAACAAGATCTTAAATAAATTAGAGGAACATAGGATAGTTTACTTCTCAGATTTGTGGAGGAGGAAGGAATTTGTGACCAAAGGAGAACTAGAGATCATTATTGATCACAAAATAGAAAATTTTGATTACATCAAATTAAAAAGCTTTTATACAAACAAAACTAATGCAAACAAGATTAGAAGGGAAGTAACAAACTGGGAAAACATTTTTACAGTTAAAGGTTCTGATAAAGGCCTCATCTCCAAAATATATAGAGAACTGAAATCAAGCCATTCTCCAATTGATAAATGGTCAAAGGATATGAACAGACAATTTTCCGATGAAGAAACTATTTCTACTCATATGGAAAAGTGCTCCAAGTCACTATTGATCAGAGAAATGCAAATTTCTCTGTTGTTTTAACTCTGAGATACCACTACACACCTCTCAGATTGGCTAGGATGACAGGAAGATAATGATGAATGTTGGAGGGGATGTGGGAAAACTTGGACACTGATGCATTGATGGTGGAGTTGTGAAAGAATCCGACCATTCTAGAGAGCAATCTGGAATTATGCCCAAAAAGTTATCAAACTGTATATCCTTTGACCCAGCAGTGCTACCACTGGGATTATATCCCAAAGAAATACTAAAGAAGGGAAAGGGACCTGCATGTGCCAAAATGTTTGTGGCAGCTCTTTTTGTAGTGGCTAGAAACTAGGAAATGAATGGATGCCCATCAATTAGAGAATGGTTGGGTAGATTATGGTATATGAATGTTATGGAATATTATTGTTCTGTAAGAAACGACCAGCAGGAACTAATCCAATTCCAATTGATTAATGATGGACAGAACCAGCTACATCCAGAAAAGGAACACTGGGAAATGAATGTAAACTGTTATTTTTACCTTCTGAATCCAATTCTTCCTGTGCAACAAAAAATTCGGTTCTACACACATATATTGTATCTAAATTATACTGTAATATATTTAACATATATAAGACTGCTTGCCATCTGGGGGAGGGGGTTGGGGGAGGAAGGGAAAAAATCTGAATAGAAGTAAGTGCAAGGGATAATGTTGTAAAAAATTACCCATGCATATGTACTGTCAAAAAATGTTATAATTATGAAATAAAATAAAAAATTAAAAAAAAATAAATAAAAATAAATTACATAAAAAAAAAAAAAAAAAAAAAAAAAAAGAAACGACCAGCAGGATGAATATAGAGAGGCTTGGAGAGACTTACATCAATTGATGCTGAGTGAAATGAACAGAACCAGGAGATCATTATACACTTCGACAACAGTATGAGGATGTATTCTGATGGAAGTGGATATCTTCAACATAGAGAAGATCTAATTCAAATCCAATTGATCAATGATGGACAGTATCAGCTACACCCAGAGAAAGCACACTGGGAAGTGAGTGTAAACTGTTTGCATTTTTGTTTTTCTTGTTATTTTTACCTTCTGAATCCAATTCTTCCTGTGCAATAAAAAAATTCGGTTCTGCACACATATATTGTATCTAGGATATACTATAACATATTTAATATGTATGAGAATGCCTGCCATCTAGGGGAGGGGATGAAGGGAAGGAGGGGAAAATTCGGAACAGAAGGGAGTGCAAGGGATAATGTTGTAAAAAATTACCCATGCATATGTATTGTCAAAAAAACCAAAACCCCCCCCCCAAAACCAGCTCACTTTGCTGATGTTAACTGCACACTCAGGGAGTTAGCCATGAACTTAAATCTTTGTCCTCCTTGTGATATGCTTATTCTTCAGATGGTGGTAAAAGGAAAGCTTTTCATGCTCCAGATCTCAAGTTATGAGGATGAAAAGCTTTATATAAGCAATGATAGGTGATTCCAGATATTTACAATCTACTTGTGATCATGGTATGAAAATGTATGTGGAGCATGATAAAAAGGACATCATCCACTTAGATTGGCAGTTTTTTTTTGTTTTTTTTTTTTGAGTCTTAGCATTACTCTAATACAAAAGAAGATCAAGGGAGAATAATTTTGTTTTATTGATTCCTAGATTCAGTGATTACATGCATTGACCACTGATTTGAATAGGAAACTTATAAAATTAAGACTGCATTGCAAAAACTGCTGAGTTTAGATATTGGCAGGAATATGAGAATCGTTGCCAAAAAATGTAAAATGTCCTTGGATGAGTTGGAAGTTGATTTCAGATTACAGAGGATGATGTTATGATTATTCCATTCCTAAATATAGCACTAGAACACCATCAAAGAATGGTTTGATCAGCTGAAGGACTGGTCTTTTTTTTTTTTTTTTTTCCAGTTCTGTCCAATGCTTTGCTGTCTTATCTATTATAGATTGTTCATGTGAAAAAAATTTTTTTTTTAAAACCAGCACATGTATAAATCAAACTGAGAAGCATAGTGCCGTACCAGTTCCTCAGAGATTTACTCAGTTTTGTACATTGAATAAGAATGGATTTTATTTAATTGCTATGATATGACTGAAGAATTTAAATACATGATATTTGGTGATCAGTGTCACATTTTCTAAGACAGGAAGAGGGGAAAAAAAAACATTTAATCTGTTTTGATTAGTTTGAATATTATCTGGTTAAAGATAAAGGTCATGAAATTTAATTGTGTTTTTTAATGTGCCTGATTTTTCATTCTAGCAAAAATTCAACATTTTATGTCTCATTTTAAAGATTATATTTTCAATTAAACTTTAGTTGTTAATTAAACAAATTAAACTTAGCTCAGTTTTAATTTCTTTAGCTTTGTTGATGAATACAAATAGTGCCCTTTATGATTGAGTATTCAGTAAATACTTGTTTTTTTTTTTTTTTTTTTCTTTTTAAGTCCCTGGATACATACCCTAATGAAATGTTCGGGTGTGTCTGAGATGCTGAGTTTGCAAATTAGAGTGACAGATGGAAGTCTGAAATGCAGAGACATGAAGTGACCTGCAAAGATCATATAGTTTATGACAAGACAGTACTGGGTGTGAACCTTCCAAATCCAATCTTGGGACTTTTTTCACTCCTTCACAGCATCTACAGTCTTGTGTGTCTGTTCATGCTTCCTTCTCTTAGAGTGAATGATCAGAAAGTGTATGAATGTGTGACAGGATGGTCCCATGAAACTGAAGAGTTATTCTATTAACTACTTTATATATAATAGCTTTCTACCACATTTAACATTCAGAGTTTGAGATCTAGATAAAAGTAGATATCTGATTAATCAAACTGCATTTTCCTTAGGGATGAGGAATGTTCTTGGAGAAGTAACTTTTGGCTAATTCCTTCTCCCATCTTTAGTATTTTCAGATTTTATGGGTCACTATGCAAGTGTTTTAATTAATGGAGGAAATTCACTCATCTTTATTTCAAAGGCATCTAATAAGCTGAAGTTATAAACCAACACAATATAATTATGACATTTTTCTCACATAACCAATTTTAGTTAGGTCATGCTGGGCTTAGAGAGGAAAAGTAGTGAGGTTGGCAGCTTTTATCAGTGGTGGTATGATTAATCCTTAACATAAATGAATTTACTGTAAGAGCTTTTTTTTTTTTTTTTTAAGGTATTAGCTTTTTATTTTTTATTTTAAATCTTAAACATGGCATTTGTATCTTAGATATAATAATGCTATTTATAGTGAAATATTGATCTAATTTCTTTTAAAACCGTACTTATACTCTAAGGGAAAGTGAGGAAAGGCAACTTGAGGTTTGATTAATAAGAAGTGAAGTATTTTTAGAAGTTTTTCTACAAAGGTACCAATATCCAGCTACTAAGAGCTGGCTTGATACGAAGTAAGTGTACTAATTGCCCTCAACAGATGCTATAGATATTTATTGCAAAATGTCATTGAAGAGACAGATTTAGCATATTAGCTTGGAACACATGTTGATTTAAAGATTAGAACATGTTAAATAAACTGTGTCAGAAATGATAAATAAACCCAAATGAGTTAAATTATACTTAAATTGCTTGACAGGTCTGCACATTTAATGTTACATTAATGAGTTTTGTACAGAGATTGTTTAAAATGAAATCCTTTTGCATCAGATGTTGCACATATGCTTTCAGTATTTGTTTTTGTCTAAAATAAAACTTAATGAAACAGCTAATAAAATCCCATTTTGTTCAGTTTCTTGAAAGAAACAGACCCTTGAAGTGCACACAATATTTATTTATTTATGCCTCCTCTATTCTTGCTACTTTCCAGCATGTAAATTTTCTAGTAATGAAAACCAGTCATAAACATTCTTTCAGTAAACCAGGACTTATTTTTGATTTGAAAACTCATTTTATAACATAGATATAAACTGTATACATAATTACATGGATCAATTTAGTCTGTTTTCCATATACAGGTATATTCTCTCCTGATTGTAGTGTAGTAGAGTATATATGTGCATTTCAAGGGAGAATTTAGAGTATTTAACAAATTTTTATGTAAATAACCAGTAGTTAAGTATGAAATTCAAGCTAAGATTGAATAAAATAATAGGTTTCAATTATTACACACAGCTTTGGGGCCTCTAAAACACTTGGTCTCTGTGTTCTACAGTATATATTTGGGAAGGTTTTAGAACTTTTGTGGACATCTGCTTATGAAAATTGATTGACAGGCTATTTTGGCTGGAATATGGAATATTAGAGGAGGAGTAATATTCAGGAAGTTGAGAATTCTGTAGACATCTGGCAATGTGGAAATGGGGTCATGAAAGAGGTTGATAAAGATTTGGGAATCATCTGCCTTGAGATAATAATTGAACCCCTGGGAACAAAGAGATTATCAAGGGAGGTAGCATAGAGAAAGAAAAAGAGGTGGTGGTAGGGGAAGGAAGTAAGCATTTATTCAGGGTCAACTATGTACTAGGCAGTGCACTAGGTGCTTTACTAGCATTATCTCATTTGATCCTTACAAAGGTGCTTTTATTTACTCATTTTGAAGTTGAGGAACTTGAGATAGTAGCAGTTAAATGACTTGCCCAGGATAATACAATTACTAAGTGTCTGAGACAAGATGTGATCTTAGATCATCCTGACTCTAGGTCTTGTGATTTAACTATTTCATCACTTGTTTGAAAGCCCAAGATATACACTTTTTTTCATCTATAGATACTCTTAGAATAATATAGCTTACCTTCATCTCACACTACTCTCTCAGGTGTAATGTCTGGGCTAGCTTTCTGGAGGATCTCTGGACAGCCTTGCAAGGTCTTTAGGGTGATGAAGGCAGAAGAGCCAGGAAGATGGTCAAAGATGGAGTCTGGAGAAGTCTTTGTGTTTGTGGCTGAGAGACTCCTTGTTCCCAGTCCTCTCAGCCTTTAAATACCTCAGTTTCATTGCATCACTACAGTAATTGAGCATGTGTGGCAACTGTAACCATTACATCACCATATCACACTAAATATATGCCAACCAGAGTGATCACATCATTATATCATATTAAGTATATGTTTAACTAAAGAACCATTATCCCAAAAATCTCACTGAGTAGGTGCTTAACCTATAATCACCCTGCTGTCCTTGATTCAAGTATACCTTCCAAAGTTTTGGCCCTCTACACTTTGGCAGCATTATCTCACACCATATACTAAGATAAAGTCAAAATGGGTCCATGATTTAGAAATAAAGGATAATACCATAAAGAAATTAGAGAAGCATGGAATAGTTTATCTGAAAGGTCTAAAGAGGTCTAAAGAGAAGGATTTATGATCAAACAAGAATAGAGAGCATTATGGGATATAAAATGGATAATTTTCGTTACATTAAATTAAAACGATTTAGAAAAAAAAAGCTAATGTTAGCTGAGAAAGAAAAAAAACAGAAAAAAAATTACAGCAAATTTCTTTGATAAAGGCCTAATTTTTCAAGTATAGTAGAGAATGAAGTCAAATTTATAAGAATAAGAGTCATTCCAAATTGATAAATGGTGTAAGAATGAGCAGTTTTCAGACAAAGAAATAAAAACTATGTCTAGTCATATGAAAAAAATGCTTTGAATCACTTATTGATTAGAGAAATTCAAATTAAAACAGCCCTGAGGTATCATTTCACACCTCTCAGATTAGCTAATATGACAGGAAAGGAAAATAAATGTTGGAGGCAATAGAGGAAAATTAGGATTCTAATGTACTTTTGGTGGCATTGTGAACTGAACCAACTTTTCTAAGAAATTTGGAACTATGCCCAAAGACTATAATATTATGTATATCTTTTGCTTCAGCAATATTATTACTAGGTCTGTATTCCAAAGAAATGAAAAAAAAATAGGAAAAGGACCTCTGTATACAAAAATATTTATAGCAGTTTTTTTTTTTTTTTTTTTTGTTTTTTTTTGTGATGACCAAGAACTAGAAATTAAAGGGATGTCCATCAGTTGGGGAATGACTAAAGAAATTGTGGTATATGATTGTGATGGGATACTGTCATAAACTGATGCAAAATGAAGTGAGCAGAATGAAAACATTGTACACAGAGTAACAGCAATATTGTATCAAGATCAGTTGTGAATTATTTAGCTACCCTCAGCAATACAAAGATCAAAGACAGTTCCAAAGGACTCCATAATGAAAAATGTTGTCCACTTCTAGAGAAAGAACTGAAGGCATTTGAGTACAAATTGAAGCAATGTTAAAAAAAAATATATATATTTTTCTTGGTGGATTTTTTTGATGGGTTTGTGTTTTTTTTTAATGACATGACTAATATGGAAATGTTTTTTATAACTACACCTGCATAATCTATGTCATTGTTTACCTTCTCAAAGAGGAGAAACGGGAAGGGGGAAGGAGGAAGGGAGAAAATTTGAAAATCTAAAATGTTAAAACTAAATGTTAAAAATTGTTTTTATATGTAATTAAACAAATAAAAAATAAAAATTTTAAATGATGAAATCATCATAGAAAAGAAAAAGAATTGCCAGTTCAGTATTCAAAAAGTTGTATTTTTTTTCCTCTTTAATATTTTTTCTAAGTTTCACTATTTGGTTACAGTAAATGCCCTGATTCACATATTTAATATGTTTTGAAACACAAGGTACATGTCTTATTTGAATGTTCTACTCATTGTTTATAAAATTTGAATTTATTAAAAATGCTAAGCAGAGCAAATATTCATAATATTCATAAATCTTGTTTTTAAAGATAATACTGTAGAACAAACTTAAAATAAACACCTAGCTACAAAATGACCTTTCTCACTTAATCCTTAGCTCTTCTGAATCACTATTTAAACTAACCCAGAATTTAGTCCAAGATTTTGATTTGGATGCTTTTTCTAACTCATCGTGATTCATATTTTAGAGTTACTTGTATATGATTTCAAGGATTTGTTCAGTCCTGCTTGTTGGGAAAAGTTTGTGTCTTTCTTGTCTGGCAGTTTTAGCTAAAGGTATCACTCTTATGACTACCCTTTTTCACTAGTTTGCTGCTCAGATCATATACCAAAGATTTTAGTTTCCTCTAACCTTATTTTCTTTTCCAGAAGAATTTGAGTTAATCCCAGTGTCTCTGCCAGTCAGAAGTAACTAAAATCTTTGATTTCTTTCTGTACATAGTATGTGTCCTGAGTTTCCTGTATGTTAGGGGAAATAAAATTAGGATAGGGAAGTGAGCAAATCTGCCCTACAATTAGAGTTTATTAGCTCCCCAGTGCTACTAGACTCTAGACATTGCTTGCATAGGTATACATGAACCTTAGCCAGGTGTACCAGCATATCCTGGGCAAGCATTCTCATAGATCCATTCTATGATAACATCAATTTTTCATTCAGTATTTCATTCACCTACCCCTTCTGCTCAACTTTTTCCCTGCCCTCCTTATGCTTGGCTGGATTCCCAGGTTTGATTCCTTTCAGCTACTTCTGTCTTATTGCCACCCATATCCCAGGGTGATAAAAATAATTTAAAAAGAGAGAAAATTTAAAAGAAACCAGAATTTAAACAAATTTTAAAAGATATCATCCAATTACATGTAAAAATAATTTTTAACATTTGTGGGGTTTTTTAAAGTTTTGAGTTCCAAGTTCTGTTCTTTTTCCTTTTCCCTGAGATAAGAAATATAAAATAGATTATATATGTATAATGATGTAAAACATCTTTCCATATTAGTCATTTTATGAAAGAAAACTTGAATAAAAATGAAAGAAAGAAAGATGGTGAAAAATAGTATGTTTTGATGTGCATTCAAACTCTGTTAGTTCTTTCTTTGGAAATGAATAGTTTTTTTCATCATGAATTTTCTTAGATCATTGTATTGCTGAAAATAGCTGACTCATCCACAGTTGATCATCATATAATACTGCTTTTACTTTGCGTACTGTTCTACTAGTTCTGCTTACTTCATCAGTTCATGTTAAGTCCAGCTTTTTGAAAATCATTGCTTGCCATTTCTTATAGCCCATATTTGTTACAATAATATACCACAACTTGTTTAGATATTCTCAAATTGATGAACATTCTCTTTAATTTTAATTTTTGGCCACTCCAAAAAGAACTGCTATGAATATTTTTTTGTACAAAAAGGTACTCCCTCCCCTCCACCCGTTTTAAAAACCTTTTGGATGCAGATTTAGTATTGATGGTTCAAAGGGTATATATATAGTTTTATAGCCCTTTGGGCAAAGTTCCAAATTTTTCTCCAGAAGGTTGGATCAGTTTTCATTAGTGCATTAGTGTCCTAGTTTTCCCACATTCCCTGTAACATCATTTTTCTTTTCTATCATATTAGCCAGTCTGATAGGTGTGAGGTGATACTTTACTTATTTTAAATTACATTTCTCTAATCAATAGTGATTTAGAGCATTTTTTTATCTAAGTTTAGATAACTTTGATTTCTTTGTTTGAAAATTGTTCATATTATACAAGACTTTAAAATAGAAATTTAGATTTGCTTTATCCTTTGTAGCCTGGGATATGAAAAAGAGAGCTTGAGATGATTGGGGTTGGATTGTTCTTGAAGACACTAGTGGAACTAGTAGAGTTCAATGCTAAAAGAAATATTGAGTGGAAATATGCTTCAGGGATGATATTGATTAATCCATGTAAAATTAGGTGGTTGGTTTTGGTGGGGCTAAAAGGGGAGAAGGGTCTATATTGTGAAATTTATAGTGACAAAATATCCTCTACCAATTTAGATCAGCAACGCTTTGTTCTTCAATTTAAGAGAGTTACTTGCAACACTAAGAAGTTTTGACTTACTCAGGATCCTATTTTCATTATGTGTCTGAAACAGGACATGAATCTAGACCTACCTGACCAAGGCTGGCTCTCCATCTACTGTGATTTACTTGTTACCTTGAAGTACCAAGCTTTTTTTTTTTTTTTTTTTTTTTTTTTTTTTTTAATAATAGTTTTTATTTACCAGATATATGCATGGGTAATTTAGCAACATTGACAATTGCTAAACCTTTTGCTCTAATTTTTCCCCTCCTTCCCCCCACAGATGGCAGGTTGACCAAATCATGTTAAATATGTTAAAGTGTAAATTAAATACAATATATGTATACATGTCCAAACAGTTGTTTTGCTGTACTAAAAGAATCAGACTTTGAAATAGTGTACAATTGGCCTGTGAAGGAAATAAAAAATGCAGGTGGACAAAAATAGAGGGATTTGGAATTCTATGTAGTGGTTCATAGTCATCTCCCAAGAGTTCTTTCGCTGGATATAGCTGGTTCAGTTCATTACTGCTCTATTAGAACTGATTTGGTTCATCTCATTGTTGAAAATGACCTCATCCATCAGAATTGATCATCATATAGTATTGTTGTTGAAATATATAATGATCTCCTGGTCCTGCTTATTCACTCAGCATCAGTTCATGTAAGTCTCTCCAGGCCTTTCTGAAATCGTCCTATTGGTCATTTTTTACAGAACAATAATATTCCATAATATTCATATACAATTTATTCAGCCATTCTCCAATTGATGGGCACCCACTTAGTTTCCAGTTTCTGGCCACTACAAAGAAGGCTGCCACAAACATTCTTGCACATACAGGTCCCTTTCCCTTCTTTAAGATCTCTTTGGGATATAAACCCAGTAGTAACACTGCTGGGTCAAAGGGTATGAACAATTTGATAGTTCCAAATTACCAAGCTTTTTTTTTTTTTTTTTTAAACTTTAAAAATGATTACTACTTTTATTTCATATATTTTTTAAAGACTACATTTAAAACAACTTTATTATAACATAGGATCATCTAGAAACAACCTTTTGTCATTGTTCATGTTTTAGCTTTGACTCTTTGCAGTCCCATTTGAGTTTTTCTTCGGAAAGATACTAGAGTTGTTTGTTATTTCCTTTCCTTTTCTTTCTTTTTATTATTATTATTGTTGTTATTTTTGCTGAGGCAATTGGGGTTAAGTGACTTGCCCTGGGTCACACAGCAAGGCAGTGTTAAGTGTCTGAGACCAGATTTGGACCCAGGTCCTCCTGACTTCAAGGATGGTGCTTTATACTGAGCCACCTAGATGCCCTTGTTATTTTCTTTTCCATCTCATTTTACAGATGAGGAAATTGAGGCAAACAAGGTTAAATGACTTGATGAGGGTAACATAGCTAGCAAGTGTCTGAAGTCATATTTGAACTCAGTTTCTCCTGACTCCAGGTCTGGCAATCTATCCCCTGAACTACTTAGTTGCCCTTAGAAATAATCTTACTATTCATCTAATGCAATTCTATTATTTAATTTACTTACGAATTTGAAATTAAATAATTTTGTTGCTTTCATTTTCAAAAATGCTCCATAAGCTGCGCTGACAAGAGGTTCACCTTGTATGTGTAGATTTCCTAACGGACAAAATACTTAATATGTGAACATTTTAGTGGAACCTAAAATATAAGTTGTCATCTGGTAATCATAGTTTCACTTTCTTCTTTTTCCTCTCTATTTTTTAAAGTAATGCATCAAAGCATATAATGAGTTAAGCCTGCCTTTCATCTATATAAGCTTATGGTAAGAAAAAGATTATATTTGAACTATCATGCCCTTGTATTCAATTTTTAATATTTTTGCTCTTATTTTTAATACATCTGTGCTGCATTCAGGGAAAGATAGTTTTCCCATAGGTCATTTAGCACTTGTAAATTTCCGATTAACTAGTAGCTAAAAAATGGGGGAGTTGTCTACTGCCCTGCAAAGATAAGATATTCAAACTTTAAGTGGTGCTTTCATTAATTCTAATAATTTTTCTCATCTGCACTGACAATTTTTTCAGCTTTGCAAATTACAGATTATATAAATAAGTCCCATAAAATAATCAGAATTAAAATAAGACCAATTAATTTATGTAAAGTTATGATTTTCACATCACAAATGCAAAAAAGTAGGTTTTAAAAGGACAGAATTTGTGTCATCACATAAAATGCTTTTAAAAATCATTTTATCTAAGACATTCGATAAGCAAAGATAAAACTTCATACTCTTGACCCCACTAAGACAGAACACTGGGAACCCCCATTCTCCACAAAACTAAACAAAGAGAAGATACTTTTTTATAGTGAAACTCTGGATCCTTTTCAGCAGCTATATCTTTAGTTGGGTGGTCCTCAGGCACAAATGAATAGGAAAGCTCTCTCCAGGAACCATTATAGTACTGTACAATAAAATAAGAAAGCATAAGGACACACATGAAATTCTCCCATCTGTGAACTTAAAATTGAAAACTCAAACTTGGTTAGTTGGAAAATATTGAAAACAATTTTTATTAAAGCTTTTTTATCTTTCAAAACATATGCATGGTCAATTCTTCAGCATTAGCCCTTGCAAAATCTTGTGTTCCAATTTACCCTCCCTTCCCCCATGCTCTCCCCTAGATGGGAAGTAGTTCAATACATGTTAAACATGGTAGAAATTTATATTAAATCTAATATATGCATATATATTTATACATTTATCATGCTGCACAAGAAAAATCAAATCAAACAAATTTACAAAAAGAGAGAAGCAAAATAAAATACAATCAAACAACAACAAAAAGAGTGAAAAAATTCTATGTTGGGAACCACACTAAGTTCCCACAGTCCTTTCTCTAGGTGTGGATGGCTCTCTTCTGTTCTTGGTTCCACTTTCTGGAGGTCTTTGGGGCAGCCTTTGTTTCAATAGAGTTAATCACCACAAGAATAGCCAGGTGTTAAAGTCCAAATCCTTTTTTGTCTTCTTCAAAATCTTGTTTCTTTGCCCAGCTAGCTTTCTTGAGATCCTTCAGGAGTCTTGGTTGCAGTGAAGAAGTCCAGGAAGCCAGTCCATCCACCAGGAGTTGATCAAAGATGAAATTGAATCTCTCCTTTACTCCAAGACCTTGAGCTTCCAGTTTATATGCTCTACACCGAGTATAAACCAATCATTATATCACTAGAGTAAGATTAAATCAATCATACTGAATTTAGAGAACTATTAAGCACCATGCTAAACTAGATAACCATTGTCAACTAGATAACCATTACCAATTCTACTGACTTAACACTTTGTAAGAATCCTTGTTTCAAGTTCAGAGTTCTGGCCCATAACATCTCCTGCTTTCTTTTGTTTTAGAACATAGATGATCATTTGTAATATTCTCTGGGAGCAGGTTTTGTGGAGGGCTTCTGGGAGCAGCCTTCCTTTCAGTTCAGTAATCACCACAAGTGCAGCCAGGGATTAAAGTCCAAATCCTTTATTGTCTTTTTCCAAGTCTTATCTCCTTCACTTTGGCTGGGCTAGCTTTCTTAAAGGCCCTCTAGAGTTATTGTCTCCTTCACTTGGAGCTCAGCTACTTTTTCTGGAGGCCTTCTGGATTTTGGTTTCAGTGGAGAAGCGAAGGACACTTCTTTGGTCTTCCCTTGTTTTCATTCTGGCTGAGCTTGTCTGAGTTTATATGGTCTCTTATCAATGGTGTGAATCTTGTAGAACTATATTAAGTACTAAATACATGAACTAGAGAACTGTTAAGCACCATGCTAAATTAGATAACTATTGTCTATATCAATTCTACTGACTTAGCACTTTGTTTCAAGTTCTGGCCCATAATAGTCATGTCCCTGACTGCTAAAAAAAAAAAAAAAAAAGGGGTGAAAACATGAAAAAAGGAGTTGATCACGCCCTCCCTGACATCTCAGGAAGAGAGATGAAAACACCAAAGGAAATGGGAATCAAACCAGATTAGCAGGCTTCTGAAGGGTCTCACTTGAAATAGATATACATAAATCCAACATGGGATGTATTACAAATAAACAACATCAGTCAATATGAGGAATCATGCATGTCCATAAGTCCTAGAAATAGTCTAAAACCAATCTATTGTCCATTACTTCATGTGTCAGGAAATCCAATAATTCCTGCAAGTTTCAGGGAATCCAATGATTCCTGCAGATTTTGAAGTCCTGCATCAGTCTTAACAAATTTTCATCTCAAGGGATACAATGACTCCTGCTGGTATTGAAGTTCTGTAATAGTCTCATTAATAGCCATGCTTTTTCAGTGTCAGATATTTTTTAGGTCTTCTCCTTTGTTTTGAGGTTTTTCTCTTTTTCTATCTCTCTCCAGGTGCTCTTTGCCATCCATCTGTTTCCTTTTCCATCTGTAGAAATACAAGCAAACCCTTTCCCCCAAGCAGTTAACCTATCTAGCTTTAGTTTGGTTTTCCTGGAGGTCTCTGGGCAGCTTTTGTTTCAGTAGATTAATCACCACAAGAATAGCCAGGTGTTAAAGTGCAAAAAGTCTTTATTGTCTCCTTCATAGCCTTCAGAGAGGACTTGGTTTCAGTAGAGAAAATGCACGAGGACAGGCCTGTCACCACAGGATGTGAGATGGGATGAATGAATCTGTCTCTCAGACCCCCAGGAGAGCCACCAGGAGCTTGACCAAAGATGGAATGACTCTTCTTGGTTCTGAGAGCTTGAGTTCTCTCCTGTCTTCTCTGCCCTCTGAATGAATCTGGCTGAGGCTCCCAGCTTATATGCTCTACACTGAATATAAACCAATCATTATATCACTAGGAAACCATTATTTGTTGTAAGATTAAATCAGTCATGCTGAATTTAGAGAATTATTAATCACCATGTTAAACTAGATAACCATTGTCTTTATCAATTCTATTGACTTAACACCTTGTAAAAATCCTTGTTTCAAGTTTAGAGTTCTGTCCCATAACACTCTTCATAATTGAACAATTAGAACTGGTTTGAGTCATCTCATTGTTGAAGAAAGCCAAGTCCATCAGAATCGTATGGTCTTGTTGCTGTGTATCCTGGTTCTGCTCATTTCACTTAGCATTAGTTCATGTAAGTCTTTCCAAGACTCTCTATTCATCCTGCTGATCATTTCTTACAGAACAATAATATTCCATAACATTCATATACCATAACTTATTCAGCCATTCTCCAACTGATGGGCATCTACTCAGTTTCCAGTTTCTAGCCACTACAAAATGGGCTACTGCAAACATTCTTGCACATACAGGTCCCTTTTCCTCCTTTAAGATCTCTTTGGGACATAAGCCCAGTAGTAATACTGCTGGATCAAAGGATATGCACAGTTTAATAACTTTTTGAGTATAGTTCCAAATTGTTCTCCAAAAAACAAATTGTAACTGCAAATTGTTTTAAAGCAGGGGAAAATACAATGAAATTTCATATATTTAATATTAAAAATTTTAGAGACTGGGTGATAAAATAATATGAGAAAAATAAATATTATTATTGCATACTTATTTTTAGTTATTTGTCTCCAAGGTTACCGAGATCCTTTTATAAGCTTTAAAATTATAATAATACTTTTAAGCACTATGAGTTAACTAAGCTTTTGACATATACACGTTATGTATGTGTACTATGGCTTAAAAAAATAAGGTCACTGGATAAATAAGGTCTGATAAATAGCTGATTTATTCTGCCTTTTGTTCCTTGAAGCTTGCTGGCCTTCCTCTTCTCTGACCTGTATTAGGGAAAGGGCCAGATCAGATTAAGAGTACTCTAAAAGCCATAGGAGATGTAGACCTAGGATATTGAGAAGAGCCTTGATCCCATCTCTGACACTTGTGACTTGTGTGACTTTAGACAAATTATTTCATTTCTCTAGGCTTCAGTTTTCTCATCTGAACTAGATAGTCTCTGGTTCATTCAAGTTCCAAATTTGTGATCCTATCAAAAGGAGCTAGAATAGTAGTTTGTAGAGATCTGCCTAGAAAGAAGGCAACAGCCCAATCTGCAACCCCCTCAGCTCCCTTTTATGTGCTGTCTTCTCCCTTCAGAGTGTGAGTTCCTTAAAGGCATGAATGTGTTCCCTTTTTTGCTTGTATTTGTATTCTCCATGTTTGGCACAGTACTAGACTCATATCAAATTCTTAATAAATGAATGCTTATTGACTTGACATCCTAGTTTGACCTAAACTTTTATAGAGGAAGCAGTATCAAAAGGGAAATTCTTGGATCCCACATACCAAATTATTTCAATAAGGAAGAAAAGAGAGCGTTGTCTCAAGATAGTGATAAGAAGGCAAAGTGAACTCTTCATACAACTTAGGTTTTAATAGGCCTCCTGTAAGAATGTCAGAACAAAGACAGAGCTTTGCAATACATAGTAAACAGCTAAATAGGGTGGTGGATAAAATGTTGAACCTGGAGCTAGGATGACCAAAATTCAAATCTGGTCTTTGACACTTTCTGGTTTTGTGACCCTGGAGCTCAAGAAGGAAGTGGCAAACCACTCCACTATTTTAGTTAATGGTGACCCAGATGGGTCACAAAGAGTCAGATATGGTTGAACAACAGAAACAGCTTTTTGAAGTAATGTTGACAGCTAGAGGATCCAAGAAAGAATAGAAATGGTATTAGGGTGGATAGAAAAATCACGTGTAATCCAGAAAATACAGAAATTCTCAGCTTCTCTTTTGTTTTTGTTTTCTCTACCAAGGAGAATAACTTTTAGAATATAAAATAAAAATAATTAGGAGAGGATTGAAATCCAAATTAAAGAAAAAGCAGTGGTAAGACAACCTAGTGGATATCAATGAATTTGTGCCACAAGGTACGCAGCTTAAGGTATGGAAAGAACTTTTAGAAGTGATAGTTGAGTTCACTGAGTAATAGTCACAGGACTAGAGACATGTAGTTAGTGCACTAATTATTATTTTTTTTCTTAAATGTTTTATTGATACTTTATTTTTTGTACACCATTATTACTTTGCAGTTATAGAAACCTGCTTTATAACAAAGAAGGAGAATTAAGCAAAATAAACCAACTCATTGACCATTTTATACAACATATACTTCATTTGGCTGCTATAATTTACCACCTCTTTGCTGAAAACTATGAATGTGAATATAATTAACAAAAAGTAGAAGGCAGTAGCTGAAGAGATAAGAAAGTAGCATGTAATAATTTGTTGCTTAAAAGATAAACATTTAAAACAAAGAAATACTGGGGTTCCTGATTAGCTCTGGGATCAATTATAAATCCCTCTGTCATTTAAAAAGATATATTTCTCACATGTTTGTGCCTCCTTTCCCCTCTAAGGTTTCTTTCATTCTCTTATATATTTATATCTCATATAAACGTATTTATGTACATGATACCTCCTTCATTAGACTGTAAAGTGTGGGGGAGAAAATCACTCCAAATGACAAAAAGAGAAACTGAGGCAGAGCTCTGAGTTTAATAATAAAACACTTTATTAAAGGAGTCTGGCTCTTCTCCAACCAAATAGGTCCTAGAACTCCCTCTTGATCGGAGGTGCCACTTCCTCTTAGAGCACTACTTTTATGGGGTTACAATTATGCTAAATACAAAATAGCAATTTTAAATTGGATACCATAATTCATAGGCTAATATATGAATACCAGTAGTGTCACAAGATTTTGAGATGGGCAAGTCAGAAAATATTTCCGCTGACTAGATGGTCATGAGGTGGATGAACTACCCTTTGGGTTGGGCAAGCGGAGATAGCACAACCCAAGAACATTTTTGGGGGAGCTTAGGGGCTTTCTGTCATGCCAGCATGGAATTTGGGTGAAAACAGTATAGAGATATTTACTGTCAGTATTCTTATGATCCTCTAGTTATGCAAATAGGCCTCACAAGTGGTATAAAAATAATTTCTATAAGATTTGCAAAAAAACCTTTCTATTAAAATCTGTTTTCCTATATGACTTATACAAACTATGAATTATTCTTATATTCTTTGTCAAGAAAACTCATTTTTGATGATTGGATATGTATTATTAAGTGAATAATTACTAACAATCATTGCCCCTTATAAAATCCTAATGGTTTGACCAAAACTGATTAGGGTTTAAGTAGGGTCTCCCAAGAAATCAGCTTTCTCAAGAGCTTGATACAATCAGCCCCATGCCATCCACAAATGAGAGCATTTGAGGCAGGCCCTCATCATCTCCAGAAAAGAATTCTTCTTTGATCTTGACTCTGTACTGGATCTTCACCATCATGGTAGCAAATGCATCTCCCTGGCCTGATGGTTTGTTTTCAGATTATCAATGATCAATATTATTTCTATTGTTACATCTTCCAAAGAATTTTGAATATTTTGCTTCAAAAGAGCTTAGCCAGTAACTTTTTGTTCTATTGAATCAAATGTTTTTTCATATCATTGGTTAGTAAGCCCAATAGGATCTTGTAATTTTCTAGATCTTTCAGTCCTTGGTAAGATGGCAATGCTATGATATACTTTGACTATCACTTGTGAAATTTTGCTTGTTCCCTACTTATTCAAGGATGCCCTTGATTTGTGTATATGTGACTATCCTGCACATGTATTTATGGGAGGTAAGACACAGAGATAGATTGGGGTTTGCTAATGTTCTCTCAGTAAACTTTTTAAAAATGTTAAGATCTTGAGTTTTTCGTGTTTTTTTCCATAGGTTTTGGTATGTTCTTTTTCAGATTCCTTATATATTTGCCTCATAATTATATCAGCTCCAGCAAGGATATTCTTTTTATATATACTTATTCAGTCTGACTGCTTTTTCCATCTTTGTTTTCTGTAATGCCATTTTTCCTTTGTTTATAAGACCTCGGTGACTCCTCCTTCTATTTTTATCCTTGAATACCCTTGGGATGATTTTGTTTAGTCGACTATCTTGCCAAGCTTTCTTTTAAAGTAATTTTACCCTCTACTGCTTCTCTTTGCTTTATGAGACAATATTGTTCATAATTGTTTATCTTCCTTCTTTTTAAGATTTTATAGATGAATTTATATTCTAACTCAGTGTTGCCTTTGGCAGCTATCTTTCTCTATTTGGCAAATCAGATATTTGCTAAGGCATTTTCTGTGATCTTTTGGTCTGAGGCAATTAATTTCCTTAGTTAAATATCTGGATCAAAGTATTATAGCCAGTATTAGTATATACACATACACATACACACATATATATCTATCTGCATCTATGTAGATATAGATAGATATTATTATACAAATATATCTATATATATATATGTATATACACAATTATAGCTAGTCAACAAACACATACACATATACATAGCATAGGTATATCAACATTGACTACAATAGTATATTTATGTTTATATATGTGAACGTATATATACACAACCAATATTATATTATGAATGAAGTTATTATAGTTGGTGTCTATCTATGTTTAGCTCAAAAAAGCTTATTCATCATATGATAAGATTATACTGATGCTCCTCTTTGAGGATGACATATTGCTGGCTGCATTAACCCTGTTATTCCCTTTACCAAAAAAAATATATTGCAGAGTCTTATGTAAGATAAGTGTAATTATTCAAAGAGTTTAGCCTAACCTTCCACAAAGCTTTTGCAATATCAGCATAATGTCATCCTCAAATAAGAATGTCAATGTGACCTCACTGGATTACCTAGTATTTATGACCAGAGAATCTGAGAAAAAAATGTCATCCCTGTTTCAAGGAATTTTGTATAATTTGGATTTTTGGATGAGAGACACTTCATTGCGAGAGTCTTTAAAGTAGAATTTTGTTCTGCTAAATCAAATATTGATGCTTTTTTTTTTTTTTTTTTTTTTTTCTGAGGCAATTGGGGCTAAGTGACTTGCCCAGGATAACACAGCTAGGAAGTGTTAAGTGTCTGAGACCAGTTTTGGACTCGGGTCCTTCTGACTTCAAGGTTGGTGCTCCATCCACTGCGCCACCTAGCTGCCAAGGTTCTTGTCTTTTAAATATAAGCAAAATATACTAGGCACAATGGAATCTTTCTTATACAATCTCCCTCTTTTAGTTAATTGTGAGATAGTAAAGATGTGGTATACTTCAAAATATAATTTTCAAAAGCCTTACTTTTCCATATTTGTAAAATCAATGCAGAGATTCTCAAGGTGTGTGTAATTGATACTCATAAGATTTTATATAAATGAGAAAGTAGATAGTAATTGTATAGTTGTTGAGATTCCTGATTGCCTTATTTGTGTGTATTGGGGGGCATATAATAAGATCGAATATTTTTCCAAATTTTTGCTACCTTCCCCACCTTCAGAAATTGTATCACCTTTAGCATAAATCTCCTTACATATTTTTGATGAAATTTATTTTTCCCATCTTTTTTCTGCTTAATGCCATTTGTTCTTCCTTTATAAGTTAAGGCAGTAATTTTAAAGTCATTAGTGTGATGTTTACTATCCTTTTTTTATTATTATTATTATTTAATAGTTTTTATTTACCAGATATTTGCATGGGTAATTTTACAACATTGACAATTGCTAAACCATTTGTTCCAATTTTTCCCCTTTCCCCTCCCCCCAGATGGGAGGTTGACCAATACATGTTAAATATGTTAGAATATAAATAAAATACAATATATGTATACATGACCAAACAGTTGTTTTGCTGAACAAAAAGACTTTGAAATAGTGTACATTTAGCCTGTGAAGGAAATCCAAAATGCAGTCAGACAAAATTAGAAGGATTGGAAATTTTATGTAGTGGTTCATAGTCATCTCCCGGAGTTCTTTCGCTGAGTGTAGCTAGTTCAGTTCATTACTGCTCAATTGGAACTGATTTGGCTCATCTCATTGTTGGAGAGGACCACGTCCATCAGAATTGATCATCCTATAGTATTGTTATTGAAATATATAATGATCTCCTGGTCCTGCTCATTTTACTCAGCATCAGTTCATGTAAATCTCTCCAGGCTTTTCTGAAATCATCTTGTTGGTCATTTCTTACAGAACAATAATATTCCATATTATTCATATACCATAATTTATTCAGCCGTTCTCCAATTGATGGGCATCCACGTAGTTTCCAGTTTCTGGCCACCACAAAGAGGGCTGCCACAAACATTCTTGCACATACAGGTCCCTTTCCCTTCTTTAAGATCTCTTTGGGATACAAACCCAGTAGATGTTTACTATCCTTAATGGTTTAAAAAAAAACAAAACTTAAAAAAAATAATTTCAAATATTTTCTGATTTTTTTTTTTATTCTACTTTTTGAAAATCTTCCTTCCATTTTCATACTGAAAAGCTCTTGGGATTGTTTTGCCCAGTTGGGTATTTTTTTCCCCATGCTTTCTTTAAATTGGCTTTATCCTCCATTGCTTTTCTGTTTTATGGGGTGATACTGCTTGTAATTTTCCACCATCCTTCTATGTATTATTTTACAAATAATTTTATATTCTGATCAAGTATTAACTTTGGCTGCCATCTGTCCCCACTTTGTAAATAAGTCAAGTGTTTGTTAACTAAGGCACTTTTTAGATGTTTTTGATCTCATTGTTATGACAATTGATTTATATTCATTAAAGTTCTATGTGAAATTAATATTGTCTCTCTTCTGCCCATAATTTATTTTTCATTGTTAATTGTTTGTTTAAATAAGTCAAAGTTAAGTTGTTTCATTTATACCTCAATTAAGAAAAATTTTAAATTCTTCCTGTTCTGTTACATCCTTAGGATAACATAAATCTTTTTCTTCCTTCTTATTCCGTTTTTTCTATTTCAGCCTTCTTTATTTCCTTTGTTTTTTTCCTTCCTGCGATGAATTTTTCTTTGTCCCCTCACTATTAGAGATTGTAATTTTTTTGAAAGAATAATAGTAAATTCTTCTTTCAAAGTAAAAGACTTTGTTCATCATTTAGCCCCTACCAGAATATTAAACTTGTTTATCCTTCTCTGTTTCTCTGGATTCTGTCATTTACTTTCCAAAGAATTTATTCAGTTCTGTTTATCCCACCAAAAATGTTTTGGAAGCATTCTATTCAAGGTTCATTTTTCCATTTTTATAATTTATCTCTATTTTGTTAAGTACGGCTAAGCTAGTCTTGGGTATAGGCCCTTTTTTTTTTTTTTTTTTTTTTTTTGCCTTTTGGTTTGTAAAATTTCACTTTATTTATTTATTTTTTTTTTGTTTTCTTTTTCTACATGATTTTGACTGATGTTCTTTAGTGTATAGTTTGTTTTCTATGTGTGGATTATAGATTATAGAACAAAACTGTCCATAACTATTAGACTTAGGGGACAAATCGAAAATAGAATCCATAGATTACACTACCAAATGCAATTCTAAATGGTATGCATATATAAATGGGACTGTTCAAAAGGTTAAATACATATATATATGTTTCAGGTTAAATACATTCTTCCTAGATGCTTGCAATGAGTGTGTTTGTGTATGTTAGTGTGTGTGTGTGTGTGTGTGTGTGTGTGTGTGTGTGTATGTGTGTAAATATACATATTGTAAGCATCTAGAAAGAATGTGTTTATTTAACCTGGAAACTTTGGGTTGTGTTGCCATCTTTAAAAGGAGAACAACAAAAAAATTCTGTACTGAGAGAGTTGAGATAATATAGAAGATGATAATGATGTTGATGAATTCTTCAATTTGTGAGTCAGTGTGTTTGACTTCAATTCCTGGGAAAATTCCATATTGCTTTATATTAAAGGTATGTTTGTGAGCAGATGGAAGGGAAGTGGTGAGCATGATGGTCAAAACCAAATTCCTTAAGGAAAAGTTAATCTAGACTACTCTCATTTTGTTTTTTAACTGGATAACTATACTTGTAAATCAAAGGAATATGATAGAATTTATTTTTCTGGATGTCAGCAAATCATTTGACAAAATTTTTCATAATTGTCAATAGATGAGACAGAAAAATGTAGGTTGGATGATAACACATTTAAATGGATTTGGTTTTGATGAAATGACTAAAGAGCATCATTAATAGATCATTGTCTGTATTATAGTGCCAGAAGATTGTTTTTGTTTCTGTTCTGTTCAAACCGTTTACCAGTGATTTAGATAAAGGCATATATGACAAGCTTATCAAATTTGCAGATTATACAAAGCTAGTATAGTTAGCTTATATGTTGAAAGACATAATCAAGACCCTAAAAGTTCTCAAAAGACTGAAGCAATTGCCCAAATATAATATGATAAAACTGAATAGGGTTTTATATATATATATATACATATATATATATATATATACATATATATATGTATGTATATTATATATTAATTATATATATTATATTTTATATGTATATATAAATATAGTACTATAGTTTTATTTTTAAAAATACCAAATTAGAGAATAGGAAGACTTAGCAAAGGAAGAATAAATTTGAAAAAGACCTAGAACATTTTATGGACTGAAAGTTCAATTTGTATCAACATTGTGATATAGGGCCCACATAAACTGTGTGCAGAAAGAATTGGGTGTTATAGTAGGAAGACAATTACATTTGTAGGGAAAGGACTTATATTTATAATTTGTATATTATATATATGTGTGTCTGTGAGAGAGACAGAGTGAGAGACAGAGAGACAGAGACAGACAGAGAGAGAGACAGAGACAGGAAAGAGAGAGACGGACAGAGTGAGAGACACAGAGAGAAAGAGACAAAGAAACAGACGACAGAGAGAGAGAGAGACAGAATAAGAGAGACAGAGAAACAGAGAGAGAGAAGGAAGGGGGGAGAGAGAGAGAGAGACAGAGAGCCACAAACATTTTGGCACATACAAGTCCCTTTCCCTTCTTTAGTATTTCTTTGAGATATAAGCCCAGTAGTAGCACTGCTGGTTCAAAGGGTATGCACAGTTTGATAACTTTTTGGGGATAATTCCAGATTGCTCTCCAGAATGCTTAGATCTGTTCACAGTTCCACCAACAATGCGTCAGTGTCCCAATTTTCCCGCAACCCCTCCAACATTCATCATTATTTTTTCCTGTCATCTTAGCCAATCTGACAAGTATGTAGTGGTATCTCAGAGTTGTCTTAATTTGCATTTCTCTGATCAATAATGATTTGCAACACTTTCATATAAGTGAAAATAGTTTCAATTTAATCATCTGAAAATTGTTCATATCCTTTGACCATTTATCAATTGGAGAATGGCTTGATTTCTTATAAATTAGAGAAAATTCTCTATATATTTTGGAAATGAGACCTTTATCAGAACCTTTAACTGTAAAAATGTTTTCCAGTTTGTTGTTTCCCTTCTAATTTTGTTTGTGTACTTTGTTTTTCAAACTTTTTTTTTTCTTTCCTACATTTTTTTTTAATTAAGGCTTTTTATTTACAAAACATATGAATGGGTAATTTTTCAACATTGACCCCTGCAAAACCTTTTGTTCCAAATTTTCCTCTCTTTCCTTCTACTCCCTCCCCTCGATGGCAGGTAGTCCAATACATGTTAAATATGTTAAAATATATATTAAAATATATGTTAAATCCAATATATGTATACATATTTATACAGTTATCTTGCTGCATAAGAAAAATGAGATCAAGAAGAAAGAAAAAAAATCTGAGAAAGAAAATAAAATGCAAGCAAACAACAACAGAGAGAGTGAGAATGCTATGTTGTGTTCCACACTCTGTTCCCATGGTTCTCTCTCTGGTTATAAATGACTCCCTTCATCACTGAGCAAGTGGAACTGGATTGAATCATCTCATTGTTGAAGAGAGCCATGGAGGACATAGTATTTTGAAGTGTTCTTATGTGTAATAGAGATTAATTAGGTGTACATGACTTGGCCCGTAAATAAGGAATGGTGGATAAAAGTTGCAGATAAGATAACTTTTGCTTTTTCCTGCTATTAGAATTGTCCAAAAATGCCATGGGCTGCTTCAGGGGGCATTTTCTGATTGATGATCTTGTATTTTTGTAGATTGGGGGGAGGGGGTTGAGAGTAGATGAACTACCAAGGATACTTCTAAGTCTATTACTTTGAGTCATGAAAAGCAGTAAATGCTATTTAACAAGATAATTTGATAACTTTAAAGGTTCTAGATACATATAAAGCTATTATTCCTTTGTTCTGACCTCTTTACTAAAAAGAAGGGTAGCTAATGATTACTTTTTTTGTCTGAATTACGAGCAGATTTTTTTTTTTAAACACATAATAAAGACCCTCGTTGCTTATGTTGGGTATTTATAAGTAGTAGTTTTCAGGATAATATTTTATTAGCATAATTAATAATATATCACTTATTCTTTTGTTGGGGCTGGGCATAGGACTGCTCTGATGGCTACATGAGCAAAACACATTTCCAGACTAGAAATGGGACTTCTGTGCCTGAACAGTTTTTTTCTCAAGCTGAGGTAAGTACTTTAAAATATGTGTGTGTGTGTGTGTGTGTGTGTGTGTGTGTGTAAGAGAGAATATGGACTTATAATAAAGGGACATCTCAATGAGAAAATTTCATTCAGGGCCCCGAGTGAGAAGTTGTTACTTATTGAGGCTTAAAGAGTTAGTATGCACACACACACACACACACACACACACACACACACACCCTCCTCTCTTTGGATATTTGTACAAGTGCAGATCACAGTCTCTCAATTGATAGATGTATTAAGGACTGTCTAAGGAGGTAAAAAAACATAGTAGCCAAATCTCTAGGGCTCTCATATCCCCAAATTTAAGTAGGCTGGTCTTTTTCTGTCAGATGTATGGTCTTTCACTGGTGTCATAGAAGAAGTCTTACCAACTAGATAGAACATTCCCATAGTCTGTTCTCTGTTGGCCTAGACTTTAGATCTGAGAATTCTGTGCCATCATGAAGCATCCAAGTAGGACTTCAGTGTGGAAGCTTTGGTTTATAGATATAAAAATAAATTAAGTTAGAGAGATTTAATTTATTTAAAATCTATTTAGCATCTGGTACATTTTGAAAGTAAAGATCTGGGAACAAATTTATCTTCTGGTACATCCTTTAATCAGAGAAACAAGTGGTTAGATGTTTTCTACTTAAGCATTTTCTATCATATTCAAACCAGAGATTTTGGTGAAACCAAGAACTTCTCTGAACACATACAGGTTTTTAACTACAAGATTCCAAGTTTGTTTAGGGGTTCATTTATTCCTGAAGATAGTGTACTGCTGCTAGGTTTGGCTCTACTGATTGGCAAAGATTACCAACAGTATACTGTGCTAAGCATGCTCAATGTGGCCCTTTATATAGGTCAAAGAATTATCTAGAGCAATAGGGAGAAGGAAAGAAGGGGCAGATCCTTGATAATATGGTAGTACAATAGTGAGGGTCCAAGCTACCTCAAATGGGGACTTTCTATACAATTCTAAATCTAAATTATAAAATGTGGAAACTATTACACAACACAACAATCTATTTTAAAAATAAAAACATGGACTTCCAGCCAAGATGGCGGCGTGGAGGCAGACAGCTGCTTGAGCTCTGCGTTTTCTCTCAGAACTTACTTCATGACAAGCCTCGGAGTTAATGCTTGACCGAGAAAGAAACCCACAAATAATCACCAAGAGACGACATCCTTGAAATTCGCCAGAGAAGGTCTGTGTTTGCTTGAACAGACTGGGTGCAGACAGAGGGCAGGCAAGCCAGAGCGAGACAGACAGCTCACACAGCTCAGACCTGAGGGGGGAGGGGTACGATCTCTGCCATTTCTGCCAAAAGGCTTTTACCCCAGTGTGGATACTCCCTCTTGACAGCAAGCCAGGAGCAGCAGAGAGGGTGTAAACACCGGAGGTGAAGAATAAAACCCCAGAAAGCTAGAGTCTCTCAGAACCCAGCCATCCCCAACCCCACCCAGAGTGACTCAGAGTATTCTTAGAGCCTCAGAGCGCAGATGCAGTGCAGCCATCGATGTCCTGTTAATGCCTCACTGCTGCCCTCCCCCCCAGTCTGTAGAGGAAGCCCATTAACACCATCCAGCCCCATCCCCCCGAAACAGACCCATTATTTCTCTTGTCAATTTGTTTTCTTCGATTCCCTGCCCTGACAAAATGAACAAAAAATTCAAAAGGGCTCTAACCATTGACAGCTTCTGTGTGGAGAGAGAGCAGACTTCAAATACTGAGGAGACTAAAAACAGACTATCCCCAGAGGAATCCCCTAAGGGAGATATGAGCTGCTCCTCAATACAAAAGAATCTCATAGAGGAAATCAAAAAGGCTCTCACAAGAGAGCTAGAAGAGAAATGGGAAGGTTGGCAAGAGAGCCTGGAGAAGTCATCCCATGCATTTAAAGACAGAGTGGATAAAGAAATCAAATCATTGAGAAACAAAATTAGTGAATTGGAAAAGGTAAACAACTCCAAGGAAAACAGGATTAGTGAGCAGGAAAAAGAAAACAGCTCTCTAAAAAATAAAATGGATAAAATGGAAAAAAAATTCCATAGAAGATAAAAACTCAATTGGACAATTACAAAAAGATATTTAAAAAAGTGAGTGAAGAAAATGCATCATTGAAAATTAGACTCAAACAAGTAGAAATGAATGAATCAAGGAGAAACCAAGAAGTAGTCAAGCAAAACCAGAAAAACGAAACAATTGAAAAAAATGTCAAGTACCTTAATAGAAAGACAACAGACCTGGAAAACAGATCCAGGAGAGACAATTTGAGAATAATCGGACTCCCTGGAGAATGTGAGGAAAAAAAGAGCTTGAACACTATGTTTGAGGAAATTATCAAAGAGAACTGTCCAGACGTTTTGGGTAAAATAGACATTGAAAAAATTCATTGATCACCTACTGAAAGGGACCCTAAAATCAAAACGCCAAGAAATATAGTGGCCAAGTTCAAGAACCATCAGACAAAGGAAAAGATATTGGAAGCTGCTAGAAAAAAGCAATTCAGATATGGAGGATCCACAATAAGGATAACCCAGGATCTAGCAGCGTCCACATTAAAAGAACGAAGGGCCTGGAATAAAAAAGTGTAAAGTAATGGTACTACATCTCATGAAGAGGCAAAGGTAACCTATTTTATCTGAGAGAAAGAAAGGAGGGAGATGAACATAGTGTGTGTCAATGGACATATTCGATTTATGGTGAAACTTCTTCTACTTCATTGAAAAGTGAGAGGGAAGGAGTAAACTAAGGGGAAGGGAATACAGAAATTGTGAGGAAAAGGGGTAAAATAAGGGAAGTAATTTTAAGGTGGGGGAGGGATACTAAAAAAGGAGGGCTGTGAAAAGCAAGTGGTATTCACCACTGGGTAGGGGGGTAAGAGGGAAGGAAAGGGGAAAAGCATAAGCAGGGGTTAACAGGATGGCAAGCAATATATAATTAGTCCTTCTAACCATAAATGTGAATGGGGCAAACTGCCTCATAAAGAGGAAGCAGTCAGCAGACTGGATTAAAAGTCAGAATCCTACTATATGTTGTTTACAGGAAACACACCTGAAACAGGGTGATACATTCAAACTAAAAGTAAAAGGGTGGAGCAGAATCTACTATGCTTCAGGCAAAGCCAAAAAAGCAGGGGTAGCCATCCTCATCTCAGATCAAGCAAAAACAAAAATTGATCTAATTAAAAGAGATAAGGAAGGGCATTATATCCTGCTAAAGGGTAGCATCAATAATGAAGCAGTATCAATATTAAACATATATGCACCAAGTGGTGCAGCATCTAAGTTCTTAAAAGAGAAATTAAGAGAGCTGCAAGAAGAAATAGACAGTAAAACTAATAGTGGGAGATCTCAACCTTACACTCTCAGAATTAGATAAATCAAACCACAAAATAAATAAGAAAGAAGTCAAAGAGGTAAATAGAATACTAGAAAAGTTTGATATGATAGATCTTTGGCAAAAGCTAAATGGAGACAGAAAGGAGTATACTTTCTTCTCAGCAGTTCATGGAACCTATACAAAAATTGACCATATACTAGAATATAAAAACCTCAAAATCAAATGCAGTAAGGCAGAAATAGTAAATGCATCCTTTTCAGACCACAATGCAATTAAAATTACATTTAATAAAAAGCCAGGTGAAAATAGACCAAAAAATAATTGGAAATCTTATACTAAAGAATGATTGGGTAAAACAGCAAATCATAGACATAATTAATAACTTCACACAAGAAAATGACAATAATGAGACATCATACCAAAATGTGTGGGATACAGCCAAAGCAGTAATAAGGGGAAGTTTTATATCTCTAGAGGCCTACTTGCATAAAATAGAGAAAGAGAGGGTCAAAAAATTGGGCTTACAACTAAAATTACTAGAAAAGGAACAAATTAAAAACCCCCAGACAAACACAAAACTTGAAATTCTAAAAATAAAAGGTGAGATTAATAAAATTGAAAGTAAAAAAAACTATTGAATTAATTAATAAAACTAAGAGTTGGTTCTATGAAAAAATGAACAAAATAGATAAACCCTTAGTAAACCTGATTAAAAAAAGGAAAGAGAAAAAGCAAATTGTTAGTCTTGAAAATAAAAGGGAGAACTCACCACTAATGAAGAGGAAATTAGAACAATAGTTAGGAGCTACTTTGCTCAATTTTATGCCAATAAATTCGATAACTTAGATGAAATGGAAGAATACCTTCAAAAATACAGCTTGCCCAGATTAATAGAGGAAGAAGTAAGTAGTCTAAATAGTCCCATCTCAGAAAAAGAAATAGAACAAGCTATTAACCAACTCCCTAAGAAAAAATCCCCAGGACCAGATGGATTTACATGTGAATTCTACCAAACATTTAAAGAACAACTAACTCCAATGCTATATAAGCTATTTGAAAAAATAGGGATTGAAGGAGTCCTACCAAATTCCTTTTATGACACAGACATGGTACTTATACCTAAACCAGGTAGGCTGAAAACTGAGAAAGAAAACTGTAGACCAGTTTCCTTAATGAATATTGATGCTAAAATCTTAAATAAGATATTAGTAAAAAGACTTCAGAAAATCATCCCCAGGATAATACACAATGATCAAGTAGAATTTATACCAGGAATGCAGGGCTGGTTTAATATTAGGAAAACTATTAGTATAATTGACCATATTAATAATCAAATTAATAAAAACCATATGATCATCTCAATAGATGCAGAAAAAGCATTTGATAAAATCCAACATCCATTTCTACTAAAAACTTTAGCTTGAGAGTATAGGAATAAATGGACTATTCCTTAAAATAATAATGAGCATATATTTAAAACCGTCAGTAAACATCATATATAATGGCGATAAACTAGAACCTTTCCCTGTAAGATCAGGAGTGAAACAAGGTTGCCCACTATCACCATTACTATTCAATATAGTACTAGAAACGCTAGCCTCGGCAATAAGAGCCGAGAAAGAGATTCAAGGAATTAGAGTAGAAAATGAGGAAATCAAACTATCACTCTTTGTAGATGACATGATAGTATACTTAGAGAACCCCAAAGACTCTGCTAAAAAGCTATTAGAAATAATTCAGAATTTTAGCAAAGTTGCAGGATACAAAATAAATCCACATAAATCCTCAGCATTTTTATACATTATCAACACAATCCAAGAGCAATTCCATTCAAAATAACTGTCGATAGTATAAAATATTTGGGAATATATCTACCAAAGGAAAGTCAGGAATTACATGAGCAAAATTACAAAACACTTGCCACAAAAATAAAGTCAGATTTAAATAATTGGAAAGATATTAAGTGCTCTTGGATAGGCCGAGCGAATATAATTAAGATGACAATACCCCCTAAAATAATCTATTTGTTTAGTGCTATACCAATCAGACTCTCAAGAAATTATTTTAATGACCTAGAAAAAATAACAACAGAATTCATATGGAACAACAAAAGGTCGAGAATTTCAAGGGAAGTAATGAAAAAAAAAAAAATTAAATGAATATGGTCTAGCTGTACCTGATCTAGAACTATATTATAAAGCAAGAGTCACCAAAACCATTTGGTATTGGCTAAGAAATAGACTAGTTGATCAGTGGAATAGGTTAGGTTCACAGGGCAAAATAGTGAATAAAAATAGCAATCTAGTGTTTGACAAACCCAAAGACCCCAACTTTTGGGATAAGAATTCATTATTTGACAAAATCTGCTGGGAAAACTGGAAATTAGTATGGCAGAAACTAGGCATGGACCCACATTTAACACCACATAATAAGATAAGATCAAAATGGGTCCAAGATTTAGGCATAAAGAACAAAATCATAAATAAACTGGAGGAACATGGGATGGTTTACCTCTCAGACTTGTGGAGGAGGAAGGAGTTTGTGTCCAAGGGAGAACTAGAGACCATTATTGATCACAAAATAGAAAATTTTGATTCCATCAAATTAAAAAGCTTTTATACAAACAAAACTAATGCAAACAATATTAGAAGGGAAGTAACAAATTGGGAAAACATTTTTACAGTTAAAGGCCTCATCTCCAAAATATACAGAGAATTGACTTTAATTTATAAGAAATCAAGCCATTCTCCAATTGATAAATGGTCAAAGGATATGAACAGACAATTTTCAGATGATGAAATTGAAACTATTTCCACTCATATGAAAAGAGTGTTCCAAATCACTATTGATCAGAGAAATGCAAATTAAGACAAGTCTGAGATACCACTACACACCTGTCAGATTGGCTAAGATGACAGGAACAAATAATGATGAATGTTGGAGGGGCTGTGGGAAAACTGGGACAGTGATGCATTGTTGGTGGAGTTGTGAAAGAATCCAACCATTCTGGAGAGCAATCTGGAATTATGCCCAAAAAGTTATCAAAATGTGCATATACCCTTTGACCCAGCAGTGCTACTCCTGGGCTTATATCCCAAGGAAATACTGAAGAAGGGAAAGGGACCTGTATGTGCCAAAATGTTTGTGGCAGCCCTTTTCATAGTGGCTAGAAACTGGAAAATGAATGGATGTCCATCAATTGGAGAATGGTTGGGTAAATTATGATATATGAATGTTATGGAATATTATTGTTCTGTAAGAAATGACCAACAGGAGGAATACAGAGAGGCTTGGAGAGACTTACATCAACTGATGCTAAGTGAAACAAGCAGAACCAGGAGATCATTATATACTTCAACGATGATACTGTATGAGGATGTATTCTGATGGAAGTGGATATCTTCAACATAGAGAAGAGCTAATCCAATTCCAATTGATCAATGATGGACAGAATCAGCTACACCCAGAAAAGGAACACTGGGAAATGAGTATAAACTGTGAGCACTGTTTTGTTTTGGTTTGTTTTGTTTTTCTTCCCAGATTATTTTTAGCTTCCGAATACAATTCTTCCTTTGCAACAACAACAACAAAATTCAGTTCTGCACATATATATTGTACCTAGGATATACTATAAGATATTAAATATGTATGGGAATGCCTGCCATCTGGGGGGGGGGGGAGGGAAGGAGGGGAAAAATTTGGAACAGAAGGGAGTACAAGGGATAATGTTGTAAAAAAATTACCTATGAATATGTACTGTCAAAGAAAATGTTATAATTATAAAAATTAATTAAAAAATTAAAATAAAATAAATAAAAAATAAAAAAATAAAAACATGTAAAACAACTAAAACATAAAGCTACTTTTCTTCTCTTGTTAGACTGTGTATGCCCTTACTTTCTACTCACATATCGCCTACTCTAAACAAGGCCTTACTACCTCTTTGCTGAGCAATAGCTTCTAATTGGCATCTCTGCCTTAAGTTTCTCTCTTCTAATATATCTTTCTCATAGTCATCAAAATGACTGTCTTAAACTCACTCTCAAACTCAGTAAAATCCAGTTGCTTACTATGACTTTAGAACTATAAACTATTCTGTTTGGCATTTCATTTCTTTTCCAGCTTTGTTATTCCTTTTTACTCGCTCTACCACCCAGCCAAACTGACCTTCTTTTTGTTGTTCAGAAACTATCAAAGTGGGCCACCAATACATTTCCTCTTTACCTTTTCCTCTGAGCCTCCTTTCCTTCATAGCTCAATACTAGTATCACCTTTTATATTAAAGTCTTTTCTGATGCTCTTGCTGACAGCACCCTATTCTGATAGCTCCTTATCCTCTATTGAAAGCCCTCACAAGGGATGGTACCAGGCAGGGATGAAGTGGGGGCAGGCTAAGGGAAGGAAGGGGTGTGTGTGTGTGTGTGTGTGTGTGTGTGTGTGTGTGTGTGTGTGTGTGTGAATTTGCCCTCCTTAGCCCATAGCTATTACTGTGCCATACAATAAACATGGCATTTAGACATGATTGGGATATTGAATCAATATATTTGATTTTTTTATTTAGAAATTTATTAAATTATTTTATTATTTTTATTAAATATGTATTTAGAAATAAATATGAAAGAATAGTAAAACTAAAATCTTGTAGAAAAATATAGGCCCTGGGATATCTGAGGTACCCCACAGAGGTTTGAGGTATGTGCTTTGTGTTTTGTGTATTCCTTTGTGGTTAGATATAGAGGGCTGGAACTCCGGAGAAATATACTTGAAACAAGGTGTTAACTCAGTGAATTGATGAAATGATGATTCTCTAGTTCACATATATACTTAGTACTTAATAGGGAGATGTAATGGTTTTCTAGTTCACACATATTCAGGATGCTGTAATGATCTTATTGTAATAGGGTAATTAAGGGCTGAGAGAATTGGAAATGAGACATTCCATCTTTGACCACCCTCTGGTGGGTCTCTCCTGCTTTCTTCACTCCTCTAAGGAGTGCTTTCTTCACTCCTAACACCAAGGACTCAGACTGATCCCCAGATCCTCCAGAAAGTTAACCCTAACATTACATTTGATATATAAATAACAATCACACATACACGTCCTTCAGCTGGATTCAACTGGTGCAGTTTTCTGTGTTCTTGCTGTGTGGATAAAATTATGCATACGCCAATGTAAAATTCATGCTATGCTCAAATTGTTCCCCAATATAATAATTCCATTAGAATAAATTAACATTTTTCAAACAAGCATTATAGCTGAAATGATATATACATATCTTTATTATGAGACTTGGTCTGGCATAGTAGAAGAGAGGTGATCACAGAATCATGAAGCCTTATTACTGGCTCTGGAACCCTGGGCAGAACATAATCTCTCTCTACTCTGGACAACTTTCTAAGACTATAAATTAAAGAACAGTTGCTGTATTGTACTGAAGAGAGGATATCTACACATGGGATATAAGGAACAATCAAATTCTTAATTATAGATACAGACTTAGGGAAGAATAGGTTTCGGCCTTCATTCTATTTAACTCCACAAGACAGGACTTTGATGGAACACATACAAAATGGTAGAGAGGAGCTTCCTGCTTAGTTTGTGTTACAGTTAGATGCTCTCTTAATTTGCAATTATGAGAATCAATGATTCTAATGGAGAACATTTCAGTTGTCCTAGAAAGCTGATGGGAGAAGAGATTTTTGAGAAAGTTTCTTTTTCATATACCATAATGTAGAATGACACGCTTTTGAACATTGTCAATATGCTTGACTATTTGTTCTTTTTTCTTCTTTTTTTTTTTTTTCCTAATGGGGAAAAGGAAAATGGGGTGGAGGGAAAATAAATGCTTGTTTATTGGAAAGTTCAATAAAATAAACCACACCAATTTGTCAATGAAATAAGTAGCCAATTTTAGCTCTGTTTAAGTTAACTGTGATATTGCTGTTAAACTTTTTATTTACTTGTGGATATACTATATAAAAGAAACATTTCCACTTGGATAGTTTGCCTACTGTTATACTAGGTTACTACCAAAAGAATGGTGATACTTTAGTTATTGTCTTATAGTCCAAATTTATCTAGGTTTTTGTCAGTGAAGCAAGTGGATTGGGATATTTTTTGTCATATTTTTAAAATAAAAGATATCATATTTTAAAATGAAAGTGATAGTTTCCTACTAAAGCAATAAATACTAGTGTTGATGATAGCATATTTGTGATGCTTTTAAGGTTTTCAAGCACTTTAAATACATTAACTCATTAGATCCTCATATTAACCCTGTGAAATAGATATAATAAGTATTTTACTGGTTTTACCAATAAAGAAATTGATTTTTAAAAAGATTAAGTGTTATTTCAGGATCACACTGCTAGGAAGTATCAAAGTAGTATTCAAACTCAGCAAAATACAACATGGTTTCAGAGAGAAGCACAAAGATACTTTTCTTCACTTTAGTTAAATAATTGAAATATCTAGATTTATATCTCTTTGGTTTTATGATTTCACTTGAAGATACTTTTCATTCCTGTAGTCATGACTAAATATTGCAATTCTCAATTTTCTGAGGATTCATAAGGGGACAAAAGTTAAACCATCTTCTTTCTAACATTGCATTTTTTTTTAAACCAATCTCTGCCTCTCCCTCCTTCTTCTGCCCTTCCTCCCTCCCCCCTCTGTTTCCATGTACATATTTGTGGCAGAAATGTAGAGTGATTAATGACAGTTGTGATTGTCTTTTTCTATCAGGAAAAAAGTTTTTTAATGTTTTGTGCTTTTTCTTTCTTTCTTTCTTTCTTTTTTTTTTTTTTTTTTTTTTTTTTGAAACCCTATTCACACTTCTTATCAGGTATTTACTTTTATTTTACCTTTATAAAGATGGACAGTGGAGGCATCCTTATCTCCTGGGACATAACTTCCTATATAATCCTATATAATCTGGAAAATTTCATTCAGTTTTTATATGAGCATTGGGATCCTCCCACCTTGTTGCTGGAATAGAATCAGCATCTGGTGCTTTACCACACAATAAGTAGCCTAATGGCATTCAGAACTTTGTCTTCAGTTGGAACTTCAGTTAGGAGTGATTGATTACAACTTGAGGTAAATGGTCAATAGCTTCAGGATCCACACTGATAATGAGATTGACATAGGCATTGCCAGAGCTTACTCAGTATTTGGGAAGCTCCAAAGGAAAGTGTGGGAGAGGAGAGTTACTAGACTGCCTACCAAACGGAAGGTCTGCAGAGCTTTTGTGCTGTGCTCATTGTTGTAGGCCTATGAAACCTGATCAGTATACCATCTCCATGCCAGGAAACGGAATCGCTTCCATCTGAATTATTTTATGAAGATTCTGAAGATCAACTGGCAGGATAAGATAGCAGACAATGAGGTCTTTTTTCAAACTAAACTGCCAAGCATTGCCACTGTACTGCAGAGAGCACAACTCTATTGGGCTGGCCACGTTCAAATGCCAAATGTAGTCTTGCCAAAATATATATATATATATATATATATATATATATATATATTTTTTTTTTTTTATGGAGAACTCACATAGGGCCAGTGCTCACGAGGTGGTCAGAAAAAGTGATACAAGGATACTCTTAAGGTGTCTCTTAGAACTTTGGAATTGATTGTATGACATGGGAGACATTGGCACAGAACTGCCCATCATGGAATGCTCTCATCAAAGAAGGTGCAAAGTAAAATTAAATTAGCTCAGAAGAAACAAGAGATGTTCAAAGTTAGAGAGTCCACCCCAAATATTTATATGGACTATTGGTGTCCGATTTGTGGCAGAGCATTCTGAGCTTGTATTGGTCTGATCAGCTACAGTTGGACATGCTGTAACTGGACTCTTAACTTAGTAATGTCATACACTTTATCATTTTTTATTGAACAATAATATTTCATAGCATCCATATAACATAATTTGTTCTTAACATCAATTCCATAATTAATAGAAATAATTCTTTCTAATTTTTCTAATTCATTGCTACCACAAAAAGAGGCTATAAATATATCTATATATTTAGTTTCTTATCCTGATATTTATTTCTTTGGGACATACGCTTAATAGTGATATTACTGAATAGTGATATATAGGTTATAGGCTTGTATAGGTTAGTGACTTTTGAGGCATATTTCCAAATTACGGTCTAGAATAGTTAGACCAATTCATAGTCACATACAGTGTATTAAGGCACTTATTATTCCTTAGATCTTCCAACCTACTGTCATTTTTCTTTTTTTTTTATCATCTTAGGTAGTCTAATAGATATACAGTAGTACTTCACATTTGATATAATTTGCATTTTTCTAATTATTAGTGATTTAGAATATTTTTTATATCTTGCAAATTTGCTAAAATTTAATATTTTGATTAGTTTTTAAATTTAACTCTGAATTCTCTAAGTAAATCATCATATTATCTACAAAAAGTGATAGTCTATTTCTTTTTTGCCTGTGCTTATTCCTTCAATTTCTTTTTTTTGTTATTGTGATGACTAGCATTTTTTTTTGCACAATACTGAATAGTAATAATGATTATAGGAATGCTTGCCTTTTCTCTGATCATAATGAGAAAGCTTCTAGCTTATCTCCATTACAATCGTACTGCCTCTTGGTTTTAAATAGATATTTCTTGTCATTTTAAGGGAAGCTGTAATTATTACTATGCTTTGGTAAGTAGGTGGTTTTTTTTTTTTTTAAACAGAAATGGCTTTTGTCAAAAGTGTTTTTGGGTTGGGTTTTTCTTTTTTGGTCAAAAGCTTTTTCTGCCAAATAATCTAATAATTTTTGTGGGTTTTATCATTAATATGGACAGTTAAGATTATTTTTCTTTATATTGGACTGGTATAAACCTAGCCTGGTCTTAGTCTATGATTTTTGTGATATATTGTAATTTATTGATATTATTTTATGTACAATTTTTGCATTGATATTCATTAGGGAATTATGTCTATAGTTTTCTTTCTTTTTTCTTTCCTGGGCTTAGTTATTAAGACCATGTTTGTGTCACAAAAAGAATTTGGTAGGAATTTTTATCCATTTTTCCAAACCATTTATATAATATTAGAATTAATTGTTCTTTAAATTTTTGGTAGAATTCATTTAAAATTCCTCTATTCCTAGGGTTTCTTTCTTTGAGAATTTATTTATGACTTGTTTGATTTCTTTTTCAAAGATAGGGTTATTTAAGTATTCTATTTCTTATCCTGTTAATGTGGGCAATTTGTGTTTTTATAAATATCAATTCATTTAATTTATATCGTTAATTTTGTTGTCATGTAGTTGGACAAAACATCTATTAATTACTTTTATTTCTTTTTCATTGTCTGTAAATTCACTTTTCTTCTCATTTTTCTTCATAGGTAATTTGATTTTCTTTTTAAAATTTAATTAGCCAATGACTTGTTTTATTGTTTTGATTTTCTTTTCTCCAATAATCACATTTTAATTTTAATTATTAGTTAAATAGAATTTTTAATTTCAATTTTGTTCATCTCTCTTTTGATTTTCAGGATTTCTATATAGACTGTTTGAAGAAGATAATTTGTTAGAACTGTTTTTCAGAAGACATTGTTACCAAATCAGGACAGATTTTTTTTTGTTGTTGTTGTTGTTGTTAAGAAATTAAGGAAAAGCTCAAGAGGGTTTTAAGGCAGTGATTCTAAAGTATTCTCCTGATAAAGTTTCTAAAGACAAATGGCATCTAATTTTATATACTGATACAATTAAGTTTTTAGACAACTCCCTGGCTTTCTTTTGTCATTAACATTTTTGTTTTCTGTGTACTATAATTTACCAATAGTCTTTGCTAGTTTAGACTGTTCATTTTAAATTAGAAGTTCTTAATTTGGGGTTTATGAACTTAAAAAAATATTTTGCTAGATGTATATTTTATACATTCAAAAATGCATAAAATTCTGTTTTATTTCATTCATTTAAAAATATTATCCTGATAAAGGGTCCATGAATTTCATCAGACTGACAGAGGGACCTATGGTTCTAAATATGTGAAAAACCTTTTTAAAAAAAAAAATAACAACAACAACTTGGGGCAGCTAAGTGGCACAGTGGATAGAGTACTAGCCCTGAAGCCAGGAGGGCCTGAGTTCAAATCTGGATCAGACACTTAACACATTTTAGTTGTATCTTCCTGGGCAAGTCACTTAACCCCAATTGCTTCAGCAAAAAAAAAAAAAAATCAAAAAAAATTTTTTTAATAGTATTTTTATTTTTAAAAACTTTTTTGAAAATTTTCAAAATATTTGTTAAAAATTCAAAAAATTAAAATTTATTTTTCAAAACAAAATTTCAAAAAGAAATTTGCAAAGATAGTTTTCAACATTCACCCTTGCAAAACCTTGTGTTCCAATTTTATTCTCCTTCCCTTCCCCAGACAGCAAGTAATCCAATATATGTTAAACAAGTTAATTGTTTAGTACACTTCTTTCCACAATTATCATGCTGCACTAGAAAAATCAGATCAAAAAGGAAAAAAATGAGAAAGAAAGCACAGTCTTCTCTCTGGGTGCAAATGGCTTTTTTCATTACAAGCCTATTGGAATTGGCCTGAATCATCTCATTGTTGAAAAGAGCCACATTCATCAGAACTTGATTATCCCATGATCTTGTTGCTGTTTACAGTGTTCTTTTGGAAGAACCCATGTTTTAAAGGAAATTTATGCGCTTTTTTTTTTTTAAATCTAAGATTATTTTCCAATGATTATTCTAGCATTAGGCAGCAACACAAAAATGACTGTTAATAAATACTTGTTAGTTTGTTGATTTGATAGACTAAGTGCTTTTTATATGCCAGACACTCTTCTAGCTACACAAATACAAAGAATGAAGCAAAACAATACTTATTCTCAAGAAGTTAGTTTCTGTGCAAATAAAAAGGAAACAAGATGGAAAGAGAACCTCTTCAGCACATTTTCTCTTCTAGTATGTACCATAAGTTATTATGACCAATATGTCTCTTCTTCAGTTTAGTTCAATTCCTCAAGTAGACACTATGTGCGATATAGTACTCCAGTCTCTCTAATAGGAAGTTGCTTCTTCAAGAACCTGTGATTTCAGTGGTAGAGTAGCCTTCATTGATCTTGATTATAACCTTTCCATAACTCAGTTGATGATCTTTAAGAACTGAAAGGACTGAAACTTTTATCCTCTCTTGGCCAACCTGGTAATGAGTGTCTCTAAATTTTTTTAAGCTAGTCCTTGGACTTAGCAGACATGGGTTCTGTCACTGGACCCATACCTGAAGCCTTTCAACTCTGTTGGATCCGTATAAAGTTATATTATACTGGCACAACTTTTGAAAGCCAATCTTATATATCATGGGGGAATTAGAACAGGACTTTAGTAGAAGTATCACTTAATAATTTGTAGCAATATCAGCCACTACCAATACAATGACTGCTATAGTTAGGTAGAAAAGTTGGAATAATGTGGTTCCAAATGCAGTGCCACTACAAATATTGGGCTTTTTAGACTTCATCTTAACAAATATAATACCTGGTGCCTGGCTTAATAAATATCGAACAGGCAATAGTTGGATTGTTTCGCTTTTTCCTCTTCAGCAAAGATTTTTGCCTCATTCTTTTTCCTATGGTTTGATTACAATTGTCACTCAAGCTTTTCATTTAAAAATGTCTCAGAAATAATCTTTTCATATTATTAAATGTTATTCCTGTTTGCAATTTTCATAAAAATCACACATATAAAAGTAGAATTTAATTTGATGGATAACAGACAAATTTTTTAAAAACTCAGAAATGGATGTCTTTTAAATTTAAATTTTGCGTGAATTTTGTGCCAAGGATTGATTATGCTTGCCACAGATAAATATTATAAAATATCCCTTCATTTCTGTCAGGACAACTTGATCTTGATATGTAAAAAATCTATTGATGTTCAGGTACAAATGTACTTGTAGGACAGACTCTGTCAGCAGAATTATTGGTAGATTTGTGATAATTAATGAGCTTCAAGACCTTTAAAGAGACTGTGTAAAGCAACATTATTTAGTGTTTTCATTCGTCATGTCTCAAGAGATACCTCAACTCTGTGCAAGGCAAAGACTAATTCTGATTAGTTACGTTTTCTAGTATTCTGAAACAGATTTAGTTAAACTACAGTTTTGAGGATTTTAAAACATGTTTCAGAAGTATACATTGCTTTTTATATTTTTGTACGGTAAAATTGATTTATAAAAGGTTGAACCATTATGCCCAAAGAATATTGAACCATTATGCTCAAAGCATATTGAAAAAAGGATGTATTTTAAGCCAGGAGCAAGGTGTAGGGGCATGTCATTGTGCTCTGGGCTTGCTCCTGTTCTGTATAACACTTTTATCAGTGACTTAGAAGAAGATATTGATAGTATACTCTATGTATAAAATTTGGAGAACTCAGATATGTGGGAGATAGGTAATACAATGGATGAGAAAATAAAGATTAAAATTTGTTTCAGATTGAAACTATTTCTAGCCATATGAAAAGATGCTCAAAGTCATTATTAATCAGAGAAATGCAAATGAAGGCAACTCTGAGATACCATCCACACCTGTCAGATTGGCTAGAATTACAGGGAAAGATAATGCTCAATTTTGGAGGGGATGTGGGCAAACAGGGACACTCATACATTGTTGGTGGAATTATGAATACATCCAACCATTCTGGAGAGCAATTTGGAACTATGCTCAAAAAGTTATCAAACTGTGCATACCCTTTGATCCAGCAGCATTACTACTGGGCTTATATCCCAAAGAGATTTTAAAGAAGGGAAAAAGACTTGTATTTGCAAGAATGTTTGTGGCAGCTCTCTTTGTAGTGGCCAGAAACTGGAAACTGAGTGGATGCCCATCAATTGGAGAATGGCTGAATAAACTGTAGAATATGAATATTATGGAATATTATCATTCTGTAAGAAATGACCAACAGGACGATTTCAGAAAGATCTGGAGAGACTTACATGAACTGATGCTGAGTGAAATGAGCAGGACCAGGATATCATTATATACTTCAACAACAATAATATATGATGATCAACTCTGATGGACAAGGCCCTCTCCAACAATGAGATGAACCAAATCAGTTCCAATAGAGCAGTAATGAACTGAACCAGCTACACCCAGTGAAAGAACTCTGGGAGATGACTATGAATCACCATATAGAGTTCCCAATCCCTCTAATTTTGTCTGCCTGCATTTTGGATTTCTTTCACAGGCTAATCGTATACTATTTCAAAGTCCTATTCTTTTTGAACAACAAAATAACTGTTTGGACATGTATACATATATTGTATTTAACTTATACTTTAACATATTTAACATGTATTGGTCAACCCGCCATCTGGAGGAAGGGGTGGGGGGAAGGAGGGGAAAAATTGGAACAAAAGGCTTGGCAATTGTCAATGCTGGGGCAGCTAGATGGTGCAATGGACAGAGCACCAGCCTTGAATTCAGGAGGACCTGAGTTCAAATCTTGTCTCAGATACTTAACACTTCCTAGCTGTGTGAGTGTGAGGGCAAGTCACTTAACCCCAGCCTAAGGGGGAAAAAAACCAATATAAAGTATAGTAGGAATAACTATAATTTTTGAACAATCAGTTGTACAAAAAGAGAGTTTTAGCTTGAGAGAAGTTCAAGCAACAAAACCCCTGTTTCTTTAGGTGACCACAAGCATTATCAGGCTAAAGCATAATATGTAGGTGCTTTAAAGGGAAGAATAATGTCCAGATCCAAAGAATTTATCGTACTATACTCTTAGATAGTCAGATCACATTTGACACATTATTCTTGATATTTAAAGAAGGACATTAATAAAACAGAATGTTCCACAAGTAGATGAACATTGGTGAAAAATCTAGAAGTGACGTTTCTTGAAGAACAATTGAGAGAATTGGCTATAATTATATATATTTTCTAGAAGATATCATATCTATCTTTAAATATTTGAAAGACTGTTACACAGAAAAGAGTTAATAGACATTTTGTTTGTCTTTAAGGACAAAATAGGACAAATGAGTGAAAATTAATTTGATAATTCAACATATCTAGGACATCACTAGTATGTTCAATTTTTATACCCTCTATACTTTGCTATCCTGTTATAGTTCTTTGAACAAGTCTATGTCTTTCAAAAAACAATTTAGATGACCTACCAGTCCTGTTCTAGGCCTTCCTGTGGTTCTTCATATATTTTGTACATATCCATGGAATGTTCAGGCACTGTCCAATCTCTGTTACTTATCATAGTACTTGAGAGAATAGATTAATTCATTCTTGTTATTTATGTCTCTGGTACCTAGCATGGTGCTTGCCAAATAGTAAGTTCCTGATAGATGTTGAATAATTGATCACACATTGCATGATAAATAAATTAGAAATTCTTTGAGGGCATGAACTTTTAACTTTTGTATTTGTTTCTTCCCCACTCCCTAACATGTGGCACAGTATACTGTTTGACACAGACTAGCACTGTAACAATTGCTGGTTAATTTATTGTTGGCCTATCTCTCATTTGTATCCTTGATAGTACCTTTTATGGTTGTCCAGGTAGATGTACTGCTGAAATTGTATCAGTCTTGAAATTCTGCAAACAAGACAAAGAAATAAATGATTGCAGATAAATTTAAGGGTATAAAGTTTTCCTTGGAAAGGCAAATAAAGGAGTTAGCAGAATCAGTTTTATTGTTTAAAGTTAGCAAGAAATATCATTTGATAAGCCATTTGATCATTTTGTATTGTATTGTACTTCATACATATTTGTGAAAAATATTGCCATAAAAGTAATTGCAGTTTATACATCAACATTGCATTATGCAGGATGAAGAAATAGTCATATTGTAAAAAGAATTTGATACTTCAAATCAGATCAACTCAGTTTGATAGCGTATTAAATCCATCAATTATTTATTCAGCCATTCTCCAATTGATGGGCATAGGTAAAGATAGTGAGAAATATAAAATATGAATTAGGAATAAGGAAGAGGCCAAAGAATTGCACAGAAGCCTTTCACATATCATGAATACTGTCTATTAAAGAAAAATTAGTATGGTGTTAAACATGGCAGGTAAAAAATGAATGTATTTTGAAAGTCAGGAAAGAGAACTCCTTATTGAAGTAAAAGTAATTCCTGAATTGATTGTCTATATCTAGATAGACCACTGACTTGTTAGAGCAAAGATCAAAATTGGCACTAAGTTGGAAGAATAAAAATGAGTATAGGATATGGCACGCAATTAAAATAACTCCAACATGAATTAAGCTCCAATCTGCAATTTTAGCAGCTCCAAGTTACTGATGATTGAAAAATAGGATATGGATGGAAGAAGAAACAGATACAGACTAAAATAATTTCAAAGAACCATAACCAGTATAAATCAGTTTCTATAACAATGAGAACCAGAGAGCTTATAAAGTGTTTTAGTTGACATGCTTGCCAAGTGAAAAGATTTGTCAGCCAAGGGTAACACCATTTTAGAATCTAAACTCATTTGTGAAATATTATGGAGGATACTAGAAGATTGTGATCAGTGTTGCCTCATAAAGCAAAGGCGCATTAGAGGGTAAAACCAATTTTAAAAAGCTTGGTGAGAGATCCAGCTAAGGGGTCACTCCAAGGTCATTAAAGGGTGAAAACAAAAGGACCACAAATAAAAGATATACAGTGATTTTTATGATAAACGTTCTTTCTTTCTTTCTTTCTTTTTTTTTTTAAATTACCAAGGATAGTAGCACTACCACACTTGTAAATTTATGGTTACTTTGTAATACTTCCATGATCTTCATGTTAAGAGATGGGAAAAATAATAAAAATAATTTATATGACATTTTATAATTGCAAGATGTATTCCTTACCAATTCTGTGAAGTAAGCAGTGTAAGTAAGCAGTGTAAGTATCATTGTTCCCAGTTTATAGAAGAAGAAACTGAGGCACTGAGGGCAGTTGACTTTTGCTTGATGTTTTTTGAGAAGTATTACTTAACCTATGCAGTCTTTTAATTTGTGTAATGATAATTTTTGTGACAATGAGTTTTACAATGTTTTAACATCTCTGTTTTACCAGTGATAGAGAAGGCTATTGTATAGGTTAGAACCGTTAGATATAGCCTGAAGAGAAGAATAATTATAGCATAAACTAATTTTTTTTCAGATTGCAGCTGAGCACTTCATTAGCATTTATATGTTGATATGTTTGGCTAATAGTTTGTTTTAATATAATCTTTTAATCATTATAGAGTTAAGAAACTAAACATTTTAAATTTGAAATAATAACAAAGTGCCATTCATAATTTTTAACAAAAATTTTTCTATTCCAGCAGCTTTTGTTGGAGATAGAAACCATCCTTAAATAAGTAAATAGGGACAGCTAGATGGCTCACTGGATAGAGCACTAGCCATGAAGTCAGGAAAACCTGAGTTCAAATTCTGCCTCAGGCACTTAATACTTTCTAGCTGTGTGATCCCAGCTGTCTCACAAATAAATACTTTTTTTGTTTGTTTGTTTGTTTGTTTTTAAAGTGGCAGCAGAAGCTCACTATGATAATTTGATGATCATCAATGGGCATATTCATCAGATTTTAGATTTTTCATTTTAGTTATGCATAACTTCTTGAAGAAATAAATAGCAAATTATAGAACATTTCATTTTGATAAATTCACTCTTATACTCAATAGTTTAATTAAGCCTTTGGAAATTTTAGAGAAACTAGTTGAATGACATACAGGAAAACTTTTATTCAAAAGATTAAAATAAATAACATTGTGATTATCTAACATATAGGACTAGAAACCATATAGTGTTGACTATTGATGATAAACATGATTAATACCCCTTTTAGAGAATATTTGGTGTTGATTTCTTAAGTGATTGAGTCTGTTTAAGAATTCAAATTTAGTTGACATATCTTTGAATTATTTTTTTTATCTCTAACTTCTTCATTTATTTGAATGCCTTCCCCTAAATAGGATTATTCTGGTCCTGATTTTTGATTAATATAAGAAAGTTATCCACACATATTTCTTAAAAGAAATTACTAAATAGTCATGGTATTGTCTTGGTTTAGTTTCTTTTGTTTGAGATAAATAATACAACTAATGAAATTTAATTTCTTTTTTGTGAAGAGATACAAGGGATGGTTATTAAGCACATTTTCTTTCTGTTTTCACTGTTAAAAAAAGTCAGCAATCTTAAAATTTCTTTTTTCTTCTAGGCCTCAGGATATACGTGCAGACTGCTTTTTTTTTTAAATTATGAAAATGATAAAGTCATAAAAACAGCAATAGTATGGTAGGCTGAAAAAGGATTTTTACCCTGGGGCTTTCCACTAAATGGGACTTTTGTCAAACTAATACAGATAGAAAGTTTCAGAGAAATCCTCAGCAATAGCCAAAAAAGAAAAATACCTGCTTCAAATTTCTTGTAGAATAAACATAAGAACCAGTGTCATACAATGATTTCAACTGCCAATGGTCCTTATTGCACATTGGAAGAGTGATGGTGCTTGGAGTAATCAAAACTTCAAATATGTCATTTGCCTTAAGGATTTTAAGTGGATTTTTGGATTTTTTTTTTAATCCAAAAGAGATTCATATGTCCAAATATTGTTATTTATAATTGACTGAATAAATCCTCCACTGAAATAATGTGCACATTATTATTCATTTGATGTATGAAAGTGATTCTAGGTTCACAAAGGCAATGCCAGTAGAGCACAATCTTTGAGATACCCTCCCAAAGTGAAGGGCCTCCAAGATAGCCTTAGCAAAGAGCTCTGTCTATTGTATGATGACCAACTTGGCCCAATTCTGAAAAATTCATTACAAGGTTTGCTGCCGGATGGTGAATTTTCATCATTTGGAACTCTTGAATATCATATACAAAGTTATGGAAGTGTTGTTTTCTATTTTCATAAACAGAGTATCTATATTGGTGAAGTACAGATTCATTAAGAATTAAGAATATTAATTAAGAAATAGAATAATTGATAAAATAGTTCTCAATAAATGCTAATTATTTCTCTTCAAATAATTATTAGCTTTAAGACAAAAATAGGTAAATGGTCAATGAAAATACTAAGTAAAAAATATGAATGTGATTGTACCAAGTATACTTTGCTAAGTAATTAATATGCTAATTATTAAAACCAAGTTAAAATTCAGGGAAGTCATATGTATTTAACATACGTAAAAATGAATGGAGATGCACATTGTAGGTATTCAGTAAATGTTTATTCCGGATGATAATGATAAATGAGCTTTCTCAAGTCATTAATTCACTGATTCCTGATCCTAGTTTTGCTGCACCCCAGGATGTCTGCAATTATCTGAAGAGGTATTATGAAATTCTAAAGACAAAATAAATATTAATTCACTTTCATTTTCAAAGTAAATTCACATTTTATAGTGCTGTTAAAAGCTTTATTAATTTATTTATTTTTAGGGAAAGAAGGACACCATGAAAACAGTGATGCAAATAACAGGAAAGTAGGACTTCCAAAGGGCTTTGTGGTTTCTATATCTTGATTCTATCCATAATCTCAACTTTGGAGTTGTTGGAGAAGCAGGGTTGTGTAATGGATAGAGGCCTTAGAGTGAGAATGGATTCAAGTCTTTCCTTTGATATATACTGGTTGTATGACATGGAGCAAGCCACTTAACCTCTTAGTAACATAGGCAACTCTCAGAGATACAGATTTCAGAAATGTATCAGCAGGAGGAATTTCCCAATTAAGATTTACCTCTAACAATGAAATAAAAAAACCAAAAGAAAAAGAAATAAACCAATTGTGTGGCTGTTAGCATTTCAGCTAGTTTGTTGATTATAGATAGTTAATAAATCAGCTGAGATGATGGTGGGAATAAGAGCCATGGGAGGTTTGAGGAAGGAAGAAAAGGTTTAGAATACCCACTGAAGAGAGTGGGATAATGAATTAATAAGGAAGCTATAGTAGGATTGCTATAGTGAGGGCCGAGTTGAGGATGTGTTACACAAATTTGTAATAGATTCAGTCTGAATGATTGCTTGATTTTCTCCCATCTTTATTCAGCAGCATGTGTATAGGAGTGGTGAAGTGGATGAGAAGCCTTAACAATAGAAGAAGGAAATCTCATTCCCCAAACACTTTCCTCTTCTTCCCTCAAGGTGTAGGTTTAGCAGAAGTTAGAAGTCCTGGTGTCAAAGGGATAGTCTCTCCTCTTTACAACAAAAATTCTCCATGTTGTGGTTGGGAGATCAAGGTAGCAGCAAGAGTAGAAGTTGTCTTGTTGTTGCCACAAATAGAAATCACCAGACTCAAACCTTTTGGGCTTTCCAAGGGGACAGGAACTGTAAAAGATGCTCTTCTCACCTGAGTCTTGAGATAAGTATGATGTGAAGGATTCCTGGACACAGGGGGAAAATAACTTTGGGGTAGATGAAAATTGCTGGGCAGGAACTCTTGCCTTTTTCTCTCAAGAGGTGAAAAGTTCGGGATCAGAAGAAGATCTGGTCTCAACAATCATAGTTGTCAGGAATTCGTTAACATGCTTCATCATGAGGTCTCTAGAATTGTGATTTGTCATTGCAGTGATTAAAGTTTTTTAGAGTTTGTCTTTACAATGTTATTATTAGTGTATAAATTGTTCACTTGGTTTTGCTTATTTCTTTCTGTTTCAGTTTATACATGTCTCATATTTCATAGAAACTTATCTCCAAAATTTCTTATAGTACAATACTATTTGTTTATACCACATATCATAATTTATTTAGTCATTCCTTGATTGATAGATACTTACCTAGTTTTCAATTTTTTTTGCCACTGCAAAAAGAGCTGCTATGAATATTTTTCATCTTTTCCTCCTTCTTTTGATCTCCTTTTGGTTGTAAGCCTAGAAATATTGTAGCTAGGTCAGCGGAAATACATACTTTATTAACTTTTTGGGAATAGTTCCAAATTGCTTTCCAGAATGGCTATACCAATTCTCAGCTCCAGGAACAGTGCATTAATGTTCCCATTATCCCTCTGTCCTTTCAACATTTGTCATTTTTCTTTTTTTGTCAATTTTGCCAATCTTATGAGAATGAAGGAAAACCATCGAATGGCTTTAATTTATATTTCTCTAATTATTAGTGATTTGGAACATTTTAAGAGATATGGCTATTGCGAGTTTAAATTTCTTCCTTAGAAAATTTTCTGTTTATATCCTTTCACCAATTACTATGATTAGTTTTCATTTAGAATGCTTAAGGAAGGAAGGAAATAAGCACTTACTTGCCTACTATATTCCAGTAACTATACTAAATGCTTTAAAATGTATTTGATCCTTACAACTCTAGGAGGTAGGTACTATTGTTATTTTTATTTTACATATCATTTTACATTTTACATGTATTTACATTTTACATTTTACCCTGCCACAGAGAGGCTGACTTGCTCAGGAGTCACACAGTTAATAATTGCTTTAACGCTAGATTTGAACTCAGGTTTTTCTGACTCCCAAGTTTAGTGCTGTATCTGCTTCACTATCTAGTTTTCTTTGCAATGAATAAGCCTTTACAACAATAAACAAGCTTTTACAATAAAAACAATACAAATATCTTAGTTCTTTGGACATTTTTTCTGTGTTTGAATTGTAAGATAATATGGCAAAAGAACTCAATTGGCTGAAAGTATATATGTTAGCAATCACAGATTTAGAACTGGATGAGACCTTGTAATTCTGGAGAAACTGAGGCAAAATAGAGATTAGAGAATTTTTAATATTTTATTTGAATTTCTGAGAGGAAGAGATTGTCTGGGGGCAGAGCAGAATCCATTTTGCCCTCTGGGGTGAATTGGACTTTTGTCTCAAAATATTCAGCATCACATGTGAGATTCCAAGGATTTTTATAGGGCTCTAGTGATCAGGGGACACAAAGGTGGGGGGGGGTGGAATGGAGTGAGCACTGGTGAGTGGGAATTTCCCAGAATGGACCATAAATCTGGTTCTGACAGGTTGGGGGGTGAGGATCACAAATTCTTGATAACTTAGGAGGACTTGGAGCCAGGATGTCTGAAATAAGAAGACCTCCCCCTTATCTGAGATTAAATATTTATGGTTTATGACCCTAGAGTAATCAGCCCTAAGTTATATCAGTCCTAATAATCAGGAAGGGAGTTGCCACCAGGGGGATTGAGGCAAAACAATTTAGGGAAACTGAGGCAGAACAATAAAAGGAAACCATGACACAACAATCTTAAAGATCATCTTACCCAAATCCCTCATTTCATTTTAATTATTTACTCATTCATTTGTTCATCTATTGCCAGAATTTTTTTATTATAGTTTTTTATTTACAAGATATATGCATGGGTAATTTTTCAGCATTAACAATTAATTGCAAAACCTTTTGTTCCAGTTTTTCCCCTTTTCCCCCCATCCTCTCCCCTAGATGGCGGGTTGACTAATACATGTTAAATGTTAAAGTATAAGTTAAAATACAATATATGTATACAGTTATTTTGCTGTACTTTGAAATAGTATACAATTAACCTGTGAAGGAAGTAAAAAATGCAGGCAGACAAAAATAGAGGGATTGGGAATTCTATGTTCATATTCATCTCCCAGAGTTCTTTTGCTGGATGTAGCTGGTTCAGTTCATTACTGTTCTATTGGAACTGATTTGGTTCATTTCATTGTTAAAAATGGCCACATCCATCAGAATTGATCATCATATAGTATTGTTGTTGAATGGCCACATCCATCAGAATTGATCATCATATAGTATTGTTGTTGAAGTATACAACTATCTCCTGGTCCTGCTCATTTCACTCAGCATCAGTTAGTGTAAGTCTCTCCATGCCTTTCTGAAATCATCCTGCTGGTCATTTCTTACAGAACAATAATATTCCATAATATTCATATAACATAATTTATTCAGCCATTCTCCAATTGATAGGCATCCACTCAATTTCCAGTCAAATTTTTTTTAAAATTTCGTGGTGTCCTCCTTCATATTTCATTTTCAGATTCTCCTATAAGGAATTTGTTTAAATGATTTAACTCAGTGTTGTACCAAGCTTAGTATAAACTCATTTCTATCTGAACAATTTTTCCTTTCATGTGGGAGAGGAAAATAGGGAGGAGGAAATATTGCATATAATCTGTTACTCTCCTCAACATTTTTTAAACGAATTTATGTCATAAATTGCTCTAGTTCTTGGACAGGAAACCTCTCTCTTTGGCAGAATAAAATTTTTGATGAATAAAGTGGTTTATAGGTTCTTTGGCCTTCTTATTATGGTTATTGTCTTAGACCATTTGAATTTTCTTTTCTTTTTTAAAAATAATAGTAGCTTTTTATTTTTCAAAATACATATAGATGGTTTTAAACATTCACCCTTGCAAAGCCTTGTTTCAAATTTTTCTTCCTTCTCCTCACCCTCCTTCCCTAAACAGCAAGTAATCCAATATAGATTAAACATGTGCAGTTCTTCTAAACATATTTCCACATTTATCATGCTGCGCAAGAAAAATCAGATCAAAAGGGGAAAAAAATGAGGTGAAAATACTGTGCTGTGATCCATATTCAGTCTCCATAGTTTTCTCTGTGGATGCAGATGGCACTTTCCATCATAAGTCTATTGGAATTGCCTTGAATCAACTCATTGTTGAAAAGAGCCAAGTCCATCACAGCACCTGCCTCATTTTAGAGATGAAAAAACTGTGATTGAAAGAGTGAGTCACTTAGCCACAAATAGATAGTGCAATGGATAGAGCATTGAGCCTGGAGGGAGGAAGACTTGAATTCAGATCCAATCTTAGACACCTAATGGGTGGATTCTGGGCAAGTTATGTCTATGTCAGTTTCTTCATTTGTAAAATGGGAATAATAACATCTGTTTCACGAGGTTTTTTTTGAGGGCTTCATGAGGTGATATTTGTGATAACCCCTTATCACACTGCCTGGCATTTACTGGTGCTTAATAAATGTTTATATTCCTTCACTTTTCCCCTTTCATCTAAAGCCACATGGGGACTATGTCATCAAAACTGGGATCTGAACCCAAGGGATAGGCAAGATCTTAGAACTGGAAGGGATGTTCAAGACCCCTCATTATATAGATAAGGAAGCTCAGGTTAACAGAGGTTTAGTAATTTTCTCAGGGTTACAAAGTCAATGTGTAGGAGAGACAGGATTTGAACTTGGGTCCTCTTGACCTCAAGTCCAGTGTCCTATTCAATATATTTTGTGGCCCTCCTACATAAATAAAAATGTACATATATTAGATCTCTGTCCATTGATTTCAAATCCAGTTCAGTGATTATTTATACCCACTGAATTACATAGGTGACATGAAATTTTGATTCCTTATAAATGCTGGCATTTCTTGACTTATCATATTGAGCTGTTATGACAAGTTATTGACTTTTAACAAATTTGATAATATGCTTTCCCTTGGCAACTTTTAGTTCTTTAGACAACATAGAAAATTGTGAGTTATGTGGGAAGCAGCGAAAGTTCCTAGAGGAAGCATATTGATAGCACTGAGAAGTGTCAGCTGACAGCTAGGTTCAACGAAATAATATATACAGGAACTAGAAGATATACCACAATAGCCTCTCAGGGTATGATATTTATAGGAACTTTTCTATGTTCCAAAAATTTTAGTGCAATTTTAAGTTTTAGTAGATTAGAAGTAAAAAAGAAATGAGTAAAGTCTGTAAGCTTTAGGAGCTATTATACATCAAGACTTTTGAGACACCTTGCATATGGGTTACCAACTTAGGAGGGAAGTGTAAAAAGTTCTGCTTAGTAATTGACTGAGACTTAGTAATTAATTGAGACGAGAAGTGATTTCATTTATTCAAAAATGTGTACTTTATCAAATTAGGGAATTCAGTCTAAGTTCTTCTGACAGCAGAGCCCACTATATAGTTGATGCTGATAATGATGACCCAGAGTAATTAACAAAATTGCTTTCATTTTACTAAGAAAAGCTCTCTCTAGTTGTCCTAATCCTTATCTGGCCACTAGACCCAGAAAATGAGGCAGGTGACCTTGCCTAGCCCTCCCATTGAAATCCAATTCATTTGCATGTCATAGCATCACCTGCCTGATGTCTTGATCTTTGAGAATGAAGGCCAAACAACAATAGTCACAGTGTACCACCAGAGAATATTGTTATGGGCCAGAACTTGAAACAAGGTCTCAATAGTTCGAGACAATAGTTAACTAATTTAGCATGGTTCAGTATGATTGATCTGATCCTACAAGATGTTATGGACCAGAACTTGAAACAAGGTACTGAGTGGAATTGAGGAGACAATGGTTAAATTTAGTTTAGCACTGATTTAGTCCTACAACAAATATGGTTTCCTAGTGATATAATGATTGGTGTATACAACTTATGAAAAAATGTATACATATAAGGAGGGGCTCTCAGGGCCAGAAGGGCACAAAGCCTTGGAAGTCGGGGAGATTTAGAAGCCAGAGAAGGTAGTCGGGCAGAACAAAGGAAGACAGAGAAGTAGTGGCAGGCTGTCCTGTGGAGAACACTGAAACTAAGATCTGGAAGGCCTCCAGAAAAACTAGCCGTGTCCCAAGTGAAGGAGACAAGACTTTGAAGGTGACAAAAAAGGATTTGGACTTTAATCCCTGGCTGCACTCGTGATTACTGAACTGAAATGAAGGCTGCTCCCTGAAGCCCCCCAAGAAACCTGCTCCCAGAGACTTATTACATTTTAGAGAAGAATATTACAGAATATCAGTCTTTTATTTATTTATTTGCTTCAGGAAGAAGCTTAGGGTTCAGTGAAAGAAAAAAAAATCCAATCCGTTCTACATTTTTGTTCCCATTCAGTTCTGGCCCCATTTAATTATCCAGCCAATTTCCCTAAGATATAGGGACTAGCTCTATGGGTTAGTCATCTAACTGCCTCATAAACACTTGGCATCCTTCAACATAGCATAGAGGTCATTCCTACTTGTACACAGAATAGATAAAGCCTTCAAGTGTGTTTGAGGGGTATCAAAAAGTCTGCATGATCCAGATCTTTTATTTTTTCTCAACTGGTCTTCTTTAGTTACCTAAAATTCAACAATCATGTTAACATATTTGTGTTACATCATCACACATTGTTTATAAAAGACTGCCATTTGGAGAGCTATTAACTTTATTAAAAATCATTCCACAGTGAAATAGTCTAGTTTGTCATTTTCCTAGACAAGATCAGCACCCCAAGGGTAGAACATGCTGTTAGGATTACTAGGTGAGAACTCAGGTTGTCTGGACAGTGACAAGGTGAGAATTCAGGTTGTCTGGACAATTACAAGGTGAGAACTCAGGTTGACTTGATAGAAGGAGCAAGCTAGAAGGAGCAAGCTCATTGGCTGAAGTGGTTCTTCCCAGAAGCCCTTGCATTATCCCACGCCCATTCTCTGGGAGGATAAAAGACACAACAGTGGGCCTGGAAAGTTAGTCTGCCTGGAGAAGGATAAGAGCTGGAGGAGATTCAGAGCCAGGATTCAAGGAGAAGACTCTGCACTACATCTGGCTTGATGCAGCTCTCTGCAGGAAGGGAAGTCGGCTCTCTGCAGGAAGGGAAGTCACTTCTCTGGACAAGAGTTAACAGCAAGTACCTGGAGACAACGGTTCACTACAGGAAGAAGAATCTGTCTGAGAGATTTGAGTAGACACAGCAGATCTCTTCCCAGAGAGCGATCTGGCAGCTTCTGGAGACGACAGCTCGCTACAAGAGTATTTTGGAGATGGAATTAATATGACATACAAATGCTGGAATGTAAGGGCAAAAAGAAGTGAAGAGGGTTAAGATGAACTAAAGAAATGAGGCTAATTCTTGGTTATAAACTTGAGTGACTGGTAATATGTTTTCAACAAAAATGGGCTTTTATAAAAAAAAAAAGTTTTTATTTTAGATAAAAGATGAGTTCTAGTTTTATCATTATTTTGAGATGTCTCTGGGACATCCACTTAGAAATGAAGTTCTAATATGAAAAAAAAATGCTCAAAATCACTATTGATGAGAGAAATAAAAAAAAAAAAACCAACTCTGAAGTACTACTTCACATCTCTCAGATTGGCTAAGGTAACAGGAAAAGAAAATAAAAAATATTGGAGGGGATATGGGAAAACTGGCACACTAATACATTGTTGCTAAAGTTTTGAATTGATCCAACCATTCTGGAAAGCAATTTGAAGTTATGCCCAAAGGGTAATCAAACTGTGCATATCCTCTGATTCAGTAGAGTTTCTACTGAATCTGTATCCCAAATAAATCATAAAAAGGGGAAAGAACCCACATGTGCAAAAATGTTTATAGTTGTCCTTTTTGGAATGACAAGGAACTGGAAACTGAGTGGATACTCATCAGTTGGAGAATGGTTAAATAAGTAAGGTATATGAATTTTATGGAATATTATTGTTCTATAAGAAATGATCAGCCGATGATTTCAGAAAGCCCTGAAGAAACATGAACTGATGCTAAGTGAAGTGAGTAGAACCAAGAGAACATTGTACACAGCAACAAGATTATGTGAGGATCAACTGTGATGTTCTTGGCTCTTTTCAACAATGAGGTGATTCAAGCCAGTTCAATAGCCTTGTGATGGAGAGAGCCATCTGCATCTAGAGAGAGAACTAGGGGGACTGAATGTGGATCACAAGATAGTATTTTCTTCTTTTTTGTTGGTGTTTGCTTACTTTTTATCTAATTTTCCCCTATAGTCCAGAGGACCTGAGTTCTCACCTAGTAATCCTAACAACATGCGACATAAGTTTTGATACAGGAGGGGTCTCAAGCATGAGGTGAGTGAGTTTGAATCAGACTCCTCTAGGATGCTTCCTTCAGGAAGTCCTGAGAAGTATTCCTGAATAGCAGGCAGGCACTGAGTCCCCAGGGACCATGATGCTTTGTTATTTTACTAATATTGATTCTGACTAAAATATATATCATTTCTAATTTAGCAAAATTAAGCTTTTGAAATAGCCAGTTCAATACTGAATCATCAACTTTCTGTCAAATGATGGTATAAAATAATTTGCTTTCTTCAAATTATGTGGGAAAATGATAGTTTCTCATCATAATTTAAATTCTTTGTAGAAAATAAGTAAAATATAGAGATACATGACTTCACTTACCTAAATAATTGCTTCTGTTTTTTCATAAGTAGCCAAGTAGTAAAGTGAATTACAAATTTTGAAAGCAGAAGTAAAGCCACTTTGAAAAAAGATTCTTTAGATTTTTACTATGTCATTTTGAATTGTGTAAATTAGTTATAGGAAATTCAAAGCATTCTTCCATAGGGTGATTGCAAATGTAGAGGCATACATTGCTCTTTGCAATCTATTAGTCTATAGGTGATTTTGATGAATTTAGAATCCAGAATATTTTTAAAACAAAAATGTTTTTGTTTTAACTAGTTTTATTTTTTTCAGTTACCATACTTTTTCCCCCCCTTTTCTTCATTTATCTCACTGAAAAACCTACAAAAGCTTTGTAGCAAATAAGCATAGTCAAACAAAACAAATTCTCATATTGGCTATATGCAAAAATATGGATATTTAGTTTATCATCATTTTGGCATGAGGTGAGTAGTAGTTTTCATCACTAGTTGATCATTGTTTTTATGATGCTGATATTGTAGTATAAATTGCTCTTCTTTTTCTGTATCCATCCCTCTACATCATTTCATAGATATCTTCCCAGGTTTCTATAAAACCATCTCTTTGAAAGTGGGTCAGTTTACTAAAGAATTAAAATATCTCACATGATTAGTTTAAGAATTTAATTTATGTTTGAGATGTAAATAGGTGCTAGAAAGGCTTTAGAAGAACTTGAAGACTGGTACATGTGATTCCTGACAAGTAGGTGCAACAGTAGATAGAATACAGGGCTTAAAGTTAGGAAGATTTGAGTTCAAATGTATTTTTATATACTTCCTACCTGTGTGATCCTGAAGTATGCCAGTTTCTTAACTATAAAATGGGAATATTAATAGCACTTCACAGGTAGTGTTGTGAGGATCAAAGGTGACAATATTTATAAAGTGCTTAACACAGTTCTTGGCACATAGGTGATTAATTAATAAATTCTCATTCCTTTGTCTTGGCAGAGAAAGGATTGCAAGGGAATGAATGTCCAGGCAGATTATGGCATCATTTGGCTAATAGGGAAAAGAGTTTGAATATACAACTTGACTGAATAGGTTTTGTGTATATGTTTGTTTGCATCTAGTAAGGGACCATTTGTCTCTCTCTGTTATTTTCAAAATAAAAGAATACATAAATGCTGAAAAGAATACTTTTGGATGTCTTTCTTTCAAAAAAGTTTTTTAAATGATTTCCACAAAAGTATCTCAGGAAGTTATGGAGGTAAGCTTGGATTACTAGCTTACTGTTAAGGATCCACCTCACTGGTAAAATGAGTATGCAGGGTGAAATGATCCCTGAGGTTTCTAGTTCAAAATCTATGAGCCTAGTATTATAACAAATTTGAAATCTTTCAGTGGTGACTAGTTAACTTTATTTCTGTTCTCTGAGAGACTCATCACCAGCATGGCTACAGCCTCAACAATCCTTAAAGTCTGTTTACAAAGTAATGTAGATGTAAGAGTGAAGGGCATATCCATGCTGATAAAATCACCCTGAGAAAATCATGAATCATTGAAGTATTAAAAAAATGATGACCTGTCAGGCTAAAGTGACACAGGATCAAAGATTAGAGCACAGTGGTCTTAGGTCCTAAATCTCCTCTAACCTCATTTTATGGATGCCATGGTGGCACGGAAAGGTTGTGATGTGCATAGGTTTTCACAAGAAGAAATTCTCTGCAAGTCTTTTAAGAGCATGATATTTTATATTAGATCTTGCCAGTAGAAGTTCATCCAACTTGCCTTTTTTTCTGGAACTTCTTTTTATGATAGTTTTGTAAGTTTGTTTTTGATAAAAATAGTAAACAAATGAATGTTTCAGAAAACCAAAGATAGAATGAATCAGCTGGAACTGATTTAGTGTTATGGATAATTACATAATTAGTACAGCTTTTAAAAAAAATACCTTACTTTGTACTTGATGGACTGGAACTGCTGTGAAGATGTATAATTACACAATCAGCATACTTCTTATATCAGTGCACTTACAAAAATTCTTTAAATATTCATTTGTACTAAACTATATTGAAAAAGGAATATTTTAGCTCTTCTACTTCTCAGTCAGTTTTGAAATATTGTTTGAAACTATATTGGGGGGAGTCAGAATATTCAAATAATTCTGAAATATTTAAACTGTGATATGCTAAAAAGTAGCATAGAAAATTGTAATTTGTAATACAGACAAGATTAGAAGGGAAACAATAAACTGGGAAAACATTTTTATAGTCAAAGGTTCTGACAAAGGCCTTATTTCCAAAATATATGGAGAATTGACTCTAATTTATAAGAAATCAAGCCAGTCTCCAATTGATAAATGATCAAAGGATATGAACAGACAATTTTCAGATAAAGAAATTGAAACTATTTCTAGTCATATGAATAAGTTTTCTAAATCACTACTGATCATAGAAATGCAAATGAAGACAACTCTGAGATACCACTACACACCTGTCAGATTGGCTAGGATGACAGGAAAATATAATGGTGAATGTTGGAGGGGATGTGAGAAAACTGGGACACTGATACATTGTTGGTGGAATTGTGAATATATCCAGCCATTCTGGACAACAATTTGGAACTATGCTTAATAAGTTATCAAACTGTGCATACCCTTTGGTCCAGCAGTGTTTCTACTGGGCTTATATCCCAAAGAGATATTCAAGGGAAAGGGACTTGTATGTGCAAGAATGTTTGTGGCAGCCCTCTTTGTAGTGGCTAGAAACTGGAAACTGAGTGGATGCCCATCAATTGGAGAATGTCTAAATAAATTGTCGAATATGAATGTTATGGAATATTATTATTCTGTAAGAAATGATCAGCAGGATGATTTCAGAAAGACCTGGAGAGACTTACATGAACTGATGCTGAGTGAAATGAGCAGAACCAGGAGATCATTATATACTTCAACAACAATATTATGTGATGATCAATTCTGATGGATGTGACTCTTCGACAATGAGACAATATGACAATGAGATGAAACAAATCAGTTCCATTTGTTCAATAATGAATAGAACCAGCTATACCCAGTGAAAGAACTCTGGGAAAAGAACCACTACAGAGCATTCCCAATCTTTCTGTTTTTGTCCCTCTTGCATTTTTGATTTTCTTCACAGGTTAATTGTTCATTATTTCAAAGTCTGTTTCTTCTTGCACAACAAAATAACTATGGATATGTATATATATTGTATTTAACTTATACTTTAACATATTTAACACATATTGCTCAACCTGCCCTCTGGGGGAGGGGATGGATGGAAGAAGGGGAAAAATTGGAACAAAAGGTTTTGCAGTTGTCAGTGCTGAAAAATTACCCATGCATATATCTTGTAGATAAAAAAGCTATAATAAAAAAAAAAGAAAGAAAATTGTAATTTGCCCTTAGAATCACTAAGTCCTGAGTTTAAGTTATGATGAGGTTCAGCACAGGGCAGGGAGTTGTGGGAACCCCCTTCTGGTCGGGGCAGGTCCTTCATAAACGAATTTACAAACCCAAAAAGTTAAAGTGGCAGAAGTTTATTATTAGAACTGAGACTGACTTCCTTAGTGGCAGGTCCTGACATAGAAGTAAAGATCTAGCAGAGCAATCCTCTAGCAGAGAAAGTGAATAGAATTCTGTAGGGAAATAGGTGAGAGGGAAATAGGGAAAAAGGGAGTAACGCTGAAAGAGAATGTCTTTTCATTGGGCAAAGAGTCCTGCAAGGCAGCTATGCCAAGGAGAGAGAAAGAGGTTCCTTGGCATGATTAGGTCCTCTGCTTTCAGCCTTCTGCAAGGGATTGAGCTGAAGGAAGCCTGTTATATGGGTAACTCTTGGTGGGGGCTGGCGGCAGTTTGAGCTGGAATCAGAATAGAGAATCTTGGAATTGAATGTGCATCCCTAATCTTCAACTCAATAGAGTTGGATAGAAATCTTGATCTCCAGCTTGGGCTAAATAGGAATGGTCCTGGACTCAACTAGTCCCACCCAGATAACAGAATGAAACCACTTTACCTTGATTCCCTGGGGTGGATCTCTCATGGGAGAAGTTCTCTGAGGGAGTTTCCCAAGCTTTCCCTCCAAAGTCCAAGAAAGAGATTTTCGGGGCTCCCTTTGTCATTTCCTTCTAACACATATTGCCTGAATTATCATGGGCAAGTGTTTTAACCTTCCACTTCTCCAGGCATGCTCTAACATTGTTTTATAGAAGTGTTACTTATCTTGATTGATGCAGGAATTTTCTACATTGGAAAAAATACTTTTGTCCTCTTCCTGTTAAGTTCATCAAATATTTGTTCAGTGTGCATAATAGATAAGTTATGTATGTTCTTTGTTGTTGAGAGTACAGTGTTACAAAAGAATGTGGCCTTTTCTATTAAAAACATATTTTGGAAGAAATTTTGGATTTTGTAAGAACACTTGTAGTCGGATCATCATTCTGCTATTTTTCTTTCAAGTTTGCTAAAGTTGTGAATTGTTTTTAGTAGTTTTTCAGTTGATTCTCTAGGACTCTCTAAATATACCATCATATCATCTGCAAAAAGTGATAATTTGGTTTCCTCATGATGTACTATAATTCCTTTAATCTCTTTTTCTTCTTTTATTGCCAAAGCTAACATTTCTAATACATCATTAAATAGTAACAGGGAAGGGGGCAGCTAGGTGGCACAGTGGATAGAGCACCAGCTCTGAATTCAGGAGGACCCAAGTTCAAATGTGGTCTCAGACACTTAACACTGCCTAGCTGAGTGACCCTGGGCAAGTCACTTAACCCCAGCCTCAGGAGAAAAAAAAATTAGTAATAGGGATAGTAGAGAATCTTATTCCCCCTTTTCCCCCCATCTTATAGGGAATGGTTCTAGTTTGTCCCTATTACATATGATACTTGCTGATGGTTTTAAATAGATACTACTGATCATTTTAAGGAATTATTCTGCTATTTAGGCAATCAACATTTTAAAAGTATCTATTGTATGCTAGGCACTATGCTAAGCTCTAGAGATATAAAAGAAAATGTAAGATAATACCTTTCCTAATGGAGCTCACATGGAAGAGACAAAATGCAAAGTCATACAAACTAACATAAAGGATAAATAGGAAGTAATTAACATAGGGAAGGCTCTGGAATTAAAATGTTACTTGTAGAAGATGGGATTTTAGATAAGATTTAAGGGAAGTCAGAGAAATCAATAGGCAAAATTGAGGAACAATTACAGCCCAGATGTGGGGGACAGCCAGAGAAGAAGCTTGGAACTGAAAGCGTTTTACTCATGGAAAGACCAAAAGGCTAGTGCACCTGGAACAAAGAATATATATTGAGGAGTAAGGTGTGAGAATATTTTAAAGGTAGAAGTGAGCTAGGTTTTAAAGGACTTTGAATGCCAGAGGATTTTATACTTGGTTTTGGAAGCTATAGGGAGTCACTGAAGTTTATTTAGAAGGGCAAGTGAGATGGTCATTTTTCAGGAAAATCACTTTGGTGGCTGGATCAAATTGAGGAAAGACTTGAGGCAGGCAGACTCACCTGTAGGATATTGTAATAGTCCAAGTATGAAGTGAGGAAGGTTTGTATCAGTGGTGGCAATGTTACAGGAGAGAAAAAAGTGCATTTAAGAGATGTTTCAAAGAATGATTGGATAGATCATTGCTATAGATTTTTTTAGAGAGAGAATGAGTAGTAAAGGATGACACCAAGGCTTTGAGTTTGAGAGACTGGGAGGGTGGTGGTATACCTTTTAGTAATAGGGAACATAAGAGTTGGGGAGGGTTTGGAAGATAATGAGTTTATTTAGTTTTAATGTTTAGTTTAAAATCTCTACAAGACATCCAATTTGAGATGATTGAAAATCAATTGGAGATGAAATATTGGAGGTCAGTAGAAAATTTGGGGCAGGAGAAGTATATTTGTGAAACATCAAAAGTAGAGATGGTATTTAAGTCCATGGGAGTTGATGATCTCAAATGGGATAGTATAGAGAGAAAAGAGAAGTGAGCTTAAGAAAGAGCTCAGAAGGATACTTAAAATTAGAAGGTTGAAGATTCTGCAAAGAAAATTTAGAAGAAATGCTTAGAGAGGTTGAATGGAAACTAGGAGAGAATAGATTCCTGAAATCCTAAAGAAAAGAGAATATCAAGGAATAAATGATCAACAATAAACATCAACAATGATCAATTAAAGACTTTAGAGAATAAAGATTGAGTTTCTCATTGGATTTAGCAACTAAGATCACACAAAGTTAAAATAAGGATTGGTAGAGCAGAATCCACTATGCTTCTGCTGAAGTTAAAAAAGACACAATCTCGGACAAAGTAAAAAGAAAAATAAACCTAATTAAAAGGAATGAGCAATCTGCTAAAAGGAACTATAGACAATGAAGAAAAATCAATACAAAACATGCATCAAATGACATAGCATCCAAATTCTTTTTTCTATTAAATTTTTTTCATTCAAATTCTTAAGGGAAAAATTAAGTATATGAGGCACTGTAAATAATATTAGAACTCTCTCTCTCTCTCTCTCTCTCTCTCTCTCTCTCTCTCTCTCTCTCTCTCTGTGTGTGTGTGTGTGTGTGTGTGTGTGTGTGTGTATGTGTGTGTGTCTCTCTCTCTTTCTGTCTCTCTCACACACTGAATTATATATCAGTATTTAAAGGAAAAGTTAACTTAATTGAAGGGAGAAATAGACAGTGAAATTATAATGATGGGTTACCTCAATATACCCCCTTTCAGACCTAGACCAAATCTATCAAAAATAATCAAGAAAACCTAAAGAACTCTAATTTAAAATTTAGAAAAGTTAGATATGACAGATTTTAGCAGCTACTTAATAGGAATAGCTATGTACTTTTACAAATATAAGTATAGGGAGACAAGAGGAAGGAGTAGAGAATGTTCAACTCTCCTATCACTCTGCTCTAAACATCTTTTAAAATAATACTTCAAATCACGTTCTAGAGTGACAGAGCCAAAGACAATATCGAAGGTTGAAAGAATGACCTGTGATTGGGGGTGGGGATGAACTAGGGGAGAAGGCTGATCTGGAGCCCATTTATATGAAACACAAGTGAGGAGGCTAGATCTAAGTGATGACAGAAGCAACAGCACCTTTGGGAGCTCTCAAGACAGATAACAAGGGAACCTGAAAACTGGTCAGAAAGAGATTATAGGGTATCCCTACACTAGTACTGACTTTAGAACCAGACATTGATTGGCAGTTCCATTGCCTATACCCACTTCCTGATCATAGTTCAAGGATAGAGAGGAGAGGAGCATTTTTGGTCAAAAGGGAATGGAATCCTTGAAGGTCAGTGTCACTTCTAGCTCTGAGGAGCAGTGTTATTTCTAGTCCCAAGAAAGAAGAGACCCTGAAGATAAATATTGATTGAAGTGAGGACTAGATTGTAGATCAAGAGAGCAGTGACCATACCTCTCTCCAGATGTCAATACCTTGGAAGCATTGAGCACTTTCAAATCCCTAGATCTAACTTTGAAAATAGTGTGAAAAAAACACGAAACTTGAGACAGTCACCCCATCTAGATGCTGAGAACAGATCCCAACATAAACATAAAATCTCAAATCAAGAAATAATCTGGAAAAATGAACAAACAACAACAAAGAACCTGACTATGATAAGTTTTTTAATGGTGACAGGGAAGATCAAAACACAAAGACAGAAGGTGGCAATGAAATCAAAACAGTAAACTACAAAAGGAAAAATGTGAATTGAACACAAGACCAACAAGAATTCCTGGAAGAGCTTAAGATATAATTTTCAAAATCAGATTTCCCCCTCTATGAGTGATAGAGGGGAAAAAAAGATAAAGAGATAAAAGCAAAAGAGGAAAATTATGAAAAGACAATAAACAGCATGGTAAAAGAGACAAAAAAATTGACGAAGATAACACCTTAAAAATAGAATTGGCCATTTTCAACAATGAGATGAACCAAATCAGTTCTAATAGAGCAGTAATGAACAGAATCAGTTACACCCAGCAAAAGAACTCTAGGGGATGACTATGAACCACTACATAGAATCCCAATCCCTCTAATTTTGTCTGCCTGCATTTTGGATTTTCTTCACAGGCTAATTGTACATTATTTCAAAGTCCGATTCTTTTTGTACAGCAAAACAACTGTTTGGACATGTATACACATATTGTATTCAATTTATACTTTAACATATTTAACATGTATTGGTCAACCTGTCATCTGGGGGGGGGGGGAAGGAGGGAAAAATTATAACAAAAGGTTTGGCAATTGTCAATGTTGTAAAATCACCCATGCATATATCTGGTAAATAAAAACTATTAAAATTAAAAAAAAATAGAATTGGCCAAATGAAAAAAAGATACAAAAATTAACTGATGAAAATGACTCCTTAAAAAGCAGAACTGGCCAAATGAAAAAAGAAGTACAAAAGGTCACTGAAGAAAATAAAAATTAGAACTGGGCAAGTGAAAGCTAATAACTCCATGAGACATTAAAAAACAAGAACAGAAAAACAGAAGAAAATGTTAAATATCTTATAGAAAAAACAACTTGCCTAGAAAATAGATGGAAGAGAAATAATTCAAGATTTATTGGACTACCTTAAAGCCTAATCAAAGAAAGAGCCTAGACTTCATATTTCAAGAAATTTATCAAAGAAAAATGACCTGATACATTAGAACTAGAAGTTAAGGGAAGGAATCCATCAGATAGTTCCTTAAAGATATCCCCAAATGAAAATTCTTAGGAATATATTATGCAAATTCCAGGACCCACAAGTCAAGATAAAATACTTCAGGCAGCCAGAAAGCAACCATTCAACCAGTAAGATCACAGAAGATCTTGCAACTATCACATTAAAGGAATGGATACTTGGAATATGATATTCCAGAAGGCTGAAGAACTGGAATTATAACTAAGAATAATTTACCCAGAAATTATTTATTTTACCCTTTGAAGGGTAAAAATGAAATTAATGAAAAATAAGATTTTTGATCATCTTGATGAAAAAACCTGGAACTGAATTGACCACTTGACTTTGAAATATAAGACTGAAAAAGCATAAAGAAGTAAACTTGAAAGACATTATAAGGGAATCAGTAGGGGTTAAACTATTTATCTTTCTATGTGGGAAAATGATACATATATTTTCTAAGATTTTTTTTTTTATAATTATTAGGGCAGTTGAGGGATTCTACATAAATAGTGCAGGGGTGAGTTGATTTTGTTTGGAAGGTATTAAAAACATATATAGGTAAGAAAGAAGGAATGCCCTGAGAGAAGGGAGAAGAGAGAGGAAGAATGAAGGAAGGAAATCATCTCACATGAAAGAGGCACTCCATGAAGAGCTTTTACAATGGAGGAAATGATGGGATTGCAGATAATGCTTCATCAGTTCTAAATATAAATTGGTCATAGAAATCTATCTTAGCTAATAGGGAAGTATGACAGAAAGGAGATAATAGCACGTGGAAGAATTTATAAAAGGAAGTCAAATAAAAGAAAGTAGTGATCAGAAACAAAAGATATTTTAGAGAAGGAAGAGGATAAAAAGAAGGATAAATAGAAGAAATAGGGTAGGTGAAGATGCACAGTTAGTAATTGTAACAATGAATGTGAATGGGATAAGCTCATCCATAAAATGGAACCAGATAGCAGAATGGATTAGAGACCATAATCCAATAATATGTTGCTTATGAGAAACACACTTGAAGCAGAAAGATAATGTACACTAACAACTATTGTAGAGATTATCAAATATGAAAGATTTAGCTACCCTGATTAATTAGTAATCTAAAACAATTCCAAAGGACATAGGATGAAATAATGATATTTTCTTCCAAAGAGAGAATGGATCAATTCTGGATTCACATTAAAGCATACTTTTAATAATTTATTTTATCTTTATTCTTTTATTTTGTTTGTGGTTTCTTTTGCAACATAGCTAATATGGAGATTTGTTTTACATGACTTCTAATATATAATTGAAATCAAATTACTGCCTTCTCAGGGAAAGGGGAGATTATGGGAAAGAGGAAGAGAATTTGCAATTCAAATTTTTTTTTAAATGTTAAAAATTTTATGATTAATTGTGAAATATTTAGGAAAAGAGAAAGGAAGGAGGAGGGAGGGAGAAAGGAAGGAAGGAAAGAAATTAGTTGAGAGCTTACAATACTGGAGAGACTAAGGCAAGATAGAGATTATATTTATAATATTTTATTTGAGAGGGAAAGATTGGGGCCCAAACAGGATCCATGTTGACCCCAGCAGACTGAATGGGACTTGAGTCTCAAAGCATTTTGTAGGGAGTGAAGAATTCCAGGGATTTTTATAGGCTCCAGCTATTAGGGAGACAAAGGCAGGGGTGAAGCGAGCACTGGTGAATGGAAATTTCTAGAACCATAAATTTGGTTCGGACAGGAATGATTATAAATCCCTATAAGTTGAGAGTGAAGTAGATAGTCAAACTAGAGACAAGAAGTGTGGGAGAGATAAAGGGTACCAGCTAGGTATCTGCTCTTATGGAATGCTAATAGTTAGGGCTCCCAGACCTAATTTATATGAGTTCTAATGATAAGGAAGGGGGGGGGGTTTCAATCAGGGGGACTGAGGCAGAACATTTTAGGGAAACTGTGGCATAACAAGCTATTCTCTACATATAGCATAATGTCCTTGTGGGGCTTTAAGAGAGACAGAAGGGATGTTTGTAGCTTCTTGTCTGCACCCTTCCCCTCCCACCCCCTTTGGAATACTTTAATTTTGTTCTTGGTAGGTTAATTTTTCCAGGAAAGGGGAACTGGCTATATCCTCCAAGTGTAAATGAAGAGATGGGTGGAGACAGAAAGAGCTTTTGAGATATGAAGAAAGAATTAAAAACAAAACAAAACATTGACCTCAGTCTTTTAAGGAAAGTGGGAAGCAAAGTGCCTCCAGACACTACAAGAAAAAGAGAAAGACCTTTTGATTTAAAGGAAATTACATTCCTATGGAAGGCATTGATTTTATGCAATCTCTATTATTGGAGTAAATACTTGTATTTTTAAAATGACATTTTTAAAAATATCAAAATAACCCCAACTATAATGTTGTTTGTCATTTTATGTGTTTTGATTTTGGAAGGCAAATGCTATAAGAGGGCTCCCTAACTTTTGGATATGGGGTGGGTATGAAGACCTACTTTGCTTTTCACTTGAAGCCTTTCAGTTGACCAAAAAGAACTTATACTAATGGGAAAATGGGAGACTATGAGAGGAGTAGATGCTGATAGAGAGAACTCTTGCAAACAAATTACAGAGGAAATAGGAAGATGTGGAGGCATGTGTTCAGTAGAGCTGTGCCCTAATCTTTCTAACCCTAATACATTTGAAAAGTTGGAAGGCTACAGGTCTCATTTTCCTCTCTGTGACCTTATGTTTGTAGGTATTTATAATGTCTAAAGGCTATTGGGAGGAAGCTGATCTGTGTTTTTGGATTTTATTCTTTATCATTTTTACTTGGTATTTCATGGTGGAATGAAAAGAAATTGTGATCAGAAAGTATGCTTTAAAAAAACTATTAAAATAAAATTAGCATTATAAACTATTAATAATCTTAAATGACCACTTTTCCTTTATTATTACTTTTCCCTTATAACTAAATCAAAATAGACTGAGATTTTGAAATTACAATTTATTTCATTTCATTAAAACTCAAGTGTTACCCCAAATTTTTACTTTCACTAAAGTGCTTCTAAATGTTGGCAAGCTCTGGAATTTTGTCTATTGCTTCTTAACAAATTTCTGTTACCAAAAGTGTTAAAAGTTCCTGGCTTTTTCAGCTGCTTACATTAAATAAGACTTTTAAGGTATGGTTTTGCTGCTAATTAGTGCTTGGTTTTCAGTTTCTAATGTATGTGTAACTAAGTGAGAGGAGTCATCTTTTTTATTAAGTTTCTTGCTTTTTTGTAGCAGTTCAGTATTTCTTTCCCTCCTATATCAGAAATCTAAAAGCTGAGGAAACACCCCGCCCAACAAAATAGTATTTCTTTTTATTCACAAGAAGATATATTAAGTCCCATCATTCTTATTGAAAAAAATTTCCTCATCAACTTAGTAAACTTATTTCTCTTGTTTACCCATATTAAATTAATACTAATTATTCTTTGCTAATTATTAAAATTTTAAAACTTGTCAGAGTAAAGTTGTATTTTCTTAAAGAAGTCAGTCTCTTTTTTTCTCCATTTAAAAAAAAATAAGCACTCTAAACTTTTAAGACAGTTTTAAAGAACAGTTATATAGTAGTTTCCTCACACTGTGTGAAATGCAAATCAAAATAAATGACAGAAAGCATGACTAAAATGGGATTGAGGCTTGGTGACTCCATTGGAGAAGAATAAAAGATATGGAAGAAAACTATGTCATTTTGTCATTGACCTTCATTAAGTTATATCTCTTGTACTAGTAACCATAAGTGTGAAGTAGTAAGGGCTGAAGAATGAGGATCGAGTCAGAAGTGGAGTTAAAGGACTTCACTGGCAGAAACTGAATGAAGATTTAAGGAAAAAAAATATTTCAGAAGTGGTAGAAGGTTTATTACATTTAAAGAAAAAGGATATTTTCACATTAGTGAGAAAATACCCTATGATTTCAGAGACTACAATGTTTGTAAAAGTTTCAAAATAGAAACCATAAACTCATTGAGGGAATTGACAGTGTCCCTTTCCCTTTTAATTTTTATATGTCCAGGACTTAGCATAATACCTTGCATGTTGTATCTGCTTAATAAATATTCATTAAATTCTTTTTTTTTTTTTTTTTTTTTTTTTTTGAGGCTGGGGTTAAGTGACTTGCCCAGGGTCACACAGCTAGGCAGTGTTAAATGTCTGAGACCAGATTTGAACTCAGGTCCTCCTGAATTCAAGGCTGGTGCTCTATCCACTGTGCCACCTAGCTGCCCCCATTAAATTCTTTAATTACTCTCTTCTATAGCCAAGATAAAGAATTCTGAAATTGTCCATTTGAGTCTGAAATGATGTGTGGTGGTCATTCTTTATAATACCCCCTTTTCAGGTCCTAGTAGATGAAAATATTCTCTGTTGACAAGCAATATGCAATGCAATATAGTCTGATTTTAAATATATATTATATGTTTCATATATACCATGACATGTTGTTCTCTGGCAATTAGAAGAATAATTTGACTCAATATGCAACATATTCTATTATAAATACAATAGACTTGACTAAAAACTGCAGCAGGATATTTCACAATGAATTTTGCTTACTGTTTTTGTCACTTAACACTTATTGAATCTAATTTTCTCCCTCCTCTCCTCTCAATTTACACAATGGTTTGTTTAAGGAACTTGAGGCTTTCTTAATGGCACATGTGGCAACTGAAAGCAGTTGATAACCCTGCTAAATCTAACCTTCTTAATCCCTCTCACATTTACTTAGCCACTATCATGAATCTAAAGGGATTCTTTCTCATGGATCTGGTTCAGGAGACTCACCAAGGGAACAGATGCCTACTCAATACTCTCTTCACATATATGTCATGCAGGAGAATACAAAATAGGAAATACAAAAGAGGAAAGTACTTTACAGAGAAAGGAAAATTAGAATCACCTAAACTCAAGTGGTTTAATGAGGACATGATTCCTGCCAGAGGAACTTATAGACTGTGGCTGATTAGCTCAGGTAGTTAGAATACTCAGTTAATGAAGGCAAAGGGATGAGAGTGGCTAGTGTGAATTTATTTTCTTAGCTTTGTTTAATGTCCATAAACTGAACCCTTATCTCTGGCCAGCCTTTGATAGTATGCACACAGATGCATGCCATTGGTCACAAGATGTGAAAGGGAGGCAGTGTGTCACACTGTAATGATCATTAACTCTAGAGACCAAAACTCTAGGGCTAAACCATTCCTCTGATAGCATTCCCATTATTTCGAGCAAGTTACTTCCTGGGCCTTCATCTTTAAAATGAAGGCTTTAGACTATAGCCTCTATTCTCCTTTAGTCTAGATTATGATTTTCTAGTTGAAATGAAACAGCCCGAATTTATACACTGTGTTAGAAAAACAATGGGAAGTGTATGTCTTAGTAATAGTAACATAGTATTGCCAGCTTCATCAGACAAAACAACAAATATTTATTAATATGTGCAAGATAATGGGAGATAAAAAGACAAAACATTTGTCCCTGTCCCTAAGGATCTTACGTCCTTGAAATTTAGTCTGGGAAATGATAGAAGTTAAAGGACAGATAATAAAGACTAGTAATAAGTCATTAAAAGAAGCATGGAGAAGTGTTTTATATTCTTATTGGTTTACAAGGTATAAAGAACTCCTTCAAAAAATGATTTTCATTATTTATAGCACAGCTATTTATTGACTTACCAATGATTAACCATCCTCCTAGTGACTGTTTTAAAAAATGAGGCACACTTTTTAAGAGCCTGAAAAAGTAGGAGAAAATTTTGAGGAACCTGAGCTTAGAAGAGAGCCACTATAAAGGAAGAACACACTTGAGAAGTGCTTATTCCTTCATGCTAGAGCAGGGAAGTGGAGTTCTCTCTTACTCCCCTATCCTCATTGGTCATGATGTCTTTAAAGGAGCAAGGCATAGAAACACATAGTCAGCTAAAGATAAGAGAGGTATCTCTGGAGTGTGATGTGTTTTAGGAGCTGAGTGACTAGCCTAGCAAAAGCACTGTGCTCAGAGGGCATTAGAATACTAGAAAATGAGAAAGGATGCAGAGATTCTTTAGTACTGGGGCAGATGGTATGTGTTTTGTAGTTTGTCTTTCTAGTAAAGTACTCTAGGTGTATGCTGAAGGACATTATTTAAATACATAGACAACATAAAGTAAATGGAAGGCTATTTGTTGGGAAGGGGAGGTATTAGTAGCAGAGGGCATTAGAAAAGGATCAAGACAGTACTTAAGCTAAACCTGAAGGAAACTGAATTCTAAAGGCAATAACAATAACCTGTGTGAGATGGAGGTGGAAGGATGGATGTAGACGTATGGAGAGAGGAAATATGTGTTTGTGTAATAGAAAGAAGGACATTTGGTTAGAACATTTATATGAAGGGCAGTAACATCCTTTTTCTCTGGGACAGATAGGCTGGATCAACAAAAAAGGTGATCAATAAATTGGGCTGCAACTAAAAACCCCAACAAATTTAAAAAAAAAAAAAGGCACAAACACCTTAATTAAACACCAAAATAGAAATTTTGAAAATCAAAGAAGAAATTAATAAAATTAAAAGCAAACAAGCAAACAAACAAACAAAAACAAGCATAGGGGGATAAATAGCAAGTTTGAATAAAAAAGAAACAAAATACCAATATCAGAAATGAAAAAGAACATGTAACAATAAAAGAAAAACAAAAGGAATTGTTATAAACTATTCTGCTTGACTATGTATCATTTAAACCTCAACCTAATGAAATGGATGAATATTTACAAAAATATAAAATGTCCGTATTAACAGAATAAAAAGTGAGAAACTTAAATGATCCAATTTCAAAATAAAAAATGAACAAGTCATATTCTAGTTTCTGGGAACAATGTGCCAGATCTTTGGTGTTTCTGAGTTTGATTTGAGAATCCAACATCTTTTTCTCAAAGTTCCTAATTTTAATTACTATTTGTAGCAAAGACGTTACTCTCATTCTCATTCTCTGTAAGGCCCACTGTAGTAATTTAGTAAAAAAAAAAAAATTCAGAGTCCCTTCATCTAACATAGACTCTACAAAAGTCAGAAAGTAGAATCAAGATGAATTGTATTTAGATGTCATACAGTTAACATAGATGCATTTATTTTTCTTACACCCAGTAAGATAATTGTGAGTTAAGTTTAAAAAAAAACAAAAAACAAAAAACTTAATGAAAATCTATTAAAGTATACGAAAACGCAAAATATCTCAGCAAATAAGCAATCAGGAAAGATGAGGTTGCTTTCTTAAATTACTTGATTAACCTCTTGTCTTGTGGGCAGCTTCTATCTTGAAGCTCTTGATACCTCTTGAGATTTTATCTGGAAATGCCTCAATTAGTCTCAATTATTTTTACAATGTTTTCTTTCTGATAGACTTTAAGATTTTACTTTGTGCTTCTTCTTTAAAACAGTAACTGTGAATAAAATTTGCATTGAAAATCTAATTGACAATCTTTTATTGAACTTATGTAATGTAATTACATTTCTTGAATTAACAAATTCCTAAAATAATAGGAAAACTATTTATTTTCAGGAAGACGATGAAGGAGCCAGGCATAGCGATCTGAATTTGGTAAGTAGTGATTTTTATACTCTATCCTAGTAGTGGTAGTCTTTGTTTTTGGTTTTTTTTCGGAGATGGGAGGGGGAGCTCTAAAATCTAATCTTATTACATTGAGATATTTACTTATAGTTTTTTTTAAAAAGCTCTTTACAAATTTTCCTGACCGTAAGATAAAATGGTTCATATATAATGAGATACTTTTACAGTTGTAAACCCCAGGATAAAAATCTGTGGTTGTAACTAATAAAAATAGCTATCACCATGAAAAGATATTCACAGTAATTAAAAAAAAATTACCAATTAGATCAGTGCCAAATTCATTGAAAACTGAATTTTTCCAAAGTGAACTTTTTTTGAGGAAAGGAAAATTGGTGTAATTTTTAAAAAAAGTACTTATTTTAGGAGAAAAAGTTTTCCAAAGTGTCAAAATTTTTTGCCCTAATTTAGTTATTGCTATTAAAAAGTTATGGGTTTCTTCCTCCTTTTGTTTCTTTTTCTTACCATACTCTGCCTTTTCCTTCATCTCTTCTTCCTCCCCTCTCACTCCTCCTCCTTCCTTTTCTATCTTTGACATCATCATAGTTATTCCCAGAATTTTTTCCTCTCTTCCCAGAGAGGAACCCATATAACAAGTAGTCTGTCTTTTTAAAGACTAACAAAAGGGGTGGGGTAGTGCAGGGGAGGTTGGAATCTGCATACCTAATAAATCTATTTAATAAAGCTCAAACATATCTGTAACAGTGGGGGACCTCCTGTGAATCTCATGAAATAGGTAGGTTGGAAAAGTCTTCTCACATTTGTTTGAGTCTCACTTGGTTTTTATAACTTTATTACATTGACTTCTGATTTTTTTGGTATGTAGCAGAATCAAGAAAACAATAGACATAGTAATCACAGGTATTTACCTGTGATTACTATGTCTATTGTTTTCTTGATTCTGCTTACTTCACTATACATTAATTCATATAGATCTTTCCTTTCTTGTCAGTATTCATCACATTCATCATTTCTAGTAGATAATGATTATATGAATACACCACCATTTGTTTAACAATTCCCCAACCAATGCAAGCATTTACTTTGTTTCCAATTATTTTCTTCACAAAAAGAGTTGCTATACTTTGTTTTTATGGACACTTTCTTCTTTTTGGTAGCTTTCTTGGGGGCATAAGCTCCAAATAATGGAATCTCTAATTCAGATTAGAGGCATTTTAGTCTATTTATTAATTCCAAATTGTTTTCCAAAGTGGTTGAGTAAAAATTGGGGAAAGAAATGATAATGATATATATAAGTTGTTGTTTGTCCTTTGTTCTCAAAGAGGACTATGACTTTAGGCAGGGGATTCTGTGACTGTGAGTGAATTGAATTAAAGTGAGGGAGGCCTGGGCATGCTCACTTGTCTCACTTTCCCTTCCAGAACCATCTGGGTCCTGTTGCCAGATAAGGATCAGAACTACTGGAGATGGCCCTGGATGCAATGGGAAACCTTGGCCTTTTTTAAGCTAAAGCCTTCAACAGGTCTCAGTGTGACTGAGGCAATGGCCATTCAGTGATTGAGGCTAGGTGGTAATAGAGGAAAAGAACTTCCTCTTTTACTTATGGCCACCCCCACCCCCCAATCTAAATAAATAAATGAATGAATCTGGGAGGGGAAGACCCTCAGGGTTTCTGGCCAAAGCAGATATGACTGCTATTTTACATTCAATCTGAGTCAATATGGACCCTAGCAATGACTTAGAATCAGATTGGTTTTGCTTTAAGGCCTGGTACTTAAGAAATAAATGTAGCCAGCAAACCCCAAGATATCTTGGGAGGGTTCAGAGGTGCAAAAGAAAAAAATGCTTTTTAGAGCAGCTGTAGGAATGGTATGATACCCTTTATGGACAGAGGAAGGAAAAGAGAGAAGGAGAGAGGATAGGAGAAAGGGAAGGAAGGAAGTAATCTTCCAAATGATGAATTTCAGGTTATTTTTTTAAAGTTATTGTTTGTGAGTGAAAGTTGCATATTGTAATATTTCATAGTATTTGCCACATTGGCCCCAGAGATAATTTTATAGATCAATTTATTATTTTTGATGACTGATTTATTTTGAAGGCAAAATAGTTTTCTTTTAGGATAGGAAATTTACTTGTATTATTGGTTGAGTTTCAGTAATATGCCACAAATAACAAATATTAAGATTCTTAGATTTTGTTGTTGTTGTTGTTAACAGTGTAGTCAGTATACTTGCAGGTTAAAATTAGTCTATGGCTTCTCTTAAAGTATATTATTCTTTTGCTACAACTTAATTATCTAACAGATCTGCTGAATTGGGGACATCACTCTTGGCAGCAGCCTTGCTCAGGAAGTCGATATTGGTGTTATAGGCAGCAAACAGTTGCTTTAACTTTTTTTCTCAAAATGATTCCGTTAACTTCACCCTGCACTTACATACTCATTTACTTCTGTAGATAGCAGGCACAGGGAAGCAATGGCTCATGAAACAAAATAATAACAGGAAAATGAACAGTAACAGAGTCAGAATTTGAAAAATAAAAATGGTGATGCTTTGGATTTTATGACTTCTTTAGTGGCTTCACACATGGGCAGCCTCACAACATGTCCAAATAGGAAGCTTCAAAAGAGATTTAAAAAAAAATAATAAAAAAATAAAAAAAAACAGTCCTATTCCTCTTTTTCTCTCTTTGTGCTGAATTTCTTGACTTTTCTTGTATTGTCATCCTTCTCAGCATAGAGCTTCTTACCAAAGACATTACCTTTGGTTCCAAATCAAAATGTTGGCATATCTGCTATCACATGGATATTATTACATAGTCAAATAAAGACTAGAAAAACATCCAGTTCTCCAGTCTGTCTGAATTTGGAATATTTTTATGCACTGCTGTGAGAACAAACAGGTATACTCACACATCTATTTCTAAGGTATTGTCTACTTTGTCAGATGATTTTCGCAAAAAACGAGATTTCAGGTCTTACAGATGTAGATTTTGGCTATCTCTGCCCTTAAGAGAAGGGTTGATGGCATGTACATAACATCAAAGATATTTCAACACTACTAAGGTTAAATGCCAGTTTTAATACCCATCAGAGGTTCTTAACTTGGGGTTCATGAACTTTTTAAAAATAAAATTTAGATAACTATATTTTAATGTAGTAGTTTCCATTGCAATTCTTTATATTTTAGTTTAGGCAATTAAAAACAATCCTTAAGAAAGAGTCCATACATAGGCTTCACTAGAATGCCAAAAAGAGTTCATGATATTAAAAACAAAAAAACAAATAAAAGCAAAGAATTCTTGCCTAAGATATATCATCCTGTGACTGACTAAATCCAAAATACCTACTATGGTGATTGGACTATTTGAACCTAAGGGGAATGTGTAGTTATTGAACAAATAATGCACTGTACTAACAAACTTAAATATAGCTCTTGTTTTTAAAATTAAGACTATAGTCCTTTATTTGGACACTACAAACATGACTCTTGTTCTTTTTAGAAAAGCAGAGAAAATAAGGAGATGACTGAAGCTTCTCTAAAGTAAAGGCTCTCTTTGTTTCTGTTGTTGCTATTTAAAGAGGAAAATTTTAAGATTGGAGGTGTGTATGTTTAGCAAATATTTGAATACTGTTGTGTGATAACTTCTGTTTACATTCAAATATGTGTACAGTACTGGCAACAGTGAAACTCTAACAGCTGAAGTGAGGACAAGCAGGATAAGGGGAGGAAGCAAGATCATTAGCTTAGAGATCTTCTTTCCTAGTCAGCTTGTTTTTGAAGATTAGCTATTCTTTAATTAAACTACAGCTTACTCTGGTGATTATTATCCTTCCTTAATGCATTAAGGTATTCTTGGCAAAAATTGGCTGTCTTCTCTGGAATGCAACCTGGTAACAATTTTGCTTTTCAAATTTGAGCTCAACAAACATTATTAACTAATGGTCAGAATTATGACCCATATATAACAGTGGAATTTTTGCTAGAATTGTAATCTTATTATTAAAAAAAATTTATCTAACTACTTAGACTTCAGTTGATCTAATATTCTCATCTTTGTTTTTGTGTTTTGCTAAAGACTTAGTTCATCTCCTTTAATTTATAAAGGGAAAAGAGAACAATTATTTCATGTTTTCCTTGGCATCCAAATTTTTTTGAGTATTTATTTTAAAATTTCATAAGTTTTTTTTTTTTTCTTTGCACTTTGAGATTTTGGTTACTAATTCTATTTTCAGTGCCATTAATTTACTACTTTTTTCCTCTTTGGGGATTTGGTAATACAGTCATTTTTAAAATTTTGCAAATCTAAACATGTTTTCTCCTTCCTTTTGGCCCTGTTGAGGCATACACCATTGTTATGTTTTGGCAAGCATAAATTCTCCTTGTGATATGTTTCTGAAAAAAGTTAAATCTATTATATCTAAGGGATTGTTACTATTTTAATATATACATAGCAGACATCTTGTGGATGGCTTTTCCTTTTAATGCATTGAAGTTTTCATTTGGCTCTAGAAAACTTTAAAAAAACAAAACAACAAACAATAAAGTTGCATCTTGTATCTCTGCATTATTCATTCAATTATTTATATATATGTATGTATATATGTATATCACTGTCTTAATTTTCTAAATCAGTAGTTCAACTGTATCAGTGACTTTGGGTGTAAGTTTTTCCTTGTCTTGCATATATTATGATCTGTCTGTGCCTTTTTATCTTGTATGATTATTGTCTATATCTTTCTGTAAATGCTTCAAATTAATCCACCCAACATGCCAGAATTCATTTTCTAGAGCAAAAGGTTTCAAGTTTTTGGCAGTCTGATGAAACCTACAACCTTCTTATCAGAAACCAGTTTTTAAATGCATAAAGTGAATTACATATGGAAACATTGAAATCTAGTTATGTAGATTTATCTAGTTATGTCTATCACTCCCTCTCTACATGTACATACACACACACATATTGTAGTTTATACTTCATTTTTGAAGAAAACTATGACATCATGATGTTGGGTTTAGGGTACAGTACTCTCAACTGTGATTAATCAATACAAGTCCAAATAGCTCTACCACAGAGCCTGCCATACCAATAAAATAGTAACAGGGATTTTAGATGATGTCTTGATTTGTACACCAATTGGACTAAAGTGAGGTAGAATAGTGAAAGTTATTAGCCTTACTCTCTTTTCCAGAGTCATTGAAGTCCAATAGGAAGACAAAAGTCAGAGTGATTGGTGATGACCTTGGTGTCTTCCATAATTACCAAACTTTAACTGCTCCATGGTGCTTACTTTAGCTAACTTTGTGGCCCATTTGAACAAATTGTGTTCATCGTCCCATTCCACCAAAGTAAGTCTTCACATGTTTGGGGCATCTCCCCAACCCATCAATGGGTTTGAGGCTTGTTGGTTGCCCTCAATTTGGTTTAGCCCTTCTGATGAGACAGTTTTATTAGGATTTGGACCTTTTACATGCTATAGTTTCTTGGAACCACAGGTGAAAGTTAAGTGACAAATGGACACCAAAAATGGAAAGCACCCCCAAAAAGTGTATCAGCAAACCTTTGTACCATAGGTGCTGATCTTCTTGGACAATCCCATACATGTACACATTGGACTTTATGTGTGTATATAAACACGTGTATATATGCACATACATAAATACTCACACATATGTATGTAGGTTAGGTATATAAGCATTTGTGTACATACACATTTTTATACATACATAGTTTTCTGACCACAAGTTAAAAACTGTTGCTCTAGAATTTTCCTTATTTGTTTATTTGCATTGTGTAAGTACTAGAGGAATGTTTGAGTTGTCTGTTGGTTTTATCACTCATTCTTGATATGTCATCCACCCATCTCTTGCAGACAAACATTTCTTTGAATACATCCTTTTTTGTTGCTTCTCTTACATGGTATATTGCAGTTTGCTTAAACCCACCAAACCCCCTGGTCTCCCTATTACCTTTTGGGTGACCCTTCAACTTGAATTCTTTGGAGACTGTAGTATTCATAGCTCATAGGGAGTATGTGATGTTCAGTGAGTATGGCCTCTCAAGTGAGGGCTTGCTGATTTCAGGGCTATTTGGTGTTCACCTTCACCCCATTCTCATTTGTGATTCCAGGAAGCAATAGTATGTGCATGGATCATACTTCTGTAAAACATCTCTGCAGATGGGCTGAACCAGGTTGAGGGTAACTGATGGGCATCAAACCTCTTGATGAGTGAAGGAGATGTCTTCCTTAAGCATGCCCTGGTAGAATGTGGAGATGAGAACTGTTTGTTTCAAGGGTTATGAAGATAGCTGAAGCAGGCACTGTAGAGCACTTAGAGCTTGGTCAGGCATCGAAGATGCTAAGGCTATTTACTACATTCCAGGCCATTGACAATCATCTTGACTTTTGTTTTGCTACTGGATTTCAGTGACTCTGGAAGAGAAAGTGAAACTGATAACTTTGTGCAGCTCTGCCTCATTTAAGTTCTATTCATAAACAAATCAAAACTTAACCTGTGAAAGCCATTGGGCACCTTTGAAATGAATAAACAACTATAAATTCATATCTCACAATTGTAAATGACTAGAATATTATTGCTAAAAATTTGGACTTTTTTTTTTAAGGAAGAGGGCGAGAGAAAATAAAAGCACTTTATAATATACTAATATATAATATTAAAAAAACAGAAAAAAGAAACAAACATAGCATGGGTTGATTTACATTCAATCTATAGTTCTCTTAATGGATGCAGAAGGCATTTTTTATCCAAAGTTTATTGGGATTGCCTTAGATCACTGAATCACTGAGACAACTAAGTCTTTCTGTTACAATCTTGCTGTTACTATATATAATGTATTCCTGGTTCTCTTTGATTTGCACAGCATTGGTTCATGTCACTTTTTCCAGACCTTTGTAAAATCAACTTATTCATCATTTTTAATAGAACAAAAATGTTCTATTACTTTCATATACCACAACTCATTCAGCCATTTCCCAGTTGATGGGCATTTACTCATTTTCCAATTCTTTGTCTATTTCTTCTTGTAACTGGCTTAATATCTCCTCTAAGAATTTGGATGCTCTACCACTTGGTGCATACACATTTTGTATCATCACCCTTCCTCCTTTATTATAGTCCTTTCTCTTACTGTTTCTGCCCTCCCTTCTATCTAACTTCTCCCTTTTCTTTCCCCTTTCTCCTCCTACTTTTTTTATAAGGTAAGATAAATTTTTATATCTAACTGAATGATTAAGTTAGTCCCTCTTTGAGCCAAAACTGATGAGATTAAGTTTCAGATAATGCTCATCCCCCTCCCTTCTTTTTCTCTACTGTAATAGGCCTTTTGTACCTTTTTATGTGATCTAATTTGTCCCATTATACCTCCCCTTTCCTCTTTTCCCAGTACAGATCTTTTTCTACTCCTTAATGTCTTTTTCTTTGATACTGTCACATCAGAGTCCTTTCACAACCACACCCTTTGTCCATGTATGCACCCTTTAACTGTCCTAATAACAGATACAGTTCTCAGAAGTTACAGATATGATTTTCCATACAGGAATGTAAACAGTTTAATCGTTAAATTATATAAATATATATCCCCTTTTACCTTTCAATGCTCCTTTTGAATCTTGTGTTTATAGATTAAAATTTCTGTTTAGTTTAGTTTATTTATTTTTTTAATAGAAATTATTGAAAACCTCTTCATTGAAGATTCAAGTTCTCTCCTGAAAGATGATGCTTAGAATTTTGGATAGTTTATTCTTGGTTGTAATCTCAGATTTTTTGCCTTCCAGAATATGGTTTTCCAAGCCCTCTAATCCTTTATTGTAGAAGCTATCAGTTCCTGGCTAATCCTGACTGTTGCTCCTTGATCCTTTTGTTTGGCAGATTGTAGTATTTTTCCCTTGAAATTATAATTCTCGAGTTTTGCAATAGTGTTTCTTTGGAGTTTTTCTTGTGGGATGTCTTTATGGAAGTTATTGATAGATTCTTTCAATGACTGTTTCCCCCTCTGGTTCAAGTATATTAAGAAGTTTTCCATGAATGGATGTCCATCAATTGGAGAATGGTTGGGTAAATTATGGTATATGAATGTTATGGAATATTATTGTTCTGTAAGAAATGACCAACAGGAGGAATACAGAGAGGTCTGGAGAGACTTACATCAACTGATGCTGAGTGAAACGAGCAGAACTAGGGGATCGTTGTATACACTTCAACAATGATACTGAATGAGGATGTATTCTGATGGAAGTGGATATCTTCAACATAGAGAAGAGCTAATCCAATTCCAATTGATCAATGATGGACAGAATGAGCTACACCCAGAGAAGGAACACTGGGAAATGAGTGTAAACTGTAAGCATTTTTTTTTTTCTTCCCAGATTATTTTTAGCTTCCGAATACAATTCTTCCTTTGCAACAACAACAACAACAACAAAATTCGGTTCTGCACATATATATTGTACCTAGGATATACTATGAGATATTTAATATGTATGGGAATGCCTGTCATCTAGGGGAGGGGGTGGAGGGAAGGAGGGGAAAAATTCGGAACAGAAGGGAGTACAAGGGATAATGTTAAACAAAAAAAACCAAAAACATTCATATAACATAATTTATTCGGCCATTCTGCAATTGATGGGCATCCACTCAGTTTCCAGTTTCTGGCCACTACAAAGAGGGCTACCACAAACATTTTTGCACATACAAGTCTCTTTCCCTTCTTTAATATCTCTTTGGGATATAAGCCCAGTAGTAACACTGCTGGATCAAAGGGTATGCACAGTTTGATAACTTTTTGGGCATAATTCCAGATTGCTCTCCAGAATGGTAAGGTTCATACACAATTCAGACACTTAATATTTACTAACTGTTTGACCTTGGGCAAATCACTTAAGTCCAATTGTCTTATCCCCAATGTAATAAAAATGTAAATGTTAAAAAAAATGTAAAAATGTACAATGTAAAAAACGTATTTAAAAAAAGGAAGTGCCTTCTTTTTCCAAGCTGTTGACTCTCTCTTGCTTACCTCTTGTTTGTTTTTGTTTTTGGTTTTGGTTTTTTTTTATTCATTTTTTCTTCTAGCTCTCTTATTTGCCTTTTAAAATCTTTTTTGAGTACTTCCAAGAAATCTTTTTGGGCTTGGGACCAATTCATGTCACTTTTCGAGATTTCCTCTGTGAACATTTTGTTCTTGTCTGATTTGTTGTTTTGACTTTTCTCTGTCACCATAGTAGCTTTCTATGATTAAAATTCTTTTCTGTTTCTTGCTCATTTTCTTTCCTTTTCTTTTTGTATTATCTCTTTTGTAATGGTTGAGCTCTGCTCCTGGAGTAAAGGGAGCAATGCTTTAAGCATCCTATGTTAGCACTGAGCCATGGCTTTGAGCACAGGGGCCCCTTTTGTTTGGGTCTTGCTCACAGCAGAAGGTAGCTCTACCTGCTCTTTCCAGGAAACATCCGAGTTTCCCAGAATTTCCCTTCTGAGCTGGAACTGCCCCACTCATCTGTTCTGCTACTGAACCAGGACTGAGGGTCTCAGTTGCTGATCTTCCATGTTTAAGACCTCTAATTGGTCTTCCCAGACTCTGCTGAGCTGAACACCCCTTTCACCCCAGTAAGATTGACATTTCTTGAAGTCCTTGCAATCTATCTTGAGCTAGAGAGGGGTTTCATTCCATTAGATTTTGTTCAGATTCCTGGTTTCATGTGGTTTTGGATGGAACCTGGGAGAGTTCAGGCAGGTTCCTGGCTTCATTCTGCCATCATGGCTCCACCACAGAAGTCCCTACTAGAATTACTCTGGAAAATGTTCTTTGCAGTTCACTTCCTGCATATAATGTTATTTACGAAAAGTTGTAAAAACTTTTTTTGAATGGCTCTAGATTATCATCTTTGGGAGGCTCTTCAATATTCCAGGCTTAATATTATCAATATAATGTCACTCAAAAGCAAAGAGCTTCAGGAGGAGCTCCCCATTTATAGACAATTAATTTTCCATAAGGGTTCTGTGATAAACATCCTCTATGACAAAGGCTAACACCCTAGTGAGTGTATGTATTGCTGTTTTATGGTTCACTTTACAGCAATGGTGAGAAATTATCAAAATTATGTCTATTTTGTCATCTTTTAAAGATTCTTATGTTGAAGGAGAAGTTTTTTAGGCAGCATATTGCTCTATAGTATCAAATACATTTTTATAATCAACAAACCATAAGCACAATGTGATTTTGCATTGCCTGTACCTTTCAATCAATTTTATTATTTTAAAGATATTTGTACTGTAAAATAGAATTTGTAAAATGTCTGTTCTCTTCTTATATATTTATTCAAGATCCCATCAGTGCAAGTATAGTTTATTTTCATAAGATTTTATAGAGATGAGGAACAGGGCATATATGTTTAATACCTGTTAATGTACTTTGAATCCCCTTTTGGATGGTAGTACCATGTATGATTTTGCCATCATTGAATATATATACACCTTAGGAATTGATCTCTCAATTATTTAAAATTTATGTCACCCTCATCAATTTCTTTTATGTGTTCTTGGTCTCTTTAAATGGTGAGGTCTTCCAGTCCTGGTTGTACATAACATTATATTGCTTCAAGCCTCAGAATACTTTGGGACCTTGTTAAAGTTAAGTGAATCAAAAATGTCTGTTTCTTGTACTATGTACCCATTGGTTTGACCATCAACTGAACTCTATCAATTCATTTATCTTTCATACTAGGGTTAGCCAGTGAGCTAGGTATAGAATTGAATAGTAAAAAGAGAGTGTGCTAGACTGAATTTGGCAAATCATGCATTGTGTTCATTGATCTAAGGTTTTTGTTCCTTGAAACAAATACCCGTCTTCCTAACACTGGTATTTTTCCAGTGACTTATATGTCTATGAATCATGGTATATAACACATTTGAAGAATCAAAATTATGGATAACCCAGAGGACAAGGAAAAAAAAATTATGGTTGATATGAATAGGTTGTAGCACATTATCCATGATGACTTATGCAATGAGGTTTGTAAGGAACATCATTCAGGATATGTATGTACAGAAAAAGAGATGGGTCACTCTTGAAGTGGACTGGAGAGAAAATAGCAGACAGATAGCTCAAGTGTTACATTTGTATTCATGCAATATTAAAAGACCTAGAGGAAGGCTTCTAGCCTTTTGGGTGGAAGGCTCCATGGAAGTCTTTATGGAAGATTTATGGAAGGGCATGAATAAGAGTTGCTCCATGGAAGATTTATGGTAGGACATGGATAAGAATTGCTCAGGAAGAAAAGGCATAAATGGGCTATATTCTGCACTCTTCTAGGAAGTATTCATGTCAGCAAAAACCATTGAAGTGTATAGTAGAGTATCTCTCACCAGAATATGAGTTGTATCTAAAATAACATGTGCATCACAAATTTGACAAAAATAGATTTCTCTATAGCCCTGAATTTCCTAATAAAAGACAAATAATACTACAAGAACATGAAGAATTATTTTATGAATATTAATGACTCCAACAAATGTTAGTATTAAATTAAAAAAACCACACACCTCATTTTTTAAAAAGCAAGTAGTCCTGAATCAAGATCAAAGGTTACAGTGACATGATGATTCAGTAGTAAAATATCAATATATTTAGAAAGTGCTTTTCATGATTATTTTGCTGAAAAGTTTATCAAAAGGTCTAGGCTATTTTAAATTATAGTACTATATTTACTTGAAGTCCTGACCGAATTTAAAATAGATCCACATTAAAAGATTATCAACCTTAACTACAAATTAGCTTCATTTTAGAAATTTAAAGGAAAACTTATATGAATTGATTCTTTTTTTACATGAATGTTAATATTATTTTAATTTAATCTTTAATTATACCTAAAAATCCTCAAGTTAAGATATTAAATTTGCTGACCAAAAATGGGATATATTGCACTATGATAGAACTTGCTTAAACTGCCCAAAAAATCAAGGTTAGTTTACAAAATTATTGTGTCTACTTAGTTTAAAAACTATTATCCAGAGGCAACTCAAATAAAAGTCATCTTTATTGTGGCCAAATAGACAAAAAGGAAAGAAAATCAACAATTTATAAAAGAGCAAAAAAAGCAGTGGAAATGTTTGCTCCTTTATTTAAAAGTATCACAGAGAAGAGTGTACTTTGGTTTAAAGGAAATCTACTTAAGGTTTTCTTTATTACTTTGGTCTTATGCCTTGATTTTGCTGCTTTTCAGATGACCTCACTCAGCAATGAGCAGGAAAGTTCTTTTACTCTTGGCTTCACAAAGCCAACTGCAGGGAAGGGGTTTGATTATTCCCACTTATAGTTCTCACCTTTAGAAAATTGCTATTTTTCAAAGAATTTGTTGATACATCAGGACAAAATTTGTTAAATTTTGAAAATTCCTTTAACTTGGTTTTTCCCTAGAGTTCAAATAATATTTATAATAATGAAATATGTTATCCACAGTAAGCAACATAAAAACTAACTTATAACACTTTATTTGGAACTGAGCATTTTTTCTTTTAATTATTGCTAATGCTTGTGTTCACTTGTCTAGTAACAATACATCAGTTCTGTATCACTGTAATATAACTTAATGACAAATTGTGGCTATTGTGACTAATTGGATTTTTCTGGCTTATCAGATTTTACCAGACTTTATAGAAATTCTTAGGCAGCTGAAGGATAAATGTGGTACAAAGTCTTAGATTTAATAGCAGGATTTATCAAGATAGTCTTCCTTGTGGCTTCTACTTACTATGTATGAAACTTGAGTCAGGTCAGTTTACCTTTTTGAACTGAAGTTTTCTCATTTATAAAATGAGGAAGTCAGGGAGGGTTCTGGGAATATAGCATAGTAGGTTGGTAAATTTCAAGCTTTCCAGATTTCCCCCACAAACAGATTAAATTTGTGCCTTAGGGTAAACATAGACTGCTAAAAAAAAAAAAAAAATCAAGAAGACTTGGGGCAGAACAGGGGTCCTCCAGAAAAAACCTGAGAAGATCCAAAGACCAGGAAGGGTATTAACCTGTCTAAAGTGCAAACACTTTGGGCTCGCTCTGCAGAAACTCCAACTAGGGACCCCTGGGGTGATCTGGGTTGGCTGGAGCCTCAGCAGGAACCACAGAAACTTTCACCTCCAGAAGTGCATATACAGTTGGAAGTCTGAGTCTGGGAAGACTGAGGGAACCTCAGCATACTGGGAGTGCCAGGCCCAGCTGTGCTGCAGGGACATGGCCCTGGACAAGAAGGACCCAGCATACCACGTGTGTGTGGAGGCATTGGGCCAGGGACATTGCTGGCTATGGGAACTTGCTGGAGGGGTTTCCTGGTCAGAAGGGAGAGCTGAAGTAAAGCCAGAGATACTATCCTCCCACAAGAAGAAAGAACTCCATCATAGAAACATATTATGGGAACAGGTAAAACCAGGATTCATCTCCAGAGATGCACACTTTAGTAAAAAAAAAAAAAAAAAAAAAAGTTTCCACCCCCAAGAGTAATATGAAATGGCTCCCTGCCCCAGAGGGAATTTGTAGAATTCAAAAAAGAATTTAAAATTCAAATGAGAGACATTGAGGAAAAACTAAAAAATAAAAATAAAAACCATCCAAGAAAAACAAGAAGATTATGAAAAAAAAAGTTAATCAACTGAAAAAAGAAAATACAGTCTCAGAGACGAAAATAACTCTGAAAACTAGAATTGGACAAGGGGAGGCTAGTGAAGCTATGAGAGACCAAGAAATAACAAAACAGATTACAAAAAGCACATCAGGAACAGAATGTGAAACATAAGAAAATCAACAGATCTGGAGAACAGATCAAGAAGAGAAAATATAAGAATTGGACTGCCTAAAAGCTGTGAACAAATAAAGAACCTTGAAACAGTAATGCAAGAAATAATTCAAGAAAATTGTCATGGAGTGGTAATACATGAGGGAAAGTAGAAATAGAAAAAAAATCTACCTATCATCACCTCAACAAGATCCTTTGTGGAAAACACATTGGAACATTATTGCCAAATTTCAAAACCTTCAGATCAAAGAGAAAATTTTACAAGAAACTAGGGAAAAAAAAAAATACTCTGGAGCAACAATTAGAATTGCACAGGACTTAGCAGTAGCCACAATAAAAGACCACAGGTCCTGGAATCATATCAACCGACAATCAAAAGAACTAGACTTGTGGCCAAAAACATCATAACCAGCAAAATTATCTATAATATTGAATGAAAAAGAAATGGACATTCAATGAACTTGCAGATTTTCAGGACTTTTAATCAGTCAAATTTGAACTTAATAGAAAATTTAACACATATGAGCCAATATCAAATTATGTTAAATAAATGAGGTACAGAGGAAGAATAAACACAGAAGGAGCAGCTATTTGGTGCAGTTGATAGAACACCAGTCAGGAGGACCTGAGTTCAAATATGGCCTCAGACACTAAATACTTCCTTGCTGTGCAATCCTGGGCAAGTCCCCTAACCCTAATTGCCTCAGGAAAAAAAAAAAAAAAAAGACACAGAAGCATTATAAGTGGGGAGGAGCTCTCAGAGTTCTGAAAATCTACTCACATCAGGAATGGGTTAAATAGGCAACATTACATATATACTATGAAGAATATAGCAGCCTTCAAAATCTATGAAGAAATTGGATGGGAAGGATGGGCAGATGGGAAAGCAAAGGTTGTAGTAAGAAGACAAGTAATGGATCCAAGGATGGGGGAAAGATTAATAGCAAGGCAAGTTAGGAACAGAATTAAACCAGTTAGCAGAGATAGGAAAGATATATGTGTGTGTGTGTGTGTGTGTGTGTGTGTGTGTGTGTGTGTGTGTATACATATATATATATATATATATATATATATATATATATATATATATATGTATACACACACACGTTCTTAAATATACCCTGGTTGGGAGTGGAAGGGATGAAAAGGGGAAAAAAGAATAAAGTAAAAAAGGTGAGCAGCAGAGAACAAAAGAACAATTTACAAGGAAGTAAAGATGGACACTCATGATGGATATCATGAATATAATGAATGAATATAACTTCTATTAATATATATACTTCCTTGAACTGGTAATTGTTGTTATATATTTTGAATCCTCCCTGATATTGTGCTGGGCACATGACAATGTTCTCTTTTGTTTTGTATTACTTTTTATAGACTTTTCCAGCTTTGTGATCTTTAGTTAGGCTAACTGGATTTCATTGGTTTTCTTCTTTTGTATAGCATATCTGTGCTTTGGAAATAGGTGACATATGAAATCTCTCTAATCAGTTATGCTACTTATTATAGCAGCTTTTCCAAATCTTTTCATCTCTTCTCAAACCTTCCATGCCTCTCCCTCTCAGCTAAGAATCTTGATTCATATTTCACAAGAAAAAAAAAAAAAGACCAAGGCCATTTGCTGAGAGCTCCTTGTTGTCTTCCCTTCCTCATCTCATTTCACTCAGATGCTTTGTGGTATTATCTGTTACCTCCTCCTCCTGTTTCAGTGAAGAAGTGGCCTTTCATCTGGTTAAGAATAATCCCTCCACATGCACAAGTGATCACATTTCATCCCAGCTTCTCCAACATATTGCCTACTTTATTCCTCCTATTCTCTCTCTCTCTCTCTCTCTCTCTCTCTCTCTCTCTCTCTCTCTCTCTCTCTCTCTCTCTCTCTCTCTCTCTCTCATCTGTTTACTAATTGCTTCTCTACTGTGTACAAGCATCATCAATCCCTATTAGCCATTGTTCCTTAACTCCCTTTCATGGCTAAACTCCTTGAAAAGACTTTCTATGCCCAAATTCTTTTTTTTTTTTTTTTTTTTTCAGTTTTATTGTTTTTTTATTAATTTTTTATTATATATTTTTTGACAATACATATGCATAATTTTTTTTATATATAACATTATCCCTTGTACTCCCTTCTGTTCCAAATTTTTCCCCTCCCCTCTACCACCTCCCCTAAATGGCAGGCAGTCCCATACATGTTAAATGTGTTATAGTATATCCTAGATACAATATATGTGTGCAGAACCGAATTTCTTGTTGTACAGGAAGAATTGGATTCAGAAGGTAAAAATAACCTGGGAAGAAAGACAAAAGGGCAAAAGTTTATACTCATTTCCCAGTGTTCCTTTTCTGGGTATAGCTGATTCTGTCCATCATTGATCAACTGGAACTGGATTAGCTCTTCTCTATGTTGAAGATATCCACTTCCATCAGAATACATCCTCATACAGTATTGTTGTTGAAGTGTATAATGATCTCCTAGTTCTGCTCATTTCACTCAGCATCAGTTCATGTAAATCTCTCCAAACCTTTCTGTATTCATCCTGCTGGTCATTTCTTGCAGAACAATAATATTCCATAACATTCATATACCATAATTTATCCAACCATTCTCCAATTGATGGGCATCCGTTCATTTTCCAGTTTCTAGCCACTATGAAAAGGGCTGCCACAAACATTTTGTATGCCCAGATTCTTAACTAAGGTGTCAGCCTTGACTTCTCATTCTCCATCCTCACTCCCCCCCCCCCCACCATTTCCAATCTGTTGCCAAGTTCTAATGCTTCTGCCTTCATAAGATCTTTCATATATTTCTTTTTCCTTTGTTCTGACACTTTCGCCACCCTAGTGTGGGCCATTATTGCATCATACCTGTACTGTTGCAATAGCTTCTTTCACCTTCTTCAAGAAGCCTTTTCCCATCCTCCTTAGGCTAGTGCCTTCTTGATAGTGATTTTCTCCACTGATATCCTTCAAAAACTAATATAATTATAATAGCAATTAGCATTGTATAGGACTTTAAGGTAGGTGAAGTGCTTTATGAATATTTTCTTTTTTTATTCATTATTATGCTGTTGTTATCTGATTTTATACTTAAGGAAAGTGAGACACAGAGAGGTTAAATGACTTGCCTAGGGCCCCATAGCCAGTAAGTGTCTAAGACATAATAAGTCACCTCAAGGTTAAGTTTGATCTTGTCTTTTGACTTGAGGTCCAGTGTTTTATCCATTGTAACACCTGAGCTGCCTATGACTTTTGATCGGAAAAAAAATTTGCTATCCCTTTAAAAATGAAATGTTTTGGAAGTTTTAATTATCAGCTTAACAATGGTATCAATAAAGTCAGTCTTTGTACACATGTAGAAATTTTTCATTTGATAAATTGATAGTAATCTGACATTCTTCACATTGTGAGAGCTGTTATTTTGCTTAAAAACTTCAATTGTGATCAAATGTGGAAAGTGACTACAGTGGTCTTCAGTAGTTAAAAACATTTTCAGTCTTTTAAAAGATCCTCTACAGTTTGACAAAAATTGCTGGGAAAATTGGAAATTAGTATGGCAGAAGCTAGGCATTGACCCACACTTAACACCATACACCAAGATCAGGTCGGTTCATGACCTAGGCATAAAGAATGAGATTATAAATAAATTAGAAGAACATGGAATAATTTACCTCTCAGACTTGTGGAAAAGGAAGGAATTTATGACCAAAGAAGAATTAGAGGGCATTATTGATCACAACATAAAAAAATTTGATGTATCAAATTGAAAAGTTTTTGTATAAACAAAACTAATGCAGACAAAATTAGAAGGGAAGTAACAAATTGGGAAAACATTTTTTACAGTCAAAGGTTCTGATAAAGGCCTCATTTCCAAAATATATAGAAAACTGACTCTAATTTATAAGAAGTCAAGCCATTCTCCAATTAATAAATGGTCAAAGGATATGAACAGACAATTCTCAGATGAAGAAATTGAAAATATTTCTAGCCATATGAAAAGATGCTTCAAGTCATTATTAATCAGAGAAATGCAAATTAAGACAACTCTGAGATACCACTACACACCTGTCAGATTGGCTAGAATGACAGGGAAAGATAATGCAGAATGTTGGCGGGGATGTGGGAAAATTGGGACACTGATACATTGTTGGTGGAATTGTGAATACATCCAGCCATTCTGAAGAGTAATTTGGAACTGTGCTCAAAGAGTTATCAAAATGTGCATACCCTTTGATCCAGCAGCATTACTACTGGGCTTATATCCCAAAGAGATTTTAAAGAAGGGAAAAAGACCTGTATTTGCAAGAATGTTTGTGGCAGCTCTCTTTGTAGTAGTCAGAAACTGGAAACTGAGTGGATGCCCATCAATTGGAGAATGGCTGAATAAACTGTAGAATATGAATATTATGGAATATTATCATTCTGTAAGAAATGACCAACAGGACGATTTCAGAAAGATCTGGAGAGACTTTCATTTTAACTGATGCTGAGTGAAATGAGCAGGACCAGGAGATCATTATATACTTCAACAACAATACTATATGATGATCAATTCTGATAGATGTGGCACTCTCCAACAATGAGATGAACCAAATCAGTTCCAATAGAGCAGTAATGAACTGAACCAGCTAAAGAAGAAAAATTAAAATAGAAAACCTAAGGTGAAAGAACTCTATGAATCACTACATAGAATTCCCAGTCCCTTTATTTTTTTATGCCTGCATTTTTGATTTCCTTCACAGGCTAATTGTACACTATTTCAAAGTCCGATTCTTTTTGTACAGTAAAATATCTATATATCTATATATCTATATCTATATCTATATATATATATATATATATATATATATATATATATATGTTGTATTTAACTTATACTTTAACATATTTAACATGTATAGGTCAACCTGCCATCTGAGGGAATGGGTGAGGGGAAGGAGGGGAAAAGTTGGAACAAAAGGTTTGCAATTGTCAATACTGAAAAATTACCTATGCATAAAATTTTTGTAAAAATTAATTAAATAAAAAAAAGATCCTCTATAGATATCACTAATGCAGATTATGGAGGCATATTTGTATTGATGTCAGTCAGTCATCAGGATTAAGGCACTAACATACTCAAAGTTAGTCATAAGCAGACTCTTTAAAAAAGCATTTTCTTTGAATATTTAATAACTGAATGATTACCACTAGTAATATTTAAGAATATTGGCAAAATGTTTCAAGTAAGGATGAAATAATCATAAGTTATGTTTCTCTTTATTACTAAGGCTAATCATTTAAATGAGATATTTTGCCTTTGTAATTATGTTTACACATCTGATATTTCAACTTGGTAGCCAGGCTCAAAATTATATTCTAAGATGTTTAATTAAGAGAGAAACCCTTACATAAAAAAGCAAACAACAACAAAATCTTTAGAAGTAGAATATTATAGGTAACCATAATTTGTAAGTTTGTTTCTTGTTATTACCTGATTTTGTTAATAACCAAAATTTTAATCATGATTTTTTTTTCCTTTTTTGGCTGCCATGATACAGTGAAGGGCTCCCCATGTCCTAATTTTTCTAGTCTTTTGACTTTGTTCTAATATTTCTTGCTGTGTCATTGAATTAAGAATTTCTTTTTTTTTTTTTTCTTCAGGGTATTGACAATATCAATAAAATTTAAAACCATCTATTCTTATCTATTTATTCACTATCTGGCATTAGCTCTAGTTTAATTCCTTATCCCTTGTTTCATCTCTTCCTTTATTTCCACCAGGCAGTCTCAGAATCCTTGTGGCTAATACATCTTTTTTTTTTTTTTTTCCTGGTGTCCTAAAAATTATTGTGTATTTATTTTGTTCTGTCTTTTCAGTTGAGATGCTCTTGACCCATAATATTTCTTCATTCTGGCAGGAAATTTTTTGTATTTGTTCTTGTCTTTAGTTTTAGTTTTCAGATTGGAGTTCTGCCTTTTCCCTTCCCATATTCTTTGCTAAGGGGGCTATGGCTATGTAATGAATTTTGCTATGGTCTTTAACTGTTTTCTTGTCCTTTCTCTCCTACTGTAGTCTTTATCTGAGAAATTGCTTGGAGCTTAAGCCCTGACTTCTTCCATAGTATTGCTCTTGGATCTGGAGGTTCCTTGTGTCACAGTCCATAGCAAAATCTCTTTTGACTTGGCCTCTAATGAGAGGCCATACCAGCTTCAATTCATTACTTGGATCTATCACCTGGGATGTTCTGAGCTTTGGTCTCATTACTTGTTACAGCCCAGTTACATTGCATTTCCTGAGGCAACCTTGACCACAAGTTTTGAAATTTGTCCTTTGGAATATAGTCTTGGGAGTGGTGGAGTTTGAGGATGTTTTTGGTATGTTTTACTAATTTTATCGAATTTTTTAAATCTGACAGTTGTCATTATTCCTGAAGTAGTTCTCATGGAACTTACCTGGAAACTTGCTACAAATGCTGGAAGTCTATTCATAGTACGTGATTTTTTTCCATACCAACATATTTCTGAATTTAATTTAAAAATATGATTTGATTTTGTATTTGTTTTATACTCATATTTTCAGTAGGATAGCTAATTCATATATAAAGGGAGAGCAACAGTACTATCATTGATGTTTTTTTATCTGAAATTCTTTATCATATAACTAAACTATATAATAATTTTCTGTTGGAAAATAATTCTGAATGTATCATTTGAACAATTAAGTATAGCTTTTTGAAATTTGTGATATAGATGTTGTATTTTTACCTAGGTTTCAGTTTGTAATAGAAATTATTCCCTTAGGTTTTCTATTTTAATTTTTCTTCTTTAGCTTTTAACTTGACTCTTTCCCTTCAGACAAATGTCATAACCTTGATGTGGTAGAATCAGAGATTTTTAGCTCTAAAAACTTTAAAAATCTATTTGGCACTACTTATTAAAATTATGTCCCAGTCTTCCACCATTTAAACCTCTAAAACTTTGAAATAACATATTGAATAAGTCTACAGTATTTTCCAGACCTGTGCACATTCTTGCTGATATACATGATGATAATGCACAAATTGTGAGGAAATAAACTAAATGGTCATGTGAATTTATGCTCCATTAGAAACAGAAGGAGAAAATCCAGTGTATGCCAAACAAAAATGAGCTCTATAAAAAATAAACTTTATTTCTGAGGTTCTAAGTACATATTAAAAAAAAAAAAAATCCTGCTCTTTTAAGGACAGAATTGAATATTTATTTTATTTAATTATTTTTAAAAAATTGTAACCTGGACTATTCATGTCTATGAAGAGCAAAAGTTTTAACTGATCCTAGCATGTGTGATCAATTGAGAGAACTGGAACAATATGGGTATTTTTGCTCTAAGACCTATTATCTGAGAGACAGCTCAGACTAGTGTGTAGAAAAGGAAGATCTACATTTAAATCCTGGCTCTGTCACCAACCAGCTGAATGGCTATAGGTAAACTACTTGTGCCCTCCAAAAGCTCCATAAAATTCTGCATTGTTGAAGAGTTATCAATATATGATTTATACCTTTTTATACTACCCATGATTTATGTATGATCTATACAACAACAAAATAATGGGTCCAAGCCTCATTTCCCCTTTCCCCAAAAATGAGTATCAACAATACTCTTAATTATAATAAGTTAAGTTCACTCTGGGGTCATACCATGGTGCTTATGCTGGTTTTCTATTCTATATCTTGTAAATATTTTATCAGTGTAATGTATCAATGCCCAGTGGAAATAAGTACACTCCCCTCATTCTTTGTGCTGTCATCTGACACATTAATCCCTGTTCTGTTTTTTCCAAAAGTACTTTTATACTGCCTCTCCCCCAAATGAAATTTTATACATTTGATCCATAATTTTTCATTTATTTTATTTGAAAATAGATAAGCAGAGAGAAATGGGCTAGGCTTGGCAATGATTGGCAATGGATAGAGAGAGAGTTCCAGGGCTTGAGTTCGAATCCTAGCTCTGTCACATTATAATTATAATAATGACAAAAATATTAGCTTACATTTGTTAGCACTTATTTTATGTTAGAATTTTACAGTTATTATTTCACTTGAGATATACAGTAACTGTGAAAATAGACACTATTATGTCCATTTTATAGAAATGAAAAATTGAAAACTAAGACAAACAGAGTGAAATGACTTGTCAGAATCACACATTAAGTGTCTGAGGTCAGATTTTGGTACTCTCTTAAGCCACCTGAGTGACTGAGGGCAAATAAGATTTGGATTAGATGATCTCTAAGTTCCCTTTCAGCTCTGTAATGATCTTAAGTTTTTCATTTCTTACTAGAATGTCCAGAGAAGGACAACCAATAATGTAAATGATGTTATGCCATAGGAAGATTGGTTGAAGGAACTGAATATGGTTAGCCTCGGGAAATGAAGACTCTGAAATGGATAGCATATTAAAAATTTGATTTTAACACCGTGTTACTTTCAGGAAATATAATAAAAGTGAGAAATACACACAAAGATAAAAAAAAAAAATGGGCTAGAGTAGAATACATAATAGTAAAAAAAAAAAAAAAAACAAACAAAAACCAAAACAAGGATAGTAATCATGATATTAGACAAAGTTTAAGGCAAAATAGACTTAATCAAAAGAGAAAAATAGAGAAAATATATAGTCCCTATTGTTAGTATTGTTTAGACCATTAAAAATAATTAGATACTACAAAATAACTATAAGTATACTTGCCAAAACAGACTCAGAAATTACATGATTTAAAACACTTTTTTTTTTTTTTTTTTTTTTTTTTACAAATAAAGTTAGAGTTAAGTAATTGAAGTGATATTTATTGTTCACGTGTAGGTAAAACTAATATAATAGAAATGATTATTTTATTGAACTAATATATTCAATGCCATCCCAATTAAATTGATGAAATATTGTCTTACTGAGTTAGTTAGAAAAATAGTACCAAGTTCATTTGGAAGAATAAAAAGGTAAGGAGTTTTAAAGAAATTAGAGGAAAAAAGGTATAGAGGAAGGAGAATCAGCAGTATCAGACCTTAAATTATATTATAAGGTAAGAACATTGGATGGATAATTTCCATTATTTTAAGTTAAAAGTTTCTTGTATAAACAAAACCAGTATAGCCCAGAATAGAAAGAATACAGAAAATTGGAGGAAATTTTTCATAGATAATCTCTCAGACAGGATATGATTGTGTTGGAATGCTACCGTGGTATAAGAAATGATGAGCTGCTTGATTTAGAAAAAACATGGAAATACTTAGACATATATAAGAAAATATTATTTACCTCCAGAGAAAGAGATGATAAATGGAAATATGCATAATATGGTCTTACATATATATATATATATATATATATATATATACACACACACACATATATATGTATGAGAGTATATGCGTATGTATGTTTATGTTTATTATTAGATATTAGTGTGTATATGTATGTATGTATGTGTGTGTGTATGTTAAGCTATAGCCTTCTTTAGGGCAGAGTGGAGAAAAAAATAAAATGATAAGTACACATCAGAGAACAAAGAAAAGCTGGATAGCCTTGAAAACAATGTGTAGGATTGTAGCTATCATCAGTCATTATAAAGACAGATATATTTAGAAGAAGGATTATACTCATTTTATCTGTTCCCAAAGGGAAGAACTAAGATCAAAGGGTAGAAATTATAAAAAGTTAATTTTAGACTTAATATTGGGAAAAATTTCCTAATAATTATCCCAAAGTAGACTAGATTTACCTTGGAAAGTAATAGTTATCCATCTTTGCAGGTCTTTACACAAAGGCAAGATGATCAAATATATTGTTGTGAGTAATTGATTTCTGTTATATGTTGGACTTAGGGCAGCTGGGTGCTGCAGTAGATGGAACACAGGATGTGGAATGAGAAAGAATCATCTTCCTGAGTTCAAATCTGGTCTCACCACTCTACTGACTGTATGACTTTGGGTAAATCATTCAACCCTGTTTGCCTTGGTGCCCTCATTTAAAATGAGCCGGAGAAAGAAATGACAAAACCACCCAGTATCTTTGCCAATAAAATCCCATATGGGGTCATGAAGTATTGAACACAACTGAAAAACATTATGGGTTGGACTTGACAGTTTCAGAGGTCTCTTCTAACTGTAAAATTCAGTGATGGTGTTCCTTTTTTCTGTTTCCAGGACAAGGTTTAAATGCTACATTAATGCTACAATAGGGATCATTTGAAGTACAGTGCCAAAGAGGCAAGACAATACTAGTTTTAGTGTCAGAGGAGCTGAATTCAAACCTTCTTCCATGTACTATCTGTGTAACTTTGGACAAATCAATTAACCTCTTTCAGATCATCTATTAACTTCTCAGATCTCTTAACAATTCTATTAAACCTAACCTCCTATAATCCAAGGTTAAACTTTGGACATGTAATGAGATATAACTGAAGCATCCTGGTGGTGGTAGTAGTAGGTACTGTTACTACATAGTAAGTCAAGATACATTTATTAACTATATAACACTATATGCCATATACTGTGCTATTTGCTAAGTTTATAATGACAAAGAGTGAAGGATTTTACATTTTGATTGGGGAAACAACATGTACATATAAAATATGACCAGTGCAAAGGCACAGATAAGAAAGCATCATGAGTGGAAAATAGAGGGGAAGTAATTTGGTTATATTGCTTACTGCAGAATGGAGAGGGATGCTGAGTAGGTCTGGGAAGACTTACTTCCTGGGACCTGGTTATGTAGGGCTTTAAAAGCTAAACAGAGGAGATTACATTTTATTATTAGAAGAAATAGGAAGCCCTTAGATTTGCTTTAAGGGAGTGTGAAAGAGAGATTAAAATTGTGAGATTTGGGATCAGGAGACCAATTAGGATACTGTTGCAATAATCTAGGTGAGAGATCTAGGTCTTTGTCTATACAATTCTAAAATATTAACATGAAAAGTTAAAACTACAGTTAATCAATTGATTTTGTGAATACAATGCTGAATGAATCATATAACTGATTTCCATCCCTCACCCCCTAATTTATCCTTGTTGTATTGGCCTATACTATCAACCTAAGAAGTTATTTTTATTTAATGCTTAATCTTTCTTGAAAGAAAAAAGCTTCCACTAAGAAATTAAATCATTAGAATTAACATCCGTATTCTGATTTATTGCAAAATTATAATTCAACTTCCTTTTAAAAAGATTTAAATATAACTTAGAAGTACATAGTACTTTCAAGCTATTTTCTACCACTTAATTATGAATAGCTTTTTCTTCTATTAGTTAATTTTCTTATTGTTCTAGATATTACAGTAAACCACATCCTAGCATTCTTATGTTCATTCATGTTAATTGTAAATTATACTAACTATAAATAAAGTTACCATTTTTTCCATATTTAAATGCTTTTTAGTTATTGTCTGTTAGGTAATTTATATCTCTGGAATTGTGTTGAAACCATTGGTATAGAGTATTAGATTTCTTTTAATTTCCCTTTTCTTCTATAAGAAATTATTGATATCTTTTATTTTTATATGATTGTATTGTCCCATTTACATTGTGTTATCCCATTTACATTGAGTTGTCCCATTAAATACAAACTAAATCATTTTATTAAAAACAGGGAGGTGGGGAAACAGCCAGATGGCACAGATGGATAGAGCACCAGTCCTAGAGTCAGGAGCATCTGAATTAAAATCTGGCCTCAGACACTTAACACTTGCTAGCTGTGTGACCCTGGGCAAGTCATTTGATTCCATTTGCCTCTCAAAACAACAACAACAACAACTTCAAACAAACAAATGAAAAAAAAAATAGAGTGAATAAAGGAAAAAAATTCTTTATTCAAAACCAATCAACCTGTCAGTTGAGCTTGACAATATATGTGGTATTCCATAACTATAGCTGCTCTTTTCTGCTAAGAAATGAGATGCATTTTCTCAGTTCTCTTCAAAATCTAACTGTTTTTGCTCTTTCCATTTACAATTTGTTGTTGTAATTTGTTGTAATCATAGTATATATTGCATTTTCCTAATTCTGTATACTTGTTTTTGAATCAGTTTATTTAAATCTTTCCATGCATCTCTGAAGTCTTTAGTCATTATTTCTTGTAGTATATTATTATTTGTGTTATTAAATTTGTGTTATGTGAATGCAATGTAATAATAATATACTACATTGCATTCACATAACACAAATTTATTTAGCTTGTCATCAATCATTGGATATCTACTTTGCTTCCAGTTTTTGCTACCCCCAAAAAAATCAGTGTAGTGAATATTATATTATATATAGGAACTTTTTTCTTGGCTTTCTTGGAGTAAATGCAAGCAGTGGGATCTCTGGGCCAAAAAAAGGGTATGGACATTTTCCTCACTTTTGAAAAATAGGAATGAGAAAAAATGATTAAATATTTATTGTTCCTCAAAATTTTGAAAGCTAGGAATACAAAGGGAAAAATGAAATAGTTTCTGCTTTTAAGGAGCTCATATTGTAATAGGGAAGGAAAACACATACAAGAAGATTCAACTGCAGGTCCTTAGTATGCAGTCACAAGGCAGATGACAAGAACAAGCGCTAGGAGGAGGCACTAAGGGCATCAAGGCAGGACAGATGGCAAAGCCTGGAAGTCCTTAATTAAGATAAAGCAATGATGTACATGGTAAGATCTAATGTTTTTTAGAAGGCCAACATAATTTCAAATTTCTTTCCTCAATGACTAGAATAACATTGGTGGCCCTATATTTCCAATATCCCTCTAACATTGGTTATTTTTATTATATGTCATTTTATGGATGTGAATTGTTTTATATTTTTATTTTTAGTGATTTAGAACATTCTCTCACATGGTTGTTAAGAGTTTGTATTTTTTTTTAAAAACTGTTTATATTTTTTGACTACTTGCCACTTGGAGAATGAATCTTAGCCAAATATTTTTGTGATATGTATACATATATTGTATTTAATATATACTTTAACATATTTAACATGTATTGGTCTACCTGCCATCTGGGGGAGGGGGGAAAGGAGGGGAAAAATTGGAACAAAAGGTTTTGCAACTGTCAATGCTGAAAAATTACCCATGCATATATCTTGTAAATAAAAAGCTATAATGAAAAATGTTTTTGTGTTAGTGCTTGTATATATTGGATATTAGATTCTTAGCGATATTTGATATATATCTTTCTTAGTAACATTGATTTTGTTCATGCACAAGATTTCATTTCATCTTAATACAATACCTTTTTTCCTCTTGCAAGTGCAAGTGCAAGCATGATGATGTCCCTGTAGAAATAGAAAAGTTTTAAAGAGGTATAGGTTTGGGAAGGAAAGAAATCTTTTGGATTTCTTCAGTTTGAGATGTCAATGGGATATCCAGTAAGAAACTGGCAATATGGTAATCAACTTTTGAAAAGAGCTGAGAGCTGGATATATAAATCTGGAATTCATTTTTAGAAAGATAATTGAACCCATGGGAAATAGTGAGAAATTTGAGATAGAAGATATATATAGAGAAAGTAGAAGACCCAGGACAGAGTCCTGGAATACTCACAATTAAGAGGCAAATTATAGATGATGATCAGACAGGTAGGAGATACAAGAGGCAAAGTCTAGAGAAGACTCATGGAAATTGCATTCAAATCCATCTCACTTTACCTGTATAACCTTGAGCACTTGATCTTGAGGCTCTGAGAAATTTCTCATATTTAAAATAATATTTAGGCTAGGTAGCCATTTTGGGTTTCCTTATATTTTTGAATCTATGATCCTAAGAGAAAACAAGGAGAAAGTTACCAGGAAAAGATGATAAACAGTGTCAACGACTAAGAAAACCCCCTTTAAATTAGGCAGTTAAGAGATCACTGGTAACTTTGTATGCAGAATATTCAGTTGAATGATATCAGAATCAAAATTTCAATGGGTTGAGAAGGGAGATGTTAGAAATACACTTGTGCCTTTGAAAATTAGATATCAAGGAAAATTTATTAAAAAGGAATCTTAAGGAATTGTCTTAACATTTCTGGCCAGAAGCAGGCCCAGAGCTCTTTGGGAAGAGGGAGCAGAGAGAACAGAAGTGGGACAACCTTTATACTTGTCCTTGAGATGCAGCCCCTCCCTTCAGAGAATGGATTGGTTCGTTTCATCAGGGGTACAATCTTTCTGATCTCATGTTTCCTATTAATATGTATAAAACATGTTCTCCCCTCATCATACATCCCATGTTAAAAAATGGTGGAAAACTCTGCCTGTGGGGGGGTGTTGTTTAATATTCATTTAGCCTATTAAGCAAGCACAGTAGTGATTTGATCACTAACCCCCAACTAGTTTGGGCTAAATATGCTATTATCCTAAGTTTGTGATTTTCTCAAAGCCACAAGATTCATTCTGTTTGGTTGAATATTCCTGTGTCTTTCTACTTCCCCAATTCCTTGTTTGCTCTTGGCTTCTATTGCTCACTTAATTGTTCTGTGAATCTTAACCTTCCTTAAACTCTCACATTCTGAAAATTTCTTAGTCAGTGGTACTCACTATCCCACACTAACTCAAAGCTAGCAACACTGTGAAAACCCAAATTTTCAGCATTTCTTTCAGAGGTAATATATATTTTCTAGGTATTTGGCAGATTCATAATTTCCTTTTTATGAGAAGGGCTACCGCAGTAAGCCTATTTTTTGAATTATTAGTTTAGGGTTCTATCCCTTGGAACTCTAAGGACATCTTTAATGAAATGTAAAATGTCATATGTAACTACATCAAGACAATATTTGATCCCATTTTAAAAAAATTAGCAGCAGTTCTTCAGAGCAAAATGATTAATTTCATTTATTTGAAAATGAATGCTCTATTATATGCTGGGAATACTGGGAATTTAAAAGAAATTTGTTACTTACAAAAACATAAAGTATGTTATTTAACAGGATATGAAGAAGAGATTTTAAACAATACAATCTCAAAGAATGAAACTGAGCTGGCTATTAAGGAAGTACTAGATTTGTTGTGTGGGGACTGTGGGGGTAGGAATCATCAATCAGGAAGAATTTAAATATAAATTTTATCAAATGCATAAGGAACAATTAATAGCTGTGGTATACAAATGATTCTCAAAAATTGGAAAAGAAAATATTTTACCAGACTCCTTTTAAGAGACAAAAATAGTCCTAATATCTAAATCAGGGGAAAATAAAGAGAACTATAGATTAATCTTCATAACCATATTGCTGTAAAAATTTAAAATAAAGTGCTGTTAAAAAGACAACAACAAAAACTAAAAAAAAAATTAGTCCTTATTATCAAGTTGGACTTCTATCAAAGATATAAGAATGGTTCATCTTTAGGAAAACAATTAACATGATTAATCGTCTTTAAAAGGACAAAAAAAAAAAATCCCAAACCCCAAGATTATATCAATATATGCTGAAAAACAAAACAAAAAAACCCTTGACAAAGTACAATACTCATTATGCTAAAGATCCTGAGAAATAGAAGTGGGCCTTTTTTTTTTTTTTTTTTTTTTTTTTAAGCTGAGGTATTGGGGTTAAGTTACTTGCCTAGAATCATACAGCTAGGAAGTATTAAGTATTTCAGGCCAGATTTTTTTTTTTATTATTATAGCTTTTTATATGCAAAACATATGCATGGGTAATTTTTCAACATTGACCCTTGCAAAAACCTCTGTTTCAATTTTTCCCCTTTTTCCCTCCCTAGATGGCAGGTAATCCCATACATGTTAAATATGTTAAAGTATATGTTGAATATAATGTATGTATACATATTTATACAGTTCTCTTGTAGCACAAGAAAGATCAGATTTAGAAAGATTAAAAATAACCTGAGAAGAAAAAACAAAAAGAGTGGAAATGTTATGTTGTTATCCATACTCATTTCCCAGTGTTCTTTCTCTGGTTGTAGCTGGTTCTGTTCATTACAGATCAATTGGAACTGATTTGGATCTTCCCATCAGAATTGATCCTCATACAGTATCATTGTTGAAGTGTATAATGATCTCCTGGTTCTGCTCATTTCACTCAGCATCAGTTCATGTAAGTCTCTCCAAACCTTTCTGAAATTGTCCTGTTGGTCATTTCTTACAGAATAATAATATTCCATATGTTCACATACCACAATTTATTCAGCCATTCTCCAATTGATGGGCATCCATTCAATTTCCAGTTTCTGGCCACTATAAAAAGGGCTGCCACAAACATTTTTGCACATGTGGGTCCCTTTCCCTCCTTTAAGATCTCTTTGGAATATAATTCCAGTAGTAGCACTGCTGGATCAAAGGGTATGCATAATTTGATAACTTTTTGAGCATAGTTCCAAACTTCTCTCTAGAATGGTTGTATCCGTTCACAACTCCACCAACAATGCATCAGTGTCCCAGTTTTCCCATATCCCCTCCAACATTCATCATTGTCTTTTCCTGTCATCTTAACTAATCTGAAAGGTATGTAGTGATATCTCAGAGTTGTCTTAATTTGCATTTCTCTGATCAGTAGTGATTTAGAGCACCTTTTCATATGACTAGAAATAGTTTCAATTTCTTCATCTGAAAATTGTTCATATCCAGGCCAGATTTGAACTTAGGTCTTGACTTCAGGGCTGGTGCTCTATCCACTATACCACCTAGCTGCCCCTGGCCCTTTTTTTTAATATGTTAAGGTGTCTTCCAGTCTTGAGTATTTCTAACGTTTCTGTTAATAGATGATTTTTAAGCATAGATTTGGTGGTGTCCCATCCCTGCTCAAAAGACTTTACTAGCTCCCTATTTCATTTAGGATAAAAAAAAACTGAATTCAAAGATTTAGATTTTGCATCCTACATTTAGAGCTAGAAGAAAACCTAAAAGCCATTGAATCCAATCCCCTTATTTTACAACTGAGGCTGAGAAGTTAAGTAAGTTTCCCCAAGTCACATAATTATCAAGTATCCCAGGTTGTATTTGAACTGTAGTCTAGCTCTTTTACCAATGCATCATCTAGCAACCTCAAACTCCTCTGTCTGGTTTTTAAAACCCTTTATAGTCAGCCTCTAGATTACCTCCATTATTTTCCCTTAGAATAATATACAATCCAGCCATAATGTTTATTACTAATTTTTTATACTCAGCATTGTCTCACATGACTCAAATACTCTCCTTCCTCACTTCTTCCTCTCCAACTTCTAAATTTAATTCAGAACTCATTTCAGATGTTAACTACTTAAAAAAAAAAAAAAAAAAAGTCTGTTCCAGTGCCCCCTGCCCCCCAGCATTATTTTCTAATTATTTTATATATATTTTGAGGTTATTTTTGGGTATATATGTTGTTTTGCCTAACAGAATGTAAGCTTCCTGAGGTCAGGAAATGTGGTTTTTTTTTTTTTTTTTTTTTTTTTTTTTTTGTCCTTGCATCCTCTATTTGTACCTATTACAATGCCTGGCTTGAAGCAAATAACTATTAAATAACTATTTAATAATTGAATAATGAAATCATGTCAGTGACAGCTGTGACTAAGATATACAATTTCTGTTTCATATATTCTTCTCTGATGCAACTATTTATAAAAAATATCAGTTTCTAGCTATCATTACTCCCACACAGCTTAAGTAGTGATAGTGACAGGTTAACAGACAGTGGACCATATCTACCCACCCCCTAACTCCAACACCATCAGTAGGGGTTTAAGAAATTATAATTCTCAATGTGCCTGTGGAAGTTGCCTAGTGAATAAAATCTTGTCCCCTTTTTGATTAGAAATATCTCAAAAATATGTGTAGATTAAAAAATTAAATTTTGATTTTTTACATCTTCAGTTCAAGCAAAGTTGTCAATAACCAATAACTTAAGAGTAGGGGCAAAAACTGAAGCTATAGTCTCATAATTACTTTGATATTTAATCATTAGTAGATACAAATACATTTGGTTGTTTTTCACGTTTGAGTACTTCTAGCTATTGCTTTTTATTATTAATAAAGCTTCATTTTTGCATGAAAGTCATATTGCTCAGTGATCATTCTCCTTCCTTGAAAAATAATTTAAGCATATAAGACAGAAAGCTTTAAAAGCTAGTTTTGAAATAGCATTGAATTATGAAGAAAAATCCAATACCATATTTAATTTTTTCACACTTTAACCACTGTCCCATGAAATTCTCTCTTCACCTCCACCTGATAGAGCCCTTGGATCCCATTCAGAATCAGCTCTAGTGTCCCTTCCTTTCTGAAATCTTTCTTGATTCTCCCAGATACTAGTGCCTGTCCCAAATCACTATATACCATACCTACCATGTAAATTTTCTGTATTTACTTAGTTCTGAACATAATATGTCTTACAATAGAATGTTAGCATTACTACGCAATGCATTTATTAATAATCAGCTTAAAGAGTCAAAGTATCCCAGTATCAGAAGAAAGACCTCAGTGATCAGCTAGCTCAGCTTCTCTCACCTCTCATTTCCTCTGCTCCCCTCCTTCCTTCTCTTTCCATCCTTCTATCTCATTCCCTTCCTCCCTGTGCTCTTCTTAGGGTTCAAATTACAGATTCATGCCAGATATTGTCTTTGTCAATCAGCATACTTTCTTTTCCTGACTCTGGTGCCCACTTCTACACTCTCCAGCCCATGATGACTCATTCTGAACTTTCTCAGCACCTGGAATATCCAGCCGTCTCTATGTGCTTCTAACCCTAGACTGTCCTTCTGCAAGGCCTGCCCCCTTCTCCCACTGATGGGTTCCTCCAGAACCTTGCTTCGAGACTCCAAAACCATATCCCACCCCAGTCCCAGCTCCCTCTATTAAACGTAAGCTCCTGGAGAGTTGGGGACTCTGTTTAGCTGCTTTTTTGTATCCCTAGCATTTAGCATTTGCCTAGCACATTTTATGTGTTTAATAAATGCCACTTTCTTTCCTTCTATAAGCATTTCTTACTATGTGCCAGGTACTGTGCCAAGTGCTAGGGATGCAAAATCTAGTCCCTGCCCTCAAGAAATTCTCTGTCTACCAGGAAAGACAACATATAAATAATTATATACAAACAAGGTACAGACTCTATAGGATCCATTAGTGGTAATCTCAGAGGGGAAGATGACATTTTAGATGATGACTTAAAGCAAAGCAAGGAAGCCAGAAGACAAGAGATGGGAGGAAGTGAAATGAAGACATGGGGGGGGGAGGGCGGAGTGTTTTGTATGAGGCATAGCAAGCATGTAAGAAGACTGGGGCCAGGTTAGAAATGACTGCAAGTGCCTAAAAGATGCTTTTGTATTGGGTGCTAGAGGTGACCATGAGGCGCTGAGGTTATTGAATAGGAGGAGGATGACAATGGATAGGAGGATGGACTGGGGGTGAGGGGAGGAGGACATGAGACAGGGATACATCTTGGTATTACTCCAAGCAAATTATTCCACTTGTCACTGTATCATGGGGGTCTTTAGAGGCAACTATATGTCAGAATGGATAAGCCACTGACTGGGCTTGGAGGCAGGAAAAGACCTGAGTTCAGATTTGGGTTCAGATACTAAACTGTGTGATCCTGAGCAGGTTACTTAATGTTTGCCTTAGTAGCCTCAAATATAAAATAGGGTTAATAATAGCACCTGAGTTGGTTTGGATTACTGTGAGAAACTAACAGATATTTGTAAAAAAAAAAAAAAAGTGCTTAATGAAGTGCCTGTCACATAATAGGTGCTTAAGAAATGCTTGTTTTATTAGATCTGCATTGGTAGAGGGTGTTTTCTTATTGGAAATCAGAGGTTTAAACATATATGTAGGTGTGTATGTATGTGTTTTGACTTATAAGTGAGGAAAGTGTATTTTATGAAACATCTTTATTTATGATACATTGTATAAACACTTCTATATTCATTTGGTCAGTTAATTGTCACAAGTTACAGAAAATGGAAAGATTTTAATTTTGGCTTTGTAACTAATTCTATGCATAAAGAAGGGTTTTTTAAGTAGTGTGGTTTGGTGTCTCTGGGTCTCTTCTTCAACTGCATGTATCAGCTTGTAGCATAAAAAGGTCCTTTCAATGAGTGTTTAGGCAAATACTTTCCAAAAGATCTGTTCAAGATTAGTACAACCAAGTGTTCCTCTCTGTGGCTTCCTGTTTTGGAATTAAATGCCTTCAGGATACTTAGAATAACTCAGTTTAGAAAAACAGAAAAAATTTAACCTCTTAGAAACCTAACAGGCTATTAAAAAAAAAAAATCAAACTTGGAAAGAAAAGAATACATACGCATGTACACACACACACACACATACTTATATTCAAAAGTCTAAACCCGGGTTTAAATATTTTGTAGTCGGAGATTAGCTAGTATAGGAAGTTGCAAGAAGTATAAATATGCATCTTTTTAACTGAAGCTTAAGATGTAAGAAGGCCAGTTTTGATTCTTTATAAATAGTCTTTATAGGTCAAGTTTCTTAGAGATATGTAAATAATATATTATTCCCAAATTAATTCAGTAAAAGATTTCTATTAAAATGAAAGAAAAACATTCTGGTTGTTTTTTTTCTTAGCAGAGGAAGCAGGTGAGATAGACTTTCTTCACTTCTCCAGCAGCATTATTGAACTTCTTTTCCAGGATCTTATTAGTATTTGTTTCATCTTCAGAGCCAGCAGAGGGAGCAGCAAACACTATTTTTATTTAGATTAGAGTGTTCTTTATTTTTATTTTGACTTTAATATTTTTCTCCAGTATAAATTTAAAAATTTTACAAAGACTAACAATGTGTCGTATAGTTTTTGACTGCATGATTTTAATCTTTTTGGATGATTCTAACTTTCTGAAGCAGTCTTAAAAAGAACATATAAAAACATGTGAATGGTCTTAAGTTGCTGTGTGCTAGGTTGGGTAAAACTATTAAGTTCTTATCTTACTACAGTTAAATTGTTAGCAGAAAAGAACCTCCTCTGTTGCTTAGAAAATTTGAAATTTTCATAAGATCTGAATCAAAAATCTTTTTTTCTTGGATTAACCTATAACATTGACCATATCTTTTATAGCAATATTTATATTTAATCAGCTAATTGTCATAGCTAAATTTGGTATTTCTCTAGTAGAGACCTAAAATACTTTGTAGCAGTTGCCAGAAACTTTGAATATTAAATATTTCAATTCCTGATAGGTTTGTAATAACTTAAAGGTTTGCATAGAAAGGGCCCAATTCTGTCTAATGGTATATAAATAAGGTCCTCAGCTGACAACTATTATTGATTTCTGGCAATTTATCAACATCATTTATTAAGCTCTTAGAATGTGCATTGGGGATACAAATATAAGCATAGAAAAGTCCTTACCTTCAAGGAATTTATATTCTAACATAACCACAGTTATCAGCTGTCTACTATGGTCATCCTCCTAATCATAATCTAATCACATTATTCAAATATATCTATTTCTCAGGAACCACTAGCCTGAACCCTGCCCCTCCTACCTTCTCAGATAGCAGCTACCTGATGTTCTTGTAAGCTTTACAATCCTTCAGAAATATCAGTTGTTATTTCTGATTGATGTGCATGAGGAAGTAAAAATTATTTGCTGCTAAGTTACTCACAGTTTTTACTGGGGAATAGACAGGAAAGACATGCAGAGATGAACAGCATGACAGACTTAACAGAGACTAAAGGTACTTTCATTTCTTATTATAAGTTATTGTGAACTAACTGAACATGCTCATTTTGGCACTTGATAGATTGCTGTTTGAACTCTCAGCACAATAGGATTTAAGGGGGAAAAGGACCTTCTGGAGATTGTATTCATATAGGGAAGGTACTGAGTGTTAAATAATTGAATATCAAACACTGGATAAGATATCTCCCTAAGAGTGTGAAAGAAAATCACTTGCTGAGCAGATGAATTAAAAAAAAAAAAAATGGCACATGTTTATTTTTTGGCTAGGATGTCTTCAATTCAATTCAAAAACATTTATTAAGAATAGGGTAAAATGTTTGAGTAGTGGGGGTACAAAGGCCTTCTTAATAACTCAGTCCCAGCATGTAAAGAGCTTACATTCTATTGAGATATAGGGGAGGCTAGAAATGTTCTAGGAAAATTTGAAGAGTATTAGAGTCTGGGAGAATCAGAAAAGGCTTCATGGTAGTGAGCACATAGTTTATATACTGTTGGATGAGCAGGTGTTTCTGAGGATAGCAATCAACTCTGATTGGTTAACAATTAATGAGAGAAAGATTATAATGGAATTATATGATTTGGATCACCCAAGTCTTGGTCAAAGAAACTTATCAATTTCTATATCTTCTGTCTGACAAAAAGGAAGAATCAATTATTTTCCCCAGACTTGTCTGAATAAACACAAATGAGCAGGAATACTCCCATTAGCTCAAACTTAGAATTTTTCTTACTGTCTGATTAGCTCTTGGCCAGGGTAAATCTTATAGAAAGATTTTCCACACTGGTTGATTTTTGGATGAGGATATAGAAATGATTAAAAAAAAATCTAATATAGCAATTATTTATTAAATACAAAAGAAAAATAATAGTTTCTCTCACTTCCTCCTATTCCCATTGTATATATCTAATATATATACATACATATATATTTATATGTATGTATAAAGATATATATATAGTAATAGTTATTTCTCATATTATCTTCCATATTAGGTTATGGGCTTCTTGAGTTTGGACTATGTTTTTTCCTTTCTTTATGTTTTTTCTATGTTTCCCCAGGGCTTAGCAGCATGCCTGGCCTTTACAAATTGCTTAATAAATGTTTATTGTTAATGAGAAGAAGGAAGAGAATGATGGCATTTGATTGCCATGGGAAAAGATAGCAGGATTGGATGAGATTAGGCAATTTATTTATTATTTAAATTATTTTGATTTATTTATTTATTATTTAAATTATTTTGATATCTGTATGAAGAATTGGATTGGAAAAAGATAGACATCAAAAACAAAATAAAGTCGATTAGGAGGTTCTTAAAATAATCTGGGCAAGAGGTAACAGTGGTGGCTTTACGAGTTGGGGGGTAAGGATGAATATGATTCAGAGAAGTAGAATGTATAAAAAAGTAGAAAGTAAAGTATGAAGGTAATGAAAAAAGTTAATAGATTTTTTTAATGTTTAATTTTTTTTTCTTAATATAGGTTTTGAACCTGAGTAGCACTATCAACAGAAATAGGAGAAATGAGAAGAGGAATAGATTCAAGGAGAAGTTCATGAATTTAATTTTAGATAAAATGACTTTTGATTTGCTGAAGGAACATTCAGGTGGAAGTATCTAAGCAGTGATTGTATGTCTGGGAAGATTTTGGAATTAGTCATATGAATTTGGGAATAATTTGCATAGTGGTGATAAGTAAATTCTTGGGAGTGGATGAACTCACCAAGGAAGACCAAAAAGAGAGAGACAAAAAGCCTGAAACAGAACCTTAACAAAGAAAGAGACTACAAACCCTAACAGGTAACCAAAAAGAATTAGTAAAGAACAGTGTCATAAAAACCAAGGGATGAAAGAAGAAGCAGGAATGAGTGATCCACAGAAATGTCAAGGAATATGAGGACTAACCTTGGAAAGAGTAGTTTCTAGTTAGTGTGGTTAGAAAGCAGATTGCAAGAGGCTGAAGAATAGATAAGTCAAGAAGTCCAGGCAAAAGCAGAGGGAGAGGAGATATACTGGAGGATATTCTGAGGGGATGAGAAAGTTAAAGGAAAGTTGTTGGGTTTGTTTTTTAAAAGACATGGGAGATATTGAGCATATTGGTGATTTAAAAGATGTATCTAACCACTTCTGTTTTTCTGTTTATTCTGTTAATCTGATTATATAGTTTTATTTTATTAGTTAATTTTTAATGTTAGTTTTAATTCCTGGATTTAATGACAATCTAACTTACCTTCTGACATAGTTCTTAATTTTTCTTCCTTATAAGAATGGTGTTTCTTAAACTGTGAACCTAAATTCTTGATTTTAGGCAATTACTAGTTATTTGAATCATGTTTTCTCTTTGACTTTAAAGTATTAGGGGGAAAAAACCTTTATTTATTTGAAAACAAATTTTCAGGGTTAATGTAGTAATATGATTCTTGGTACTTAGTGCTAAATGCTAAAAAGCATTGAACCTAAAACCAGAAGAACTATGTTCAGCCTTAACTGGCATATATGTGATTGAAGAGCCATCCTTGGTTATTTGAATTGGAATTCCTTTATATATAATAATTAGCACTGCATAGCTATTTAAGATTTGATGTTATCATTCAGTTGTATCTGACTCTTTGAGACCCTTTGGACCATGTTGTTTTTGGGGTTTTCTTGGCAAAGATACTGACATGCTGTACCATTCCCTTTTTCGGTGGATTAAGGCAAACAGAAGTTTCAATTTCCCTGGAGGCACACTGCTAGTAGTGTCTGAGACTGGATTTGAATTCAGCGTTTCCATACTCCAGGCCCAGATTCTATAAACTGAGCCTACCTGTACTGCCTTCTCTTGAATCTTTGCAAAACACTTTTGTGAATGTTATCTCATTTTATCCTCACAACAACTGTGGGATATTGGTGCCATTGTTACCCCCGTTTTATAAAAGACTGATGCAGAGAGTCAGATAGTGCCTTGTCTATAGGCTTTGAATTAAGGTCTTTTTTTTTTTTTTTTTTTTTTTTTTAAAGACTGCAAGCTACTGACTTTGTCTACTATGTTACCTAGGATCATATTCCTAGTTGCTTATAAAATTTGCATTATATTCGTGAAATTTAACCACTGTCTGCCTTGGAGTTTCAAATATTTTCCCCCACAGTGATCTGTAGTTGTCATCCATCAGTACTTTATTGTCTGTATCCTAAAGGTCTAGATAGATTTCTTTCTGCACATTGTGTTGTAAGTGAGTTGCTTCAGCTTAAACAGAATTCATGTGTTCTTTTAATGTTCTGACCTTTTGCTTCCCTTCTGCCATGTTTTAGTGTTTTTGTGGTCCAGTTCTGTTATTTTTGCTCTCTCTTTCTCAGAGCTTCTTTTTCTTTGGAGAGAGTCTTTATTATGTATTCAATTTCTGCTGAATCGTTTTTATTTTAAAACTTGGTGAGCTTTGATTGTGGATAATTCCAACCTATATTCATTATTATTATGATTTGAATTTTTTTTTTTTTTTGCATCATTCTGTAGTTTCTTCATGTTTGTTGCTCCTTTGTCTGTGGGGAATCTATAGGATTCTCTTTTTCATCTGGTAATATTGGTTCATTTTCTTCCATGGAATTAATGCTTATTAAAAGTGCTCTGGCTTCTCTTTGAAGCTTTATTTATTCTACCTCCAGACTTTGTGATGCTCTCTTGGTTCATTTTCCTTTTAGCTAGATTTTTATTCAAGCTTTGTCTCTTGAAATTTTGGTCTTTCACAGTCTTTCTCTTATATTTGCTCATCTTCCATTGTTTCTTGTTAGGATTATAAGGTGAGAACTCAGGTTGTCTGGGCAGTTCTCTAGCTCAGAATTCACACCTTTATTTCCGGCCTTTAGGGGGAGTTTACACCTTTGAACTTCTGAAAAGGAGTTTACACAACCTTTAAAAGGAGTTAGTCTACTCTGGGACAGAGTTGGGACGGCACTCTGGAGGAAGAAATTAGTCTAGTCTGAGATTGAGTTGAGATGGCAGTCCCCAAGGACAACTTAAGAGACGACTGGACCTTTACAGTTTCTCTTTGATCTCTTCTCTTTCCTTGGTTGCATAGATTCCATTAACTCAATTGGAAGTTTGACTTTTATACTGTTTTGTCTCACATTCTGATACTACCTGGCTCAGATCTTTGTCCAAGGTAAACCTGGAGGAGGAATAGGTAGTGGAGATGACTGTAGCTAAGTTTCTAATTCTTTTCACTCAAGTGTCTTTCCTCTCTTCCTTGTGACTGTAGTTTGCATTCCTCTTGCCTTCCAACCTTCCTCCACTTGTTGCTAATTGCATTTCCTTTCTTTTGTCTTACTGGGTAGCATCAGTTTCTGCCACCCCTTCTGGGGTAAGGGATAATTCAAGCTAAGTCATTACCATGGGAGAAGCAGGAAGCAATTCCTACAGCTGGATCCTGAACCACAAGTTTAGCCAGTGTTGAATAGGTTAGAGGTTGGGATGTTAAACTTTAGGTACAAATATTTAATTTCTTTCATGGTATTTCATTTTGAAGTGTTAATGTCTTTTTATCTTAGTTACATTATATTTGTGCATAATTTCCTTTCCTCATTGTCCTGGGTTGCTAAAAACAACTATTCTCCCATCTTGCTGGGTTTCTTAATTTTGTAATTCCTCTTCTGAGAAGCCATGATTATTAGCTTCCATACTTCACAATTCTGATAATGAAGATGCAGTGTCTTGTAGACAGACATCTTTTGTAGCTTATGTCAAACCTTGAACATTCTATTTTTGTCTAATGAATAAGTCAGTACACCCTTCTCTTGCCCACTTTGCCACTTTTCTGAGAAGGCAGCACAGACTAGAGAGGAAGGACTACTGGCATGGGAAGAAGAATTTGGGGGAAGGGTAATAAAGTATAATATTCTTTTCTAAAATGTAATGTTCTCTGAATCAGATTTCTTGGGGAGCTTCTGGGAGCAGCCCTCATTTCAGTTTAGTAATCACCCCAAATGCATCCAGGAGTTAAAGTCTAAATCCTTTATTGTCTCTTTCCAAGTCTTGTCTCCTTTCCTGCAGCCTGATTAGCTTTCTTATAGTCCAGATCCTTTATTATCTCCTTCCTGGAGTTGGGCAGCTTTCTGAAGAGCCTTTCAGTCTGGCCTTGGTTCTGAGAACTTGAGTTGCCACCTGCGTTCTCAATCTCCCCAACTTCTAACGGTTTGTGCTTCAGTCTCCAGCCACAACAAAGGTGGAAAATGGAATGAATCTGTCTCAGCCTCAGAGAGCTTCTAGTGCATTTGTCTTTCTGGCCCTGAGAGCTTCTTGCTTATATGCCCCCTGTTGAGTATACACCAATCATAATAAAACTAGAAAACCATTATTTGTTGTAGGATTAACTCAATGCTAAACTAGATTTAACCATTGTCTCCTCAATTCCACTTAACTACCTTGTTTCAAGTTCTGGCCCATAACATCTTGTAGGATTAAATCAATTATACTGAACCATGCTAAATTAGATAATTATTGTCTCTATCAATTCCACTGATTTAGCACCTTGTAAGAATCCTTTGTTTCAAGTTCAGAGTTCTGGCCCATAACAATAAAGTGCCTGATACAAGGTAAATAACAAGAAATTAAAGAAAGTATCAGGCAATGTTTTTGCAATCCCAACCAAGTCCGGGAGACTATCCAGAAAGGAATGGGAGCTGGTGAGCAGTGGTTTTGGATGGATTTGAATAAATGGTGGGCCTAAAGATTTTCTAGAAAACTCAGTGTAGCAGTGGGCTACTGTGTCTGCCTTACAGGATGGTTGTGGGGGAAAATGATGTAAATGAATTATTTCTAAAAGTAGTCGTGATTATTCATATTGTAAATTCAAGGGCAGGGACTACCTTGTTCCCTTTTGGATTCCTCAGAATTATTAGTCTGATATATAGCAGACACTTAGGAAATATTGAATGAATGAAAAAATAAATACTGTAGCTAATTCTTTTATGGCGTATGTTTTTCTCCTTATCTTTGTGGAGTCATATATAATTTGCAGTATTCTGGGATTGTCTTAGTAATTATATTTGACCTCATGATCAAATTTTGATGAATGGTTTAAAAAACAGAAATAGAAAATGTTTACTTTTTAATAGTAAAATATTACTAAATAGTAATCTAATTTTGCTTCGTTATATTTTCCATTTTATTAATTATTAACTAGATTATAATACCAAATTGCATTTTTAGAACCTTATTACTATTAATTATGGAATTTAGGGTATTATGTTTATCGTTTATTGCACATTAATGTTACAATTACTTGGAATACGTTTCATGATGATTTCAGTTTGAAATGAGGAAAAATGGGACATGAAAGATATAGTTTGCATATATTATTAGAGATCAGTTGTAACTGATAGATAGGGTATGCTATACAGACTTAAAAGGTGAATGAAAAATTCTCATCTCAAGGTAGATATTTAAAATACTGAATTTTTTTTCTTTAGCTTTTTAATTCTCACACTCTGGAGAACTATATTATGCTAGCAGTTAGTGATATAGTGATACTGAATTCCATTCCTGAAATATCAGATGTATTTATTTTTAACTTTTTTATATTTAAAATTTTACATTTTGCAATGATTTTATAACTATTTTTGAATGATTTCCACTTAAGTGGGAAACTAGCTTAATGTTAGTTATTAATGTAAGCATAGTAACAACTAATTTTTATTGATCTTTCCATAATTTTTTTTTTCATAACAGAAAAGTTACAGTATTCAGTTTATTGACACATTGTAATCCATATTGCACTATACTGGCAAGGAAGGTATAGCACATATTTCCCCAGAACATTTAGCACCAGATTTGTGATTTTCTAATTTGGTTTGTGGCTTGCCAAAGAGTATGTGAGTGCATATTTGATCAGAAGCATAGTTTTGCATATGATGAAGAATACTTAATGAGTCAATGCCAATAAGCAAGGCAAAGAAGATGCAAATAACAGTTTTGCTTTAAAAATTGTTTCATGTGAAATATCTCAGAAAAGGACAAAATGATGTTATGTAAAGGAGACTGGCTTTTAGGGTGTTAACTCCTACCCTGTAATAGAAGTTTATAATGTTATACTGGGAATGAATTAAATTCTAGGTTTCCATCATAATGTTTGCATTTACATTCAGTTGAACACTTCCCTTTTTTATTATAGCTTTTTATATACAAAACACATGCATGGGTAATTTTTCAACATTGACCCTTGTAAAAACTTCTGTTTCAACTTTTCCCCTTCTTCCCTCTACTCCCTCTCCTAGATGGCAAGTAGTTCCATACATGTTAAATATTTAATACTTCCTTAAAATATAGTATACTTCTTCTTCCTGGTGGACTTAAAAATGTACCAAGTAAATTTTCACCTAATATAAGTTACCTGAAAAATTCTACTTCTCTTCCAGTATTCTTCAAGATTTATTTAAGGAAAGCCTGGTCATTCTTTCCCACTTAGTTCAGTACACAAAAGAATGATTGTATTTATTTATAGTTTAAGTGTATGGCCTTAAGTATGTGGACTAGGTGGGGCAGCTAGGTGGCACAGTGGATAGAGCACCAGCCCTGAATTCAGGAGGACCCGAGTTCAAATGTGGTGTCAGACACTTAACACTTCCTAGCTGTGTGACCCTGGGCAAGTCACTTAACCCCAACCTCAGGAAAAGAAAAAAAAATAAAAGTAGGTAGACTAGGAAACCAGGAGTTGGTATTTAGTCACTTTTTTTTTTTTTTTCCCTAGGAAGGCAGGAATGTATTCTTTCTTCTCCTCCTCCTTTTCCTCCTTCGTCTCTAGCTTCTCCTCTCTCTTTTTTATCATCCTCTACTCCTCCCCTTTCTTTTCATGTTTCCTTCCTCCTCTTTCCTCCTTTTCCTCTTTCCCCTCTTCTTGCTCTTCTTCCTCCTCTTCCTTTCTCTCATCCCTTTCCCCTTCCAGGTTTTTTTGTTTTGTCCTGTTTTTCTTAATTTATATATATATATATATATATATATATATATATATATATATATATATATATATATATATATATATATATATATATATACATACATGTATACATGTATATATATATATATACATATATATATATAAATAATTTATTTTATATTTATACATATAATTTAAATCACATACCCAAGAGGAGATATTTTAAGTTTTATCAAGTTAAATTAAAATTAAATTTGTTTTTGTCCTGAATGTCCCAGAAAGGACAAGAGACATCAGAAGACCTTGAGAAACTGGAGGTATGTTTCCATGGCTATATGTATTCTCTCAGTGTATGCCTCCTACTTATGAACTCTGTGTGTGGTCATTCTTCTGAGGATTCTTCTGATTGGATGATTGGATACTCTGTTTATTTGTGGGAGAGCATGCCACAGATTTTAGTGATGAGATGTTTTCTTGCTATTGTTCTTACTATGCTATTTCAGTAAATTCCTTGTTTGAAATTAATTATGCCCTCTGGCTAAAATCAAACCAGGTAAATACACAAGTGAAGCTCATTAGCAATAGTTTTAGGAAAGGAGACACACCTACTTGCAAGTGCATGTTACATCTTGGGATAGGTTTTAGGCCCTCTGTAAACCCTGAAATTACACCAAATAATCAGCTTGCCAGTTTTTCCTGTATAGAAATTCCTTGTCCCAATAACCTATTAACGGGAACCTCCACAAAGGCATATGCTTCATCATGGTCTGGAAATGATGGTTCCTCAAGGCTTTGTTGGTAGAGCATGAGAACTTCCTAAAAGAGGATTTAGCTATGCATTAGGTAATGAATGTATCGGATTTGTTAGAATCCAGTTGGCTGAGTTCATAGATACTTGAAATTGAAATATCTATTGGATGGTGAATTTATTTTGGCCACAGCTATTCGAGGAAACTGTCTTTTAAGGTGGTTGTGGATTGGAGAGCTGGAGAACACTGAGGTTCTCCACCCAACCTCCCCACCCATATTATAAAACTAAGTAGGGTGACTCATTGATTCTGTAACAAAATGTATTGTCTAAAATGTAAATAAGAACATTTGGAATAAGTACAAGTAGATACCATCAGGGTGCCCAATTTGGGTGTCTCCTTGTCCTCTGGGCACACTAGATCCAATATCCCTTTTGTTACATAAACCAAATACTCAGATATTTATTTCTTCCCAGTTGCTCCCTTACTGGGACCTAGTAAAGAATCCTCCCTCACAATAAAACTTACCAGAAGTTGTATCCATTCTGGTAAGGTAACTCAAGAACTCTGGAGTACTTTTGTTGTTCCACTACCTTCTACTCTCTTCTTGTTCCTCCTTTTCTTCTTATCATCTTCAGGAAACCTGCTGTGGCGTTATGCTATTATGACCCACTGATGTGACCCATCTTCAACACTTTTCCCAAGTCTTTTCTAATTCACTCATTTAATTTCACCTCTATTCTCTTTCATACATGAGGGGATGAGATTTTTCCCACTGACCAAAGCCTGTGTAAGCTCTGAAGAGGAAGAATTAATCTTCTAGCAAGGAATCGTTTCCCCAGCCTTTCTCTTATTTGAAGAACATTTCCCAGTACCTTCTATGTTCAGCTGTTGAGGCAAAGTGATGGTGAAGAAAAATATTCTTACTGAAAACCAGTGTTTGGTCCAGAAGGCTGGAACACTATTCCCATTCCCTTCCCCTCTAAGGGGCTCTTGTGCTTCACACACATACACACACACACACACACACACACACACACACACACACACACACACACACACACACACACATATTCAGACTCAGTTCAGTCTTGCTGGGTAGCATGGCATAATTTGATCATTCCTAATATAAAACATGTGCCGACATAAAGCAAGTGGTTGACCAGAATGGGGAGGAGCAACTCTGAGATGCAAAGTAAGATGGAACTCATTACATCCAATCTCAAATCTATAGCTAAATGGGAGATCAGAGGTCATTTAGTCTAATTTCCTTCAATTCACAGATGCAGAAACTGAAGCCCAGAGAAGTAAGTGATTTGTTTAAAGTGACAAATGTAGTCAGTTGTAGACCTAGAATTTGAACTCGAATATCATAGAGCTCAGAATTTGGATTAATTTTCCTGAGTTTAAATCCTGACTCAGACACTTCCTAGCTATATGACCCTGGGCAAGTCACTTAACTCTGCTTGCTTTAGTTTTTCATACATAAAATGAGCTAGAGAAGGAAATGGTCAGTTATTCCAGTATCTTTGCCAAGAAAACTCTAAATGAGGTGATAATGATTCTTCTACTTAGAAAAGTACTCAATTAGAAATGAAATAAGTACCCCTTGGAGGTTCTTAATCTAAACTGAAAGATCATTTAAAAAAGGAATTTTAGAAAAACATAATAGGAATATTTATATCCTGGAACTTTTTATTTTATTTTATTTTTTATTTTTAATAGTTTTTATTTACCAGATGTTTGCATGGGTAATTTTACAACATTGACAATTGCCAAACCATTTGTTCCAATCCCCCCCCCCCCCAACCAGGTGGCAGGTTGATCTATACATTTTAAATATGTTAGAGTTTAAATTAAATACAATATATGTATACATGACCAAACAGTTGTTTTGCTGAACAAAAAGAATCGGACTTTGAAATAGTGTACATTTAGCCTATGAAGGAAATCCAAAGTGCAGGCGGACAAAATTAGAGGGATTGGAAATTCTATGTAGTGGTTCATAGTCATCTCGCAGAGTTCTTTTGCTGAGTGTAGCTGGTTCAGTTCATTACTGCTCTATTGGAACTGATTTGGTTCATCTCATTGTTGGAGATGCCCATGCCCATTAGAATTGATCATCAGATAGTATTGTTGTTGAAGTATATAATGATCTCCTGGTCCTGCACATTTCACTCAGTATCAGTTCATGTAAGTCTCTTTTATTCTGGAACTTCTAAATCCAGATGACTTCTTGAAATTATAAATATCTATCTGTTGTTTAGTAGTTTTTAGTCATAGCATTTCTTTTTCCAGCTCCTTTTACAGATGAGGAAACTGAGGTAAACAGAATTAAATGATTAGCCCAGAATCATACAGCTAATAAATATCACTAAGGTCGGATTTGAACTTGGGTCTTCTTGACTCCAGGTTTGGACTTCTAGCCACTATATCACCTAGCTACCCATTCTATCTCTACATGAATACAATTTGTCCCCTCATATAGATTCATTCATTTGTAGTCAAGTGAATTTTGTTACTTTTGGAAATATATATGTTGTCTCTCCCAGTTAGAGTGTGAATTCCTTGAGAGCAAGAACTGACTTCTTTTTCTATCTGTACCCCCGGCATTTAGCATAATGTTTGGCACAGTAATAGTAAACGGCAAAGGAAGTGCTTAATCAAATGCATTTTCCCTCATTAATTTGTTCTTCCATCCATCCATTCATTCAATTGGCAATGCTTTTCTATTGTGGCAATTCACTTAGAGACAGAATTGCCAAAGAAATGCCCAACGTACCTTCGTTTTTGTTTTTTTTGTTTTTTTTCCCCTGAAATGTAGATCTGTCTCTCTATGTAGACTAGAGATTAACACACATATTTGATTTGGTCTTCCCAAGCTCAGAATACACTTCAGTCTGCATTCAGACTCCATCAGTTCTTTCTCTGGATGTGGGTAGCATTTTCCATCATGAATCCTTGGGAATCATCTTGGGTCCTTGTACTGAAGAAAAGAGCCAAGTCATTCACAATTGATCATCATACAGTAATGCTGTTACTGTGTCCAATGTTCTCCTGATTTTGCTCATTTCACTTTGTATCAGTTCATTAAGTCTTTCCAGGTTTTTCTAAAATCCTCATGCCTGGATTATTGCAGTAAATTGCTGGTGAGTCTTCCATTTACAGATCTCTCTTCACTTCAGTCTGTTCTCCAAAATCACTTTGAAGTGATTTTCTTAAAGATCAGGTCCAAACAGGTCACTGACACCATCCCTCCCCTGCTGCCTGCATGCACTCAGTAAACTCCAGTAGTCCCCTTTCACCTCTAGGATCAAATACGAAATCCTCTGGTTGGTGTTTAAAGTTCTTCACAACCAAAACCTCTCTTTATCACCCATACATCTTTCTAGTTTTCTTACATCTTATGCGCCTTGATGATCCTTCCACAAATTCTCCATCTTTCAGCTCTAGGTATTTTCTCCATTCTTGGAATGTTCTCCTTTCTGATCTCTGCCTACTGATTTCCTTCAAGTCCTAATTAAAGCCCTATCTTCTACTGGAAGCCTTTCCCAGTTCTTCTTTATTCTAGTGCCTTCTTCTTCTGTTGATTCTTTCCTACTTATTCTATAGGTATATAGTTGTATGTACTTCAGATGATTGTGAGCTATTCAAGAGTAGGGATTATTTTACCTTTCTAGTATCACCAGTTCTTAGCACAGTACCTGGCTCTTTGTAGACGTTTAACAAATGCTTATGGACTGTCTTTTCCACCTAAGGAACATGCTTGGGTTTGAAGAATTATAGAAAGACAAGGAAAGAGACTAGGTTGACAAAAACATGATGGGGATGTGCTAACATGTTTTTTCCCAGCTCAGGGAGGAATACTTCAAACCTGCAATATGTAACAGAATATGGTGGACCATTGCTGAATCCCAAATATTGGGCTAGTCAGACCCAGAACTGTAAAAAAAAAAAAAAAAAAGGTGTGAAAAGCCTGTAGTAAGGTTGAACAATAGCATAGGTAGCTATTGTGAGCACTGAAACACATTTTGTATCCATTTCAATAATGGAATTCTTTTCTTTTTGTGAATTCTTAGGTAAAAATTATATGAAGGCAAACACTATTTCTTACATTTAAACTTTGTATCTCTCCCAGCACCTAAAGTTTTCTGCACACATTAGGTATTTAATAATTTGTTGAATGAATAGAAATTGAAGCATAGGAAGTATTTAAAGAAAACCCTTTCTTTGGAACATTCTTAATCTCACTTGATAGTCAAACAAGGGTTTTTTTTTCACCTCATTAAAAAATACCTTTTTATGTGTTGTTGATGTTGTTTGGATTTTGATATTGAAAGACCAAATAGGGTTTTGAGGTACAAGCAGGCCAAGGAGTCCTGAAATTTTTTACTAACTTCATTCCTTTGGGGAGAGGGAGAATGCAAAAATGGTCAGAATTATTGTGAGCTTTTAGATTGATGGTCAAATTACTCAAATGTTTAACCTTGTGAACTTCTAACTTCCTTATTCCCATGAAATCCAAAAAACATTTCTTGTTTTAGAAGCTTAGTTCAATTAATAAGGCATGCAAATTGGTCCCAAAATATGGAACTGCAGAAATAATAGACAAAGATTTGGAAAGACATTTCTACTTTTAGATGAAATGCAAGTCCTCAAACTATTTTCTCTTTTAGTTTTCATGGTCCGCTGCTTCTTTCACTTGAATAGATTTTGCTTTTCACTTGTGATAACATTTTTAAAGCAATTAAAAGACAAATGTAATTTCCAACCATTATAAATGATTGTTAATGCAGAAGGGTATTATTATAACTTTTTGTGCCTGTGCCTGTACGTACAGTGTGAAGAAGTTGTCATTCTTTCATTTGGAAGGGTTTTCTGAGGTGCTCTGAGCTTTATTTTATTTTTTTTTCTTTTAACTTCTTACTTTATTCCCCTGATTTTCTTAGGGAAAGTGTAATGACTAGGTTCTTAAACAATCACCAAGCAAGAAAGAACTAAAAGACAGGAATTTTCTTTAGTAATAAAATATATGAAAAAATATTTTAAAAATATGAAAACTCTATGAAGCTTCAGGGATCCATTTTTTACTTACCCAGATAAACCTGCCTTCGATCCAATTGATTGGGTTTGTGGCCAATTTAATGTTGGATTTGCTCATTAAGTCTTAAATATACTCTACTATGATTTTGATAAATGCTCAACAAATACTTAATTGGTTTATTAGTTACTGGATGAGATTTTTAGATAGTCTGTGATAGCTGAATGATTGCTCACACATGCATATTTATGGCAATATGAGCTTAATGGCAAATTCTTCAGGTGCCTTTACTGTATACAGTATAAGTGGCTCCTGACATTGATATGGTACTACTAGATTTTCAACAGAGAGCTATAGTTGCACAATGCTTGGAGCTTTGGAAGTGTGGAGTCAGGGAGTCCTTAAATGATTATTATGTGACCTGGAAAAGTCATTTAACTACTATTTACCTCATTTTCTTCAATTGTAAAATGGGAATAATAGCATCAGCTACTTCACAGGGTTGATGTGAGGATCAAATGAAATAATGTTTATTAAAAGCTCTTAGCATAGAATCTGGCATAAAATAGGCAGCTATATAAAATGCGTATCTTCTTTCCTCCCCTCCCCTTTTTCTCCTTTATGCTTTTTCACTTTTTTTTTTTTTTGGTTGCTGAGGTAATTGGGGATGTGTCTTGCCCAAGTGTTCAAGGTCAAATTTGAACTCAAGTCCTCCTGACTTCAGGGCTTTTTCTGAGAACAGCCTCTAGTTATTCCATTTTTCCTATTCCATAGTCTACTCTATTCTTATAGTGACCTAAATCCCTCTGAATTCTTCCAATCCATAACCCTTGATTTAGCCTTATTTTGTTCTCTTTACAACTTTGACCCTATATTCAATTAGTTCAATAAGCTGACTTCACTCCTCATTAACTTTTCTTTCCTGTATACATATACAACTAATCTTCAATCCTTGATTACTTTCACCAGTTGCCTATTTCATATTCTTCTGGAGCCAATGAATAATGCTAGAGGAAATTATAAAGGCCTCTCAAAGTTCATCTTATCTAATCTTAAATGGATCCTGACTGCTATGCTATCATTCTTTTTATTATTCATCTTTGAGTATCATATTCTTGATAGTGGCTGTTAACAAATTTTCACTTTTCAAATTTTCATCTTTCACTTTCTTTCTTTCTTTCTTTCTTTCTTTTTTTTTTTTTTGAGGCTGGGGTTAAGTGACTTGCCCAGGGTCACACAGCTAGAAAGTGTTAAATGTCTGAGACTAGATTTGAACTGGGGTCCTCCTGAATTCAAGGCTGGTGCTCTATCCACTGCACCACCCAGCTGCCCCCATCTTTCACTTTCAAACTGATTCCTCTCCAACCCTTTTTCTGACTAGATGACGTCACCTCTTTCTTGACTGAGACTGTTGCCAAACTATAGGAGCTTCCTTATCTTCCTAGCTTCATATCTCAGAACTTTTGTTCTTAGTCACATCTTCCTCTTTTGCTTCACACTCAAAAACTTGAAGAAACTCTTCTCCCAGGGACTGCTTCAATTGTGTTCTTGATGGAAGTTCCTTATGTCCTTTTTTGGGAATTTATTGATAATTCACTTTATTTCATAATTTATCTCTACCAACTCTTTCACTACTCAGATCACTCTCATCTTTATTTATTTAGAATTTTTTTCCACAGTATATATGCATGAGTAATTTTTAAAAATAATATTATCCCTTGTATTCATTTTTCTAAATTATCCCCCCCTCCCTCCACTCCCTCCCCCAGATGACAGGCAATCCCATACATATTAAATGTGTTACAATAAAACCTAGATACAATATATGTGTGTAAATACCATTTTCTTGTTGCACATTAATTATTAGCTTCCGAAGGTATAAGTAACCTGGGTAGATAGACAGTAGTGCTAACAATTTACATTCACTTCCCAGTGTTCCTTCTCTGGGTGTAGTTATTTCTGTCCATCATTGATCAACTGGAAGTGAGTTGGATCTTCTTTATGTTGAAGATATCCACTTCCATCAGAATATATCTTCAAACAGCATTGTCACTCTCATCTTTAAAAAAAAAAAAAAAGTCCCATTGAATCATCCATCTTCTCCAGCTACCTTCTTAGATCTTCCTTCAAACTGTTGAATTCCCAGAAACCAGTTTTTATCTTTACTGCTTCTCTTTCCTTGCTCATTACTATTCAAGTCAAGCTGCTGACCTTATCACTCTAATATGAAAGAGCATCAATAACTCCTTACTTTTTAAATTTAATGGTCTTTTTTCCCTAACTTCCTTGGCTACATTTTTCATTGACTACTGCTCCCTCTTCCTTTGCTTCTATGACACTGCTTTCTCTTGATGGTCCTATATTTTTTAATGGTTTCTTCTTATTACCCTAGTTATTATCCTAGTTCCTACTTATTGCTGTTTCCAAAGGTTTTAAGAGCTTGTCTTCTTTTCTCTATATATTGTAGATTATAGTAATCTGCGGTCTACTTTGGTGATCTTAATCTGCCTCCCTAAGTTTACTTATAACTTCTTTACAGTTATTTATATAACCTTATTCTCTCCCCTGAAATCCAGTTACACACTGTCACTACTCTCTGCTCTAGACTTACCATATTTTAAACTGAAATATATCATCTTCCCTACAAATCCTGTTCCCAGTTCTGGTTTCTGTTTATGGTGCCACCATGCTATTCAGATTTGAAAGCTTTGAGTCAACTTTGATTCTTCAGTTTCTTTCATCATATCTGTAGCATAGCCCTGCTGTGTTGGCTCCACAACTCTTGGATCCATTTCCTTCTCTCCATTTACTTTGCTACCTCCCTAGTTCAGGACCTTATCAACTCTTACCTGGATACTACTCTTGTACTTTGTCTCTCCATTTCTAATTTCTTCCCTACTGCAATCCATCCTTCACAAAGATTTCAAAATTATCTTTCTTAAATCATATTTGATATTACTTCCCTGTTCAAAACATTCTTTACAGTTTATTTTATATTTTTCCAGTTCATTCATTCAACATTGTAGCCAAACTGGACAACTAGGTTTTCCATGAACTCAGTGTGTCATTTTTAGCTTCTATTCATTTGTGTTTGATGTGCTCCATATCTGAAATGCCTTTCTACTTCTTTATTTCTTTCTTTCTCCCTTGAAAAAGCTTAGCCTAGGTGCAGATTCCTCTATGAACACTTCTGTTATTTGCTCAGCTAAAAGTATTGTTTAATTTCTTCTTTACTCTTCTCTCAAAAGGAGTATTATACTTACTGTATTATAATTGTATTAAACTTAGCTTTGCATATTTTATATTAATTTCCAGTAGAATGTAAGCTCCTTGTGGACAAGAGCTAGCTATGGGGGAAAAAAAAATTGTTATAGTAAACACCTAAAAAATATTGGGTAAGCTGAGTTGAAGTATTATTAACATATGTATAAGAACAGTGATTGATTTGTATGTCCATTTTATATATCTAACAATATATTACGTAGGGTCATGTAAAAATCTCTTAGGCAAAAAGGGGTCACAAGTGGAAAAAGTTTAAGAAGCCCTGATAAACAGAAATGCATCACTTATGGGACTATTTCTCTGAAATAGAAATAGACTGCCAGTCCTCCTCCTTGATCTATTTTATAGAATTTAATACTTGGCCATCCCCTTCTTTCTGTATGCCTCCCCCTCCTCAGATTCTGCCATGGGAATCTCCTGATTTATCAGAATGATCCATTTTGTTCTCTTTTGCAGGATTCATGTCTCATCTTCTATATCTAAAGCCTTTGATTTTGGTAATTTTATCAGCTTCCATAGTTTCATTCATTATTTCAATGCATCTGACCCAGATCTCAATATCTAGCCCTCATCTCTCTCCTGAACAATACTACTGAATCTCCAGCTCTTAGATATCTCAAAATAAGCCCCAAAACAAGCTCATTATCTTCCCCTCCCCGCCAAAGCCTATTGCTCTTCTAAGCTTCCCTCTTTTCTTCTGAGAACCATCTTCACAAAGTTTCCCAAATGATGTTTCTGAAGCTCAGATTTGAACATTTTATTCCTTGTTCAAAAAGTTTCAGTGGCTCTCTATAATTTCACATTGTCATTTGAAATTTTTCACATTCTGATTGCAGCAAATTTTTCTGGGCTGTTCATATTACTTTTCTTTCAAACACTTTGTGCCCCAGCCAAACCCTATGTTGCTCCTTATATATTAAGTTCCAACTCCTACCTTCATACTGTTGCTCAGATCTGATATACACTCTGTTTTTAATTGTGCCTCTTGGAACCTTAATCTCTTTAGCTTAATTGCTGCCTCCTTCAAAAGCTTTTTTTTGAGTCCCCCAGTTGTTAGTGCCTTCTTTATTTTGTACTTTTAAAAGTTTCTACTCTATTTTTACTTATCTCTGAAATATTCTTTTGGTAGAATGCAAGCTCCTTAAGGGCAGGATTGTCTTCTTTTATATTTGTATTCTAAGTACCTAGCATATTGTTTGGTACAGAGTAGATGCTTAAAAAATGCTTATTGATTGATTCCCACATTTTATTTTATTTTATTTTATTTTTTATTAATTTTATAATTATAACATTTTTTATAACATTATCCTTTGTACTCCCTTGTGTTCCAAATTTTCTCCTACTTCCCTCCACCCCCTCCCCTAGATGGCAGGCATTCCCATACATATTAAATATCTTATAGTATATCCTAGGTACAATATATATGTGTGGAACTGAATTTTGTTGTTGTTGTTGTTGTTGTTGCAAAGGAAGAATTGGATTTGGAAGGTAAAAATAACCTGGGGAGAAAAACAAAAAATGCCAACAGTTTACACTCATTTCCCAGTGTTCCTTTTCTGGGTGTAACTGATTCTGTCCATTATTGATCAATTGGAATTGGATTAGCTCTTCTCTATGTTGAAGATATCCACTTCCATCAGAATATATCCTCATACAGTATCATTGTTGAAGTGTATAATGATCTCCTAGTTCTGCTCGTTTCACTCAGCATCAGTTGATGTAAGTCTCTCCAAGCCTCTCTGTATTCCTCCTGTTGGTCATTTCTTACAGAACAATAATATTCTATTACATTCATATACCATAATTTACCCAACCATTCTCTAACTGATGGGCATCCATTCATTTTCCAGTTTCTGGCCACTACAAAAAGAGCTGCCACAAACATTTTGGCACATACAGGTCCCTTTCCCTTCTTTAGTATTTCCTTGGGATATAAGCCCAGTAGTAGCACTGCTGGGTCAAAGGGTATGCACAGTTTGATAACTTTTTGGGCATAATTCCAGATTGCTCTCCAGAATGGTTGGATTCTTTCACGACTCCACCAACAATGCATTAGTGTCCCAGTTTTTCCACATCCCCTCCAACATTCATCATTATTTGTTCCTGTCATCTTAGCCAATCTGACAGGTGTGTAGTGGTATCTCAGAGTTGTCTTAATTTGCATTTCTCTGATCAATAGTGATTTGGAACACTCTTTCATATGAGTGGAAATAATTTCAATTTCATCATCTGAAAATTGTCTGTTCATATCCTTTGACCATTTATCAATTGGAGAATGGCTTGATTTCTTATAAATTAAAGTCAATTCTCTGTATATTTTGAAGATGAGGCCTTTATCAGGACCTTTAACTGTAAAAATGTTTTCTCAATTTGTTACTTCCCTTCTAATCTTGTTTGTATTAGTTTTGTTTGTGCAAAAGATTTCCACATTTTAAATATGATTCTTATACATTCATTTCTAAAGATTTTTTTTCTTTTTTGGCTTAGCTATATTTTTTTGTGTATGGTTTATTTCCCAGGCATTTTGCCCAGTTTGGTGTATTTTTAAAATAAGTTGTTCAGCATTCCTGAGCCTTTTGAAACTGATGTTTTCAAAAAATTATTTAAAGGACTATCTCTTCATTTTTATGTTTCTTCTAAATTATTATAATGATAATGAAAAGAAGTTATTATGTAGGGTGGAAAATATATGGAAAAGTCAGATACTTTTAACTAGGAGAATTTCAATTTTAAATCACAAATAGAAAACTAAAAGGAATATATTACTTTGCTAATTAGTTTGATTGTTGTTGGTTATGATCAATTCTAAAACTTTTTAAATCAAAAAGATATTTTTATAACTTAAAAAAATCCCCCTAATTACTTAAGATTAAGAATTACTAGTTTAGTTATAATAATTTTATCTTAGTCATGATTTGGTGATTTTTTGATTTTTGAATTAAATACAAAATTAAATAATACATTTTCATTGACAGTATTAAAAACAGTTTTTCTACTTCTATTTGCAGTCTTTCTTCCACTTCAATATGATGTCAAAAACTTAAGTCCCAAATTTGAAAAGTATGTACAGGCTCATACCCTCATTCAGATTAGAACCAGGTTCCAAGTGGATTAGGTTAGATGTGTGTGTTGAAGTTCATTTCAGCTTTGATATTCTGAACCTTGGATCTAGTTATTTCTACACATCAGTAAAACTCTATTTCATGCCATCTTCTTGGTTTTATAATATTTTTATCTGTATGCCTGTTTTTCTCTCCTTACTCCTCCTCCAAAAGGATATAAGCTTTTTGAAGGCTGGACTCTTGTTTTTTGCTTTTGTATCCCAGAGCCTAGAATGCAGTAGTTATGCCATAATGAATATTGGTTGAATTGATTCTTCCAAGTGTTGAATTGTACAGATTGAGCAGTACTATCTGTGGTTGATCTCTTGTGATCACTATTCCTGGATGCTTCCAAAGAAAATAGGCCTCTCCTTAAAAAGTTAGGAATTTTGAGAACTGTTTTCAAAATCAGAGTGATACTTGATTCAATAGGATAAACTGATTCTTCCCATTAAGAATACTTTTTTCTCCATAAGTTTATTATAATATTTATAAGATATTGAACTAGGAGGAAAAACGAGTCAACTCATTTAAAGACTAAAACTTATTTAAAGAATAAGATCTGATCTTTTTCTTTTTTTTTTTATTATATATATATATATATATTTTATAATATTATCCCTTGTATTCATTTTTCCAAATTACCCCCCCTCCCTCTATTCCCTCCCCCCATGACAGGCAATCCCATACATTTTACATGTGTTACAATATAGTCTAGGTACAATATATGTGTGTGAATATCATTTTCTTGTTGCACAATAAACATTAGAATCCGAAGGTACATGCAACCTGGGCAGACAGATATTAGTGCTAACAATTTACATTCCCCTCCCAGTGTTTCTTCTCTGGGTGTAGCTACCTCTGTCCATCATTGATCAACTGGAAGTGAGTTGGATCTTCTTTATGTTGAAGATTTCCACTTCCATCAGAATACATCCTCATACAGTATTGTTGTTGAAGTGTACAGTGATCTTCTGGTTCTGCTCATTTCACTCAGCATCAATTCATGTAAGTCTCTCCAGGCCTCTCTATATTCCTCCTGCTGGTCATTTCTTACCGAGCAATAATATTCCATAACCTTCATATACCACAATTTACCCAACCATTCTCCAACTGATGGACATCCATTCATCTTCCAGTTTCTAGCTACAACAAAAAGAGCTGCCACAAACATTTTGGCACATATATGTTTCTTTCCGCTCTTTAGTATTTCTTTGGGATATAATCCCAGTAGTAGCGCTGCTGGGTCAAAGGGTATGCACAGTTTGATAACTTTTTGGGCATAATTCCAGATTGCTCTCCAGAATGGCTGGATTCTTTCGCAACTCCACCAGCAATGCATTAGTGTCCCAATTTCCCCACATCCCCTCCAACATTTGTCATTATTTGTTCCTGTCATCTTAGCCAATCTGACAGGTGTGTAGTGGTATCTCAGAGTGGTCTTAATTTGCATTTCTCTGATCAGTAGTGATTTGGAACACTCTTTCATGTGAGTGGATATAGTTTCAATTTCTTCCTCTGAGAATTGTCTGTTCATATCCTTTGACCATTTATCAATTGGAGAATGGTTCTGTTTCTTATAAATTATGGTCAGTTCTCTATATATTTTGGAAATGAGACCTTTGTCAGAACCTTTGTTTTTAAAAATATTTTCCCAATTTGTTACTTCCCTTCTAATCTTGTTTGCATTAGTATTATTTGTACAGAAACTTTTTAGTTTGATGTAATCAAAATCTTCTATTTTGTGATCAATAATAGATCTGATCTTTTTCATGAGAGTTTGTTGCATTTGTGTCCATTTGTTGTAAATGATCCCCAGAAACTGTTTTGAACTATCTGTTTATCTGGTTTGTTTTTTCCCAATTTAATATTGAACATGGTATACCTTCAGGGTGACAAACTCACAACACTATACACTGTCAGACATAGAATGCCAAGAAATGAAATCTTACAGCAGAGCCTCAGGCTTTTATTGAAGTAATCTGAATGGTCATTTGGATCATATGGGCATGGATTTTTAATCCAGCAATATTTCTTTTGAACAAAAATGCTAAGAGACAGGCCTTTGATAGGAATGTGGTTGAAACTACTGAAAGAGTAGAAAAAAGAGTAAAAGCTATTCTGGATTTATCAAATATGAAGAATTGGGAGAGATTTTCAAAGATTTGTTAGAATTCAGATATTATCTGGGAAACAAATTTACAGAGGCTTGCACTATCATCATTCTGTACATCCTCTTCCCCTGACAGAAGGGGCAACTTGTAATAATGATAGTTCATATCACATATAAAAAATGCCATTTATAAACTATTCATCTAGAAATAATCCTCTGAGATACTCAGTGAATGGAGCACTGGACTGAAAGGAATTCCTGAGTTCAAACTCAGTCACTTACTGGCTGCATAACTGGGCAATTTCTCAATCTTAATCTGTGAAGTAGATGCTAATAATAGCATCAATCTTCCTGAATTGTTTCAAGGATAAAATAAAATAATATTTGTAAAGTAATTTACAAATCTTAAAATGCAGTATTTTTACTTTTTTTACAAATAAAAAAAATATGTGCCTTTCTCAAGATCACACAGCAGTTAAAGCTAGGATTTGAAACCTGGTCTTCCAACTTCAAGTCTATACTCTTTCCACTACACTGTTGTCAGAGAGGACCCAAATCTATAGCATAAATTTGTGGATGCTCATATCAGTATTCATTTTGCAACAAAGGCTTCAAATGGGTCACACTACATGTCAAAGCAACTTTGAAATTTTGCAGTTCTGCTTCTTTCTGGTCTCTCCAGCCTCATTATATTTATACTCACTCATAGTGCTATATATCTAATAGACTCCTTCCTTTTCATCTCTTTTTGCTTCAAGTTTTTTTCTTCTTTCAAGATCCAGGTCAAGTATCGATGCTTTTTCATTTCTGCTATTACTATGTTCATTTATTGCTCCTCTGTCTTCAAGGAATGATCCTGAAAACCAAAAGTCTTTAATCTGTCTTTAATTGCTGAAAGTATAAAACAATAAACTTTCATTTTTCTTATGTTGTTGATCCAGATTTTATAGCACTACTAATAAGAACCAAGGGATACTGATTTTTGCAGTGCTTTTACTTTTTCTCTCAAGCAACCATTAAACTAATTTTCCAGATCAGTGGTGACTCTCACCTTGTCTTATTGGGAAGCCTTTCTATTGTATCTTTGCTGAATATTCTTTCCATGTTATTTGTTAAGGATGGTTCCATTTTTAAAAAATGTTATATGATATATTAGTTTCTGTTCCAATTCTAAGCCAAAACCAATTGACCAGCCTTAGTTAGGCCTGGTCCAGAATATTCCCTATGTAGTTACCAAACCTTATCAGTATATAAAATCTCTTACTATATTTTCTCCTTTCCATTCTTACTATCTCTGTTATACTAATTCAGACCCTTATTATTTTTCCAATGAATTATTGAAGTTTCCTCCCAACCTTTCTCATCACTTGGAGCTTCATACAAGTTTAGTCCATCTTATATACCACTGACTAATGATCTTTCTCAAAGCACAGTTCTCAAAACAAAGTCCTTAGCCAGAAATTCAAGGCCCTTTTCATTTGATTCTAAACTCTTTTTAGTAATATCTTCAATGTAGCCATTTTAGCTAAAGCAAGAGGTATACAAAGGCATATTGTAACAATCAAGGAGAAAAGCAATCAAGGCCTTAAATTTTGAAATGCAAAGCAAGATTGGGCAGTTGAGTAGTCATTTGGAATTTCCCCAGAAATATTCAATCTCTTTTATATAGGCAGCTATCTATTTTTTTTTTTATCTCCCTGTAAAGTTGGGTCTCATTACTTGACCCATATTGACATGAATGATTTATTAATCATTTTTATAAGAACCAAAAATCTCTTCAGAAAAAGTGAATTGATTGGATTAGTAACTGAAATGACTGGTACAACTTAAAATCCATTAGAAAAGTGAAAATTCATTTATAAAGGAACTGATATTAATTAGGTTGTAGCTCCTTATCTTTTTTATTATTCATGTATTGCTGTGGGTATAGTGCTCTAAAACATCTGCTCAGTAGTCCGTTATAGTAGCACAAGAATGCTTTTACGTGAATGCAATAAAGTAACAGATGCTTCTTAATGACAACTTCCCAATTCATTTAGGAAACAAGTCAGTTCTGGATTTGGTTTTTCCTTATACTGTGGTAGCTATGCAGGCAAATGATTTTGAAGAGGTTGGAATTGACGAATCAAGTCATTCTGGGTGATTTTTTCAGGGTGCTGCACGTTAGTCTAAAAGCCTCATTTAATAACACTTTAATAAAATTAGCATTTTTCTAACTGTGCAAATAATTCTTTGCCATTATAAGTATTGGAAAAAAATACATTAATTCAGTGTTGCAGATTTTCTATTTATGTCTTCAAAACCTCTTCTTGAATGTTGATTCACCATCAGCATTACAAATAACAGAGTGCCTGTATACCCATGTTAGTAACAAAGAGACATGGAGGACTTACAACTGGAAGTGTATACCTCAGTTTTGCACCATATGTAATCGGAAATGATACATCAGGAGGTAGCAAATAATATTGAAGGTGTACTTGGAAAGATGATTTCCTTCATGGGTTCCTCTTTTCTGGATTACTGACTGGGTCTCCCTCAGTCTTACAAAAACTGAGGCAGGGGATCAGTTTTGAGGCATGCATAAATAAGGTTGATGCTTATATAAGAGATATAGCTGAAGATATACCCATTAATGTTCCTCCTTACATCCTGTCCTCAAGTCTCTGCTACTAATGCCTGAGATTATGTCATTGATCTAATTCCATTCAGTGAACATTTATTAAATTCTCACCATGTGCCAGGAACTGTGCTAGAATTGATTATACAAAGATGAGTAAGCCTTTACTTCTTTTATGTAAAAGTGGTCTTCTTTATTTTTTCCTTTAGGTAAAATGCAGTTGTTGGAAACTTTTAACACCTTACCCTTTTCTCTAATGATAAGGAGGTATATGAGACACCACTTAGTAAAGAAACCAGGGCATAAGTGAGATAATACTGAAATGATAGAAACACTTTCAAAAAAGAGAAAGTGAGGATCAAATAGAAAAATTTTATCCAATTCAAAATTGGGTCCAGGATTAGCCCAATTCAGTGAAGCAAACTATTGTCATTATAAGGATAGATTGTACACCTGAAGATGTGTACAATTAGTTCTACACATGGACATGGGTATTCCTAAAAATCTCTGCACTATGCAAAATCATGTAATATAAATCATAAGGCTTATGGAGTAAATGGGATTAGGGGCATAATACTAAAAACTAAACAACACATAAAGATGATAGGAACTTACTAAAATGGTAGCATGTGTTCTATATCTTACTTTAGAAAGTAAATACATTAAATGATTAAGAAATTAGCAAATACCCATTAAAAAGAAGTGGTAGCATCCATGGCTTTAGCCTGCTTCCTGGCTTACACTCAAATTTTTACAGGCCAATTTCCAAAGTCAACAGGTTTAAGGGCAAGATGGTAGCCTCTGCAGGGCTGCAACTGTGGGATGCATAGCCATGGCAGAAGGTGAGGCATAAAGGTAGGGGAGCTAGATTTCTTCTGCCCACAATTCAGACTGTACCAGAAAATAGTCAATACATGTGGCATTTTACCTTGAAAAATACCTGAAGCTTGTTTGTAGAAATGAGTGTTGGAAGGGTTGCAGCTTGTGAGTTATTGTGAAATGGTGCAATTTTCTACATTCTCTGTTTGGGCTAAATTGTGCATAAGCAAACACGAAATTAGCATTATACTCAAATTATTCCCTAATATATCAATCTCAGTGGAGCAAAGTCATGTTTTCAAAATAAATGTTATAGCAGAGCTGACTGAACACTAGTTTATGTGTGCCTCTATGTGGGAATGGGTTTGTTTTCTCTATTCTGCTGTGTACATGTGATAGGATATACATACATGAATAAGAGGGGCAAGGCCTATGGTCTCTTTTTGGTATGTCTTCTTTATTGTGGAGTAGAGGAGGGCTGGGGTCCACAAAGGAGAATGTCAAGAGACTTTTTGAGAGTTAGCATTGCCATAGTATAGTAAAGTGTTACCTAAGAAAGTTGTGGTTGGTTACGTACCCTGATGAGTTTGAGGTGTCATTTGTGGGCACTGGAATATATCTATCAACTTAACTATATAATCACTGATCCTTGGAAAAGATGGGAAAGAAAGATTGAGATATTATAAAGATCCCTGAAAAATAAAGCTTATTTTGTACTTTTATTCAAAATTGGGAAGATGAAATTAAAAATCCAAGAATCAAATTCTTAGATTCAGTGTACTTAGAATTTAGGAAACTTCTTATATTTTGCCCATAGTTCTTAAAATTAAAAAAATTAAATAAAAAAATTAACTAACTTACATTGAGTTTTTGAGCTTCTCATTAAAAGTCAATAGTGTTTCTCATTTATGCAAATATAATAGAAGTGCCATGACATTCAATCTTGCACCATTAAATATTATTTAATGGCATCCCATAGTAAAAGAGAATCCATTAATTGATATATTTGAAGGCAATTGTAAAGAAAGTAAAAAGGAACTCATCTGTTTGCTTGTTTTTTTTTTTTTTTTTTTTTTTTTTTTTTTTTTTTTTTTAAGGAAAAGAGCTATTCTAACAGACATTTTTATGATTCACAAACATTTAAACCTTTTGGTATATGTTTTAAGAGCTAGCAATTTTTATTCTTTGGGAATAAAATTCACTCATTTTTGGATTTGAGTATAATAGTTCACTTACATGATGAAGAATTTTGTAGTTTGTTCCATAAGATTTAAAATCTCTCTAGCTTAAATTAGGGTAGTTCTATATCTTACTTTAGAAAATGATTTCAGCCAAACTTTCAGCCCATTGGGATTTAATTACTTTCATCCATTTAGGCTCAAAATTTATTATCTTCTTAGGAAAGTCTAATGTAGCATCCTTAAGATTAAAAGAAAAAAGGAGAAAAATAGTCATTAGATATGACTGAAGGAATATAGATTTTAGGTGGGTTTTCTTTTTCTATGTTAGGAATATGAAGTGCATTCAAAGGTCACCAAATGGATTCAGTTGTGAAAAAAAGAATTAGGATTACTTCATTTGGAGAAGACCTTTTTCAATGTCTTTGCTATAGGGGACTTTAAATATCTTTGAGGTTCAGTGGAAAGAGTATTGACTTTGGAGACAGACCAGTGACTTTGCCACTTAAATGACACATGGGGCAACTCATTTAACTTCTCATTTAACTTCAGTTTTTTTGTTTGTAAAGTGAGAAAATTGAAATACATGATTTATTCTATGCTTTTCAGCTTTAATTTTATGCTTCTTTAAATATCTGTGTCATCCAATATAAACAATTGATGTTTCAGGAAGTTTGCAGGAAACTTGTGCCCAATTGGTGTCCAAGTTCATATAATCTACTAGTATCTGAGCTGAATATAGAACCTAAGCTTCCTAACTTCTATCCCAGAGTTCTCTCCACTGAAGTTTGTCTGGGTGCTTCTTCTCTTCTTCTAATAACCTACTTTATTTGGTGATCTCATCAGCTCCTGTGGATTTAATTAGCATCTCTATCCTTAAGATCCTCAAATTTACCTATCTTGTCTCAATCTCTTTGTTGACCTCCAATCTTGCATTTCTAATTGCCTTTCAGAAATCTCAAATTGAACATCCAGTAAGATATCTTAGATTCAACATATCCAAGCAGAATTTATTATTTTTTCTCCTAAAATTCCTATTCACACCTTTCTAGTCATCATAGAGGGCAATACCATCCTCCATCTTTCTTAAACTTGTAACGTAGAAGTCATCCCGAATTCCTCATTATCACTCACTATATCCAAACTGTTTCCAACACCTCTGTAACATCTCTGGAATTTGCCCTTTTTTTTTCTTTTTTTTTTTTTTTTTCCCCTGACATTGCCACCACTATAGCTTGCCCCTTATCACTTCATTAGCCTGCTGGTGGATTTGTCTGCCCTAAGTCTCTTCTTACTCCAACTCATTCTTCTTCCAGTCACTAAAGTGATTTTACTAAATCATCAGGTCCAGTCATATCACAAATTCCCCCCCTTCATTCTTCTTCACCTGGCCCCTGCAATAAATTCTAGTGGTTCCCTATTGTTTTCAGGAATAAATACAAAAGCCCTTGCCTACCATTCTACTTCCCAGCATATACTCTTTGATTCAGTAACACTGACCTTCTGGTTATTCCACAGAAAAAAGTCCCATTTTGCAGCTCTGGGCATTTTCTCTATCTATCATGCTATCTATCAATGTTCTCCATCTCCTCCTAAGTCTTCCTGCTTTTTTTAATTCTTAACTAAAATGCTGCCTTATACAGGAAGCCTTTCTTAAGCCCCTCTTAAAATTAGCACCTTCCCTCTGTTAATTATTTCCTATGTATCCCATATATATTTGTTTGCAATGTTGTCTTTTCCCTTAGATTGTAAGCTCCTTGAAGGTAAGGTCTGTATTTTGCCTCTTTTTGTATCACCAACACTTAGTATAATGCCTGACACATAGTAAGCAATAAATAAATGCTTATTGAATATTAAATAATAAATGTTTATTGAAGAAGACAACCATTCACTTCAAATATTTAAAATATTAAAAACAAAGTTTATTCTGTAGAAGAGAATGAGCAGGGGCAGCTAGGTGGTGCAGTGGATAGAGCACCAGCCCTGAATTCAGGAGGACCCGAGTTCAAATCTGCCACTTAACACTTCCTAGCTGTGTGACCCTGGGCAAGTCACTTAACCCCAGCCTCAGGAAAAAAGAAAAAAAGAAGAAGAATAAGTATATCAAGGATAGAACAAATGGAAAAAAATTAAATTGTTGCATAAGGAAGAAGTTTTGGTTGGAAATTTAGGGTTACCCAGTGTCTTTTAGAGTTTCCATCTTTGAAAGATTAAAAACAGAATATATTTTCATCTGTCTTCAGTATATACTAAATTTGCTCAGTTTGTTTAAGACACTGGAAGATGATAAGCCTTTGCAAGGTCATTTCTGGTTGGGTGGCATGATTTGAGAATTACTACAAAATCCCCTTTACTCAAAAATATCTCTTATTGATTACTGGTATCCTAACAATCTGTATTTACCTGTATTATTGGTTCATTTTGCACCTATAAGAGTTTTTTGTTAAATGCAAATACCCATGACTTTGTAAGTATTAAGTTTATCAGTCATGAATACTTTTGCAAAGATTTGTTTATCAGACTTTCTTTCAGTATAGATACTAGATAAATTAACCTGGAGCAGTTTGTGATAGGAGAGAGCCTAGAAACAGGGCAGGAAGAATATACCTGGAAAGACCTGGGGAAGAGGATGAGAAGGGTAATTGAGAAAAAGGCAGCATTAGGATCTTAAACAAGGAGATACCAAATAAAGTAGTGAGAAAATAGCAAAGATAAACTTTATCGGCTTCATAATTTTAATAATACTTTGCAATTTTTTTTTGTCATATAATTCAGTGACCAATTAAATTTAAAAATGGTAAACATGAATAGTTATAACTATATGTGTTATATAAAATAAAAGGGCTATTTTGATTTAAACATACTTAATAATTTTTGAAATCTAGAATAATAGATTAAAATATTTTCTTTTTCTCTCAACTAATAATTTTATAGGAGATACCTAATTTGCAAAACCCTTATCCTATAAATCTTGCTTATTTGAATGCAAACACTATAGGATCATAAAATCATTGCCTTAGACCTACAAAATTATCTAGCCCAGCTCACTCAATTTATAGCTGAGAAGCCTGAATCCCAGAGAGGATTTGACCAAGGTTACATAGCAAATAGCAGAAATACTAAAGAGAGAATGAGAAGGATTTAACTTGTCTTGCAAAAGTGAAGAAATCTCTTAGCTCTTTCTATTCCTCTCCAGAATATTCGCATATTTTGGTAGCTCATCAACATACTTACTTTTTCAAAAGTACAGATATCTGTACTTTCTCATTCTATCTGATTCTAATTTACATCCATTCATAAGTCCTCTATTCAATGTCTTGGGGGGATCAGACCCTTTCTTTCCTGATGTTGTTCAGTTGTGTCCAACTCTTCATGACTATATTTGGGGTTTTCTTGACAGAGATACTGGACTAGTTTGCCATTTCCTTTTCCAGCTCATTTTAAGTTGAAGACCTGAGGCAGACAGGGTGAAGTGCTTTGCTTAGGTCACACAGGTAGTTAAGTGTCTGAGACTGGAGTTGAATTCATAAAGCTGAGTCTTCTGTTCTAGTCCCAGAACTTGATCTACTGTGCCACCTGGTTTCCTTTCCTTTAAGTCTTTTAATATTCAAGAAGTAATAATGCATTACTAAGGCTTCCACGTGTTACCTCTTACTCTCATTTCTTGACCAGCCCATTTTGTTTTCCACTTTCTTCATGACATGTGCTATATGCATCTCTCCATTGTTCTTTGGATCACCTACAATTTTTGATTCTCCAGAGAACCTGGTTTTCATTGATTTTGCCACTACATAGTATTATTGGGAAAATATTGATGTAAAAAAGATAATCTCTGCTTTGGTTTTGCCAGAAAATGATTTGGGATTATTTAAAGTATTGTACAGTTTCCCCAATGCAAACCAGCCTGTTGGGCTAACCATGCAATCCATGCCATAATCTAGGTAACAGGTATTTTTCAACCAGAAGATTTTTGCCAGTGTGGTCTGTGCCTAAGAAGGCTGGAGTGCTTACCCTCACCCAAACTACTTTATTCACTTCTTATTTATGGTGTGTGTGTGTGTGTGTGTGTGTGTGTGTGTGTGTGTGTGTGTGTGTGTGTGTTTCTTGCAATAGAATGTAAGTTCCATTGTGTAAGGATTGTGTCATTCTTTGTCTTTGTATCTTCAGTGCTTTACCATAGTGCCTGGCACATAGCAGGCACATAATAAAATATTTTTTGATTAATTGTATGAAATGGTTCTAGTTCTTGGCTCATGCAAATACCTGATTTAGTACTGGTGATGCCCGGACTCTAAAAGAGAGGGTTTAGACTTTTTCTAATTATCTTTCTTTGTACCTCTGCTCCAGAACCTTGGGAACAAATCATTTAAAACTGAGATTTGGCTCATATCTGGGCTCCTCAAAAATGGAGTATAAAGGTCATCAATGAATAATAGAGAGCAGGCATAGGAGAGCTCTTTGTTTCTCCTATATAAAAGAAAATCTTACCACATTTAAAACATAATATGGTAACCTTTAACCGCTCTTTTACCTTTCTAAAAGGGTGATAACTTAAAACGTTAAAACATGAGACTCTTAGTGGGATTATTAAATAAACATTCACCTTAGCCATTATTCTGCATTATGAAACAACTTCTATAATATTTTCTTTCTTGGGCTTATTCTCCTGATTCTTTGAATTTAGGAGGTTACTTCACAGGCCAACCTAAGGTGCTGTTTGATTACCTTTGCTCACAGGTGGGAAAAAAACACCCACTAAAACAGGGAGGGAGCCAGGACCTTGAGATCCTGATGTAGACTTAGACGAGCCTATCCTCTAGCTACCACGAGCAACTACCAAGAAAAAGAGAAAGCTATATTCTCCCTGTCTCACAGGGAGGTACCAGAGAATGTTCTATATCATCCATTCTGGAGACAAAAAGACAGTAAGAGTGAAATTGCCTTTGCCTTTAGAGTGCATTGCGTGGCTCTTCTTAGTTTAGTGCATCTTTTGATATGTCTCCCTCTCCCTGATTCTGTCAAGGGAATGAAATAGTTTTTGTATCAGCCTGAAGTGACGAGTCTTTCAGTGATGAGCGCAGCCCCCTGGCCTCTATTGCCTCCTCCCCCCACAGTGAATGTGATTATATACATACATACATATATATATATGTGTATGTATATATATATATATATATAATATGTGCATACACACTTACATATGGGTATTATGTTACACAAAGCACGTGTGTGTGTGTGTGTGTGTGTGTGTGTGTGTGTGTGTGTGTGTGTATTCCAATCTAACCCCCACAACAGGGTGCTAAACCAGTTCCTTTGAATGACTTTGGATTTTACTGAGGAGGCCCTAGGGCATTTTTGGATTAGTATGTGGTTCTGTAAAAACAAGAACCTATAAAGGACCTTACTCACCTGCATCTGTATGGTATGGTGAAAAGAGTCCTGCATCTGTACTCAGAGGACATCAATTCAAATTCAGACCCTGCTATTTAAGCCTTGAGCAGGTCCTTTTATCTTTCTCTACCTCAGAGTTTCCTCATCTGTCAAATGAGGGTGTTGAAAATAGATAAATAAAATGTGGAGGTTGTGTCAGATGACCTCTAAGTTCCCTTCCAGCTCTAAACCCATGAATCAGCACATAATAAATTTCATGGACATCCTCCATGACAGCAGTGAAGGCATTTAGTAAGTATATGTCTCCCTGTTTTTATGCCTTGTTCAATACCAATAACTAGAGAATCAGTGGACAAAATTTTCTCCAAGGTTTCATCTATCAAAGAATTGCTTATGGTTTTCTCCAGAATAATAATGCTTTCTTAAACAAGGTTTGTGCTATCATGACCAATCAACATTGTGCTCATGCCAGAGAGTTTATGGTTTCAGGGCACAAAATGAGAGGACAGAATCTTTTTCATTCAGTCAGAATGCTTCAGGCAAATGATATCTCTTGAACTATCTTTCTTAAAGTAGTGTCTAGGAATCATGGAGCTAATAATGAATACCCAGAGCGTCACTAGATATAAGTTGGTTATCTTTGACTCCCCTGCACCTATTGTCTTATTCTGAACATGCCAGACTGAGAGCATTTCTTCACTTCTGCCTGGGAGTTGGTAGTTTGTTCCTCTCAGTAGAAGCCCAAGCTGTATATGCTGATATTATGTTGCTTGTCTTACTTTACTGTTAGTAATCATAAATATATTAGCAATAGTATTAGAGCATTCCTTTGTGTCTTACAGTAACCAGCTCTCTTTAATGGGGTCGAATACATTATTATCAATAGTACATATAATAGGACATATAATAGTACATATAATTTATTGAAGCCTCCTCTGTATTCTTAGGTTCTGTGTCCTGGAACTACTTTCTTAGTCACCCTTACCTCTTTGAATGGGATGGATCATCAGTAGATTTACCTTGTATTAAATATCACTCTCTAGTGATTAGTGTTAAATTGACTTTTCAATGTAATAAAAATAATATAATAAAGTCCGTATACAGGGAGGAATATACTCCTATATTCCTGTATTCAAGTTAAATATTCTAGGTGAAAAAGACAAACTGAAAAAAGTCCCTGTCTTCAAAATATGTACCTTCATTAGAAGGTGTGCAATATGTACACAACTAAATGTAAGAGTACTTGAGGAGGTAGAGAGAGAGAATGAGGGAGTTTACAGAGCTAACATTTCCTGAATGGAACTTTGGAACTTTGGAAAAAACTTTGGAAAAAAAAAACCAAGAAGAATTCTGAGTATGAATAAGCCAGAAAACACATCATATATTTGGGATGGTCCATGTGAAATTATGGAGATAAAAAGGGGAACAATACATTTGGGAAACAGCTAGTAGTACCATTTAGCTAATGAGTACATAAAAAGTGTGCAAAGTATGAAATAATGCATATTAGATAGGTCGGGGCCCTATTGTGAAGGTCCTTAAGTGCCATCCTGGGAAGTTTGTATTTCATTCCAAATTCAAAGGGAAGCCATAAAAAGCTTTTAGGTTGGGTTATGAACTGGTCAGGTCTGTGTAAGAGGAAGAATATTTTGAGAGGAATGGTGTTTTTGCCTCTTTTTTTGTGTGTGTTCCCAACATTTAACATAATATATGGCACGCAATAAGCACTTGATAACATGCTTCTTCCTATTGTTATTGCTAATGACAATAATGATGATAGCCTCAATGTTGAAGGTGATTTGGAGAAGTGAAACAGTGGGAGAAAAATCAACTCAAAGGCTATTATAAGTTCAGGCAAATGGTGGTGAAGGCCTAAATTAGTGTGGCAACTGTGAGTAAAGAAAAAGGGATGTTTTCAAGAGATATCATGAAGGTATGATTAATAGGAGATACAATTGATATGTGGAATAAGAGGAAAGCTTCAAGAATGAAAGTGAGGTTACAAACTTGAGTAACTGTAGGGATGCTGATGACCTCAGTAGAATTAGAGAATTCTGGAGGAGGAGAAGACTTATACATAACCAAAAAAATCAGTATAATCTTGGATATGATGAGTTGGTTTGAGATGCTGATAAACTATCCTAAAACAAATGTTCTACATGCAGTTGATGTTATGGGACTGTAGTGAAGTAAAATATTGTGAATTATTCTCTTGATATTCACTCTTTGTTTACTCTAAGGCCACAGAAATAGTCAGAGGGCCTTTTTAATGGTTAATAAAGTAGAAACATCATTACACAGCAGAACTATAACTGAACAATAACAGAAACTATAACTATATTCTGGAATCTGGGACAATTGTCGAGATGAGTGTGGAGAGACAATGAATGACTCTGGGGCATCCAGAGGTTATAACCATTGTCTTTACCTCTGATCCTCAGCCTTTTGTGTTAGTATGTGCATGTTAGTCTGCTCTGTTCTAAGTTAACTAATATTCCTTTCCCCCATCCTATGGCAGTACTTTCAAGCAAAGTCCCAGTGACCTAATGTTGGTTTAAGTTCTATATCACAGAAAAATGGAACTTACTATTGAAGAGGTTATAAAGTATAAATGAAATAGGAAAGGAACTGAAAAAATCATGAACGAATGGTTTTATTCATTTCATAATTGTTTTAATAAAATTAATCACAAATTGTTTTCCTTCCCCTTTAAAAAAGACTAGTTTGTAGGGGAAAAGTGGTTCTTTTATCATATGTGTGTGTGTGTGTGTGTGTGTGTGTGTGTGTGTGTGTGTGTGTATGTGTGTGTGTATATAAAGTGATTCTTTCAAAGAATATAGTTATCTATCTATCAATTTAGCCCAGCAAAGTTAACCAAAGAAAATAGCTCTCTCAACATATCTTACCTTTTCATTTAATTCTTGAGAATAGTTAACTAAATCTATTTCTGGATATGCCAATCTTTGTCTTTCTTTTCTTTACCTTCTCATTCAGCTTCTACAAAATACTATACAACAAAATATAGGGAGTAAGGAAATGTTATATGAGTAAAGAATAAGCAAGTATATCCTTTTTCCTCAAAAATTTATTTTAAAAAACATGAATTCTGCATATCCTCCCTGTCTCCCTAACTATAGCAATAGTGTGTAAGTTCCTAGAGTACAGAAATTGTTTGCTTTTTCTTGCATTCTCTTCAGCGCTTAGCATATGCTTTTCCTAATAGTAAAGTGCTCAATAAATATTTGAATTTGAACTTAAATTTAAGACTGATAGAAGAATTTGTCTTCCTTCAGATATTCTTCAGTTCTTTAATGGACAGCCTTCCAAGAACTTACAATCATCTAGCAATGCAGGAAAAATATACATACACCAAAGTCCTTTCCATTCCAATATATTCCATTATTAGTGTGAATGTTAATTAAAAATGGGAATGTTCAACATATCCTTAAGAATGCAGGTTTATCCTTGACCTCCAGTGTGATGCTTTGCTGTCTGATAGCTGGACAATGTCAAAACACATGATTTTTTTTTTTTTTTTTTTTTGCTGATATTGATATCCTGGTTCCATCTAATGATTTCCTTACTTAACTGATGTTTGCCAGGTTCAATAAACAGTATTTTATTACACTAGGTATTGAGATTTATTAGATATAAATAAGTTATATCTAGATATTTATTAGATATAAATAAGTTATGGTAAAGTACCTCTGATACCTAACATAATACTAGATTTTGCAGTAGAGAGATGGAGGGGCTATCATAGGATTGGGATCCACCAATTTCTCTCTCTCTCTCTCTCTCTCTCTCTCTCTCTCTCTCTCTCTTTTTTTTTTTTTTGGTGAGGAAGTTGGGGTTAAATGACTTTTCCGGGATCACACAGCTAGGAAATGTTAAGTGTCTGAGTCCAGCTTTGAATTTGGGTCCTCCTGACTCCAGGACTGGTGCCTTTTCCATTGTGTCATCTAGCTGTCCCATCCCCCAATTTTTTAGTTCAGAGGAAGCTTTTACAATAAACGTTCAACTTGTTTAATCAGTTTGTTGTTCAAACATTTTCAGTCACATCTGACTCTTCATGGTTACATTTGGAGTTTTCTTGGCAAAGATACTAAAGTGTTTTGCCATTTTCTTGTTTAGCTCGTTTTATAGATCAGGAAACTAGCTAACTGGGTTAAGTGATTTGCCCAGTGTCACATAGCTAGTAAGCTTCTGAGGCCAGATTTGAACTCAAAAAGTTTAGTCTTCTTGACTCTAGGTTCAGAGTGGCACTTTGCCACTTTGCTACCCCACTTAGTAATTTACTTATATTCAAAACATAGTTGAGAATTTCTTAAAGAAGAGATAACATGTATTTTTAAATGATGGGAAATATTTAGAAATAAAGACTAGACCTATGATTTATTCTAAGATGAGGAAAAACCTTTCAATTTAGTTAATACTTCTGTAACTTTTGGTCTTAGAGAATTCCCAAGAGCTCTTGCAATTTTAAAATTATATCAAAAGAAAATTGAAAATTATTTAAATTCTGTTTCATTCTTTTAGTATCTGGCAGTCTTATTTCACAGAATGACATGCAGTCAGACTTATAAAGGATCTCAAAAAACATCTACACCATGTAGAAATAAGTAAAATTTCTTTCTATAATGTATTTGTCTCGTTGTTCAGCCTTCTATCAAAAATCGTGACTGAAGGGGGAAACATACTTTTTTCCTGAGGCATCCTATTCCACTTTTTGACAGTTCTAATTGTTAGACAGTTTCCCCTAAAACCCAATAGAAATTTGCTTATTACTTCTGCTCTTTAATCCTAATTCTGCCTTTGGGCAAACAGGGCAAGTCTTATGCTGTATTCCTTGTTACAACCCTCAGTTACTTGAATGAGCAATAATGATTCTCCTCTTCACCCCACTTTCATACAATTCAATACAATTCAACCAATTCTCCTTTAGCATGATCCATGTCTTTTTATCATCCTCATCACCTTTCTCTGAATGTATATAGTCTTTCTTATCAATACTTTTTTTTTTGAAACATGGAGACAAAAATTCAACAAAATACTCCATGTATGTTCTGACCAAAATGTAGAATTATTTAATCTGGAGACAGTGGCCCTTTAAATCATCCTAATATAACACTAACTTTTAGGGCAAACTGTCACATTGTTTAGCTCATATTGAACATGCAGTCTTCTACATCTTTTTCCACCCTAAATCGTTTCTTTTTTAATACACAAATTGATATCTATTCTCCTTCCCCAAAATTCTTTTTGTACAGTGGAATTATTTTTAACTCAAGTAAATTAGATTTTACGTCTTTCCCTATTAAAATTAATCTTATTTGATTTGGTCCAGTGTTATAACCTGTTGGATTCCAACACATTAACTATCTCTCCAGCTTTATAACATCTTAAAATTTGATATTCACATTATTTTTTGCCTTTTTCCTAGTAATTCTTAACTGTGCTGAAAAGAAAGGATGAAAAACAGGTCCTTGAGAGCTTATCCTAGATCTCCTTCTAAGATAACATCAATCTATTAATGATTATTTTTAAAAGTCTGGTTATTGAACCTATTTTGAATCCATCTAACTATATTCTCATCTAGCCCTATCTTTCTAACTGGATCATTGATAATAAGATTTTGTGACTTGACCACACGAAGCTAGGTAGGTTAGCTAGATACTTTCTTCACATCTTCACATTTGAGTTTTTAACTCCATGTTGACCATTTTTGTTTTATCCTTCCCAAGCTAAAAGTACTTTCCTTAGAAAAGAGAATAAAAACAAAATGAAATTTGAATAGCATTGTCTTCTCTTGTTGCCATTACCATTATCCCATCCATTATGAATAGCAGAACTATTCCTTCATTTTTTTTTCTTAACCCTAATATAGCTTAAAACCAAATTTAAAAAAAAAGTTTTTTACTTCTCAGCATTTATCTTCAATTCACATATATTCTTAGTGTTGGTATCTTTGCCATTGCTCTATTGTGCTGAAACTCTGTCTTCCCAGAAATCAGCCAGAGTCAGGATAATCAAAAGTCTTTATTCTTGGTCAGGGGATTAGATCTAGTAGTCTCCACACCACCCTCTTCTCTCCACCACCACGAGAGTGAGTGCCTCAATTTCCTCCTCCTACTCTCCCCATACATGTCACTTCCCCCTCTTTGTCCCACCAATCAAGTCAGCACAGAACAGCTGGGGAGGGTCAACCTTCAAACAAGTTAATACAGAACTGTCCAATTGGCAATTAGTCTCACATGCTCCATTATCCAAGTGCATTTGCTCAGTTCTAGTCCTTTACACTATTGGACTGTGCCATTTTTTTGCATTTCTTTTTTTTGTTACCTGTTATTTTCTAATATTCTCTGTATATGACTTTTAAAAAATCTGCATTGGTTTATTAATTTCCAGTGCATCCACATTTGTTTCTTTGAACTCTTCTCTCTCTCTCTCTCTTTCTCTCTCTCTCTCTCTCTCTCTCTCTCTCTCTCTCTCTCTCTCTCTCTCTCTCTCTCTCTCTCTCTTTTTTTTTTTTTTTTTTTTTTTTTAGCACTAGTGTCATTAGAATTCTATTCTTTGGCGTTTCCTTCAACTTTGAACCAGTTTCTTCTATGGAATTTTAAGTCATGTGATCCTACCTATTCCTTGCTCCTCATCTACTGCGTTTTAGAAATTTCTCTGTTGTTTTTTCCTCTATAGGTAAATGGTATCCATACTTCTGATTTCATCCATGTAAAGAGCTCCCATTGTGGAAGCTATCCACTGATGTAGATCAGAAATTTCTTTAATGAAATTTCTGTTCTTAAAGGATTTCCTAGAGGCACTAAGAAATTAAGTATTTTGCCCACAGTTACACAGTTAGCAATGATAGGATCAGAATTTAGGTTTTTCTGACTCTAAGATTAGGAACTCTGTCAACCGTCATGATATTTCTCTAAACCTTTTAATTTTTTGTTTAACTGAAAAATCTAGTACTGGGGCTTACAAAACATGGGGTAAGCAAGTTTAGTTATCAAAAAGATTAATCCTTACAATCCCTAATTATTCAATTATGAATGAGGAATAACAGGAGGCAATAAGGGTTGGATATAACAGATGGCTTTAGCTATCTGAGAATAAAATCTTGTTTCAGACTGATGACAGAATATTTCCTTGTACTTTTTTTTTATTTGCTTGTGATTTTTTGATATTTTTAAATACTTCTTTGCTTTACCACATTATTACTTCTTAAGGGAATTTTTCAGAAAGAAGATTTACATGGAAAATGGAAAGGGAAAATGTATTTCAGTTCAATTGATTTTGTTCCATTACATAGAATAAAAGGTAAATTACTAAATTACATTTCTCATCTAAAATTAAAATATAAATGGCAAATAGTAATATGTAATAAGAATGTTTATGACTAAACATCCCTTTATACCTAATCATAAAATCCTATTTAATCTTAGAGTATGTTTGCCTACTTTATAAATCAAGGGTTTTATAGAAACATGATATATGAAATTATTCATGCTATATAATAAATTATTGTTATATATTGATGACATATATTGATGACAAATAACAAAGATTCATCTTTGCTTTTGAAATATATCTAAAAACCCAACTCAAAATGGAAGTAGGAACTTTTCTTCTTGCAATCAGTGAACCTTTGGCAAGTACAGTAAACTCTTAAAGATTATTTTTCACCCATCTGTCCAAGTGGAAGGTGTTTTTATATGCAACAGGTAAGGAAGAAGATTATTTCTATAACTATCATATTACTCAGATTTTGTCAGCAAGCTTTGCAAATGAAATATATTTTCCCCGTTTCTTTATATCGAACTTTATGCCAAACTTATTAATCAAAAGTAGTCTTGAATTAAATAGTGCTAATGTTTTCTCATTAATGTGTTAAATACTGATGATAAAAAGACCTTTCCTTTATTTATTTCACTGCCTCTCACTTACTTAATTGTTAAGCATCATAGAATAAATAATCCCCCCATAGCATCCATCCCCACCATGTTAGTGTACTTTTGATTGACACTTGTCCATTTTGTTTCCTTGCTTGTTTCAGGATGACTTTGAGCTCTACTCTGATGACTCTGAAGTGGTTGGGCTCACTGCAGCAGCAGAAGTGATTCGATATGAATACCATGTGTTATACTCCTGCAGCTATCGGGTACCTGTACTGTACTTCAGAGCAAGTTTTTTAGGTAAGACCACACCTGAAATGAAGAGTACATTCTTACAATTTAGATAAAATAGTGGGAAAATATTTTGAAATTAATCATTTAGTGGTCAAAGTATATGAACAGACAATTCTCAGGTAATGAAATTGAAACTATATCCACTCATGAAAGAGTGTTCCAAATCACTACTGATCAGAGAAATGCAAATTAAGACAACTCTGAGATATCACTACAAACCTGTCAGATTGGCTAAGATGACAGGAACAAATAATGATGAATGTTGGAGGGGATATGGGAAAACTAGGACACTGATGCATTGTTGGTGGAGTTGTGAAAGAATCCAACCATTCTGGAGAGCAATCTGGAACTATGCCCAAAAAGTTATCAAACTGTTCATACCCTTTGATCCAGCAGTGCTACTACTGGGCTTATATCCCAAAGAAATACTAAAGAGCAGAAATGGATCTGTAGGTGCCAAAATGTTTGTGGCAGCTCTTTTCGTAATGGCTAGAAACTGGAAGATGAATGGATGTCCATCAATTGGAGAATGGTTGGGTAAATTATGGTATATGAAGGCTATGGAATATTATTGCTCTTTAAGAAATGACCAGCAGGAGGAATACAGAGAGGCTTGGAGAGACTTATATGAACTGATGCTGAGTGAAATGAATAGAACCAGAAGATCGCTGTACACTTCAATGCTGTATGAGGATGTATTCTGATGGAAGTGGATATCTTCAACATAAAGAAGATCCAACTCACTTCCAGCTGATCAATGATGGACAGAGGCACCTGTACCCGGAGAAGGAACACTGGGAATTGAATGTAAAATATTAGCACTATTGTCTATCTACCCAGGTTACTTATACCTTTGGAATCCAATACTTAACGTGCAATAAGAAAATTGGATTTACACACATATATTATATCTAGTTTATACTGTAAATGTATGAGATTGCCTGTCATCTATGGGAGGGAGTAGAGGGAGGGAGGGGAAAATCTGGAAAAATGAATACAAGGGATAATGTTATAAAAAAAATTACTCATGAAATTAATCATTTAGAAAGTCACAAATATTCCTAAAAATAAGAAAACTCTGGGTGAGGTAAGATTTTTATTGGTATATTTCCTCATGCTTCAGAATCAGAGTGGATGATATCATCTCAACCTGAAAAACTCTGATGTTCAGATTTTTGGCATTCTGCCCATGGTTGACTAAGCCTCCTGGCCATTTTTCTTTACTTTAAACAAGTAGAAACAACTTAAAGCTACAATATTTAACTTAAACTTTATACAGGGAAATGTCTTATAGCCCAAATTATTTAATAAACTTAAAAGCAAACAATTCTTTACTTCATTGATTTCAGTGATTTATCAGTTTGAGTGATATTTTATAATATCTGCTAACTTTTTTCCCCCTCTCTAACCTCCATGTCAATATAGCTAGTAACTCAATGCCTAGCTACCTCTGCTGCTATTACTTAACTTCATCCCCTGCCAAGAGGGTGGAATATCCTTTCTCTTCAGAGGCCTCTTTTAATAAAGCTTATTTAATCAGCAGCCATTTGGACTTTCCATTTTGCAGCATTGCCTTTACTCCTTCCTGGATAGCCACAGACTAAACAGGTCAGCCATAGTGATAACACCTAGCAGAAGAAAAAGGAGGAGCCATCCCTCCATTTCTAATAACCACTCTCCTCCACCACCCCACCACTGTTTTGCCTGGCAATATCAGGAGTATTTTGCGTTTTGAACAGCCTTCTAACTTTTTTTTTTTTCCTGAATAGCTAAGACATCTGAATTTAGCCAGTGATATTTTATTTTTAATTAAAAAGTAGCTTAAGTTGCTTTGAATGTGTGTTTGGTAGATTTAATCACTTGCTGCCTTATATTGTTTAATGGTCTCTAATTTTGCAGTGTTGGCGTTTTAACAAGCACTTAGGATTTAAAACACGAGAACAAATTCTCATAGACTCCCTGGTGAGAAGATTTTAATCTGAGGTGCAGTTTCTAAGAAGTGACAATTTGGGGTAAATTTTCAACATGGGACATGGGGAATTGAGGACACAATAAGAGTTCACTAATTCACAGACTCCATGCTGCAGAGTTACACTTATGGTTATTACAATCATTTAAAATGCTCACCCTGTTGTAATTATATCCGTGTTTGTAGTCAAAAGGTTAAAGAAGCTTTCTTGTCAGTAAGTTGTGTTACCTTACAGAGGGAAGAGAAGACAAATGTATTTAATGGGGAGAAATGGCTTTTTTCTGGGTTTAGTTGCCGTCACCCTGGATGCGCTTTCTGTATTCCTGAGAGTGCGGGGGCTGCAGCAGGTAAAGGAAGTAGGGCGCTGTTGCCACAGTACTGTACTTCCATGTAATTAGTATTCACCATAAGCAGTTAATCACTAGAGAAGAGCTCCCAGAGACAAAACAAGTTGTTTAGCTTGTCAGCATCGGGGAATCAGAGGTGTTGAAACATGACTGCTTCTAGCTGGAAGTGGGTATTGCAGAAGCTGGTGGCTGAGCTCATGTGCCCTGCTCCTTGTTGTGTGCCAACAGCTCCCCTTACAGTGCAGAAGAGTAAGTGTTCTTGCAAGTACCATTGCATTTTTAAATTATATTTTTACACTTCTTCAGATCTTTCACAATTATGTTTTTCTTTTTCCTAGAACAAGAAGAGCCTTCTTGGTTTGTCATTATGCACTTTAAAAATGCCCTTCAGTTATGTCTAATAGAAATGAACCATGCAAGTCATTTCTTTTATTTGGAAGTATTCTCTTTTTTGTGCAGAGCAAAGGATAGCTATTAATCTACTCTTCATTTCAAAGTATTTATGTAGTGTTTATGCAGATATCTGAAATGTCTAATTTATTTAAAAAATATTTTTTACAAAGCATTTAGTGTGTTTTGTCATGGAGAAATATTGAAGAAATAGTTATTCCCTTTAGCATATGTAAATAATTTCTCCTTTTTCCTCAACCTTGCCTAACCTGAAAATCAATCTGGGGAACATTCTAAAAATGGATTGCCCTTTACTCTGGAATCCTCTTTTTTAAATCACATCAGTCTGTTTATGTTTCTGTGTTAACTGATTGCTGCTGCTTTATGCATTCTTTTGTTTAGCAAATAGGGAAATAACCTCTGAAACCTCCAAGGTGGCCATCATCCTTCCCTTAATTCCTTCTTTTAATGAAAAGTCAAGAGTTTTTGTGTTACTTACCTGAGAACTTAAAACTTAAAACCTAAAACTAATTGGTATAGCTATCAAACCTCCAGGATGGGGGTTAATTTTGTTGGCTTCACAGATCATTCAGTGCATCTCAACCTTTTGGACGCAGATGTTTGAAATTTCTCTTGCATCTGATTGTTAGTATGATAAAATGATTCTTTTTTTTTTTTTTTTAAGGATACTTTTCCATATTCTTGGCAAAATATCTTAATGTTCATATGTGTTCTGTCACAAGCATATATTGGTAATTTTATCACATAGATTAGATTATAGAAAGAATCATTATTAAGACCCCCTTTCTATTAATCCCAATAAAAGTCATTTTTATAATTTATTAGTTTTAATACAGTGTAGCTTTGAAAGGCTGAATTACTCTGGGAAAGATGATAACTTGAAGGGTTTCAGCCAAGTCAAAATTGCACTAAAAACAGAGCTTCTTAACTTGGGATCTACAAACTCTGTGAACTTCAATGGAAAAAGATCATATCCTTGATTTCATTAACCTTAAACTGAAATTTAGCATTTTTTCTCCCATTACTTAAAAGCATTATTCTGAAAAAAGAGTCTTTGGTTTCAATAAATTGCCAGAGGGGTCCCTAATACAAAAAAGGTTAAGAACCTCTGCTCTAGTGCCAACACAGGAATAATAATAATTTTTTAAAAATAGTATCAAGTGAAAGGATCCTTAAAAAAAAAGAGAGAGTAAAGCTAAAAGAAAAACTAGTCAGGTAATACACAAACACACACACACACATACACATGACATAGTAAGGAATGATTCAGGCTATAAACTTTGGATCTGAACTAGCACATGGCAGACCCCCATCTTCCTCTCCCATCTAGAATGTGGGAGGAGGCAGGAAGAAGAGGATAGAATCTGTGCTTCAGGGGGCCTAAAGATTCCTGCTCAGAACTTGTTTCTATTGCCTTCCGACTTCATTCACAATTTTTGTGATTGCCTAAATCAGAACCTCTTTCTGTGGTGTGTGTGTGTGTGTGTGTGTGTGTGTGTGTGTGTGTGTGTGTGTGTGTGTGTGTGTACGTGCACATATAGACATATACACAAAAACATATGTATAATGTTTGTAAAATTCCCTCTTCTCCTTGAGGGTAGAGACTATCTTACTCTTGTGTCTTTAACTAGAACACCTAACTCAATGCCTGGCTCATAGCAAATGATGCGTAAATACTTGTTGATTGATTGATTGAAATGCTAGCTATCACAATCACAAGAAAAAGAAATTGAAAAATACAAATAAAAAGAGGCAAAATCACCTCTCATTTCAAATGATATGATGGTTCATTTAAAAAATCCTTGACATATAAAGAGTCCATTTTAGCAGTGAAGAGATCATTAGTAATGATGGAGAAAGTAGTTTCACTTCAAGCAATGAAGTGGGAAGCCAGATTACAGAGGATTTAGTCTTCTAAAAAAATGAAATAAAAGGAGAGGTAATGGAGGCACAAATATAAATGATCTTTTGAATAAGTTTGACTGAGAAAGGAAGTAGAGATATAATTCTATAGATAGTAAGATGTTTGGATCTAGTGAATTTTAATTTTTTTCTTTGTTTTTATTATGAATTTTAAAATTAGCAGACATGAATATTTCCATATTTAATAAAAAAGAAAAAAAGAACAAGAATCATATATGAAACCATGAATCCCTATTTTGTATATCTTATTTTTTAAAGTATATATTAAATTTTACAAATAGTATTAAAACTTCTTTCTTGGTTTTTCCTCTTGTCAACTTCCTTTTGCTCTCTTTTGTGTTTTTTAAAAATGTCAATGATGACTGCTTTCTTAGGTTTCTTCTTTTTTTGTGTATTACTTTTACTATCCTTATTACTTTTACTATCCTGTATCTCCCCTACAACTGTATTCTGCAAAAATTAAGTCCACCCTAAACACAAATTAGAATAGTGAAACAAATTCACACATTTCTCATATTAATCTTAACATTATTATAATCATTGTAAAAATTGTTCCCTTGATTATAGTCATTTCACTCTGTATAAGTTCATAAAAGTCCTATATTTCCTGGAATCAATTCTTTCTTTATTTATTATGATGCAGTTATCATCGTTTATATATTTGCTTAACCATTCCCCAATTGATGGGCAAATATTTGTCTCTACTTCCTTGCTGCAACAGAAAGGGCTACTATAAATATTTTTATATACAAGAATCTTTTCCCTGTATCTTTGTTCTTTTGTGGGACATGTATACTTAATAGTGGTATTTCAGGGTCATAACATAATAAATTTAACGACTGTAGGGAGATTGATGCTTTCCATAATGGTTGAACCAATTCACAGCTCTACTGATAGTGCATTGTGTGGGCTTGTCCTCCTCCCTCTGATAACTCTAATTTTGATCTTTTGCCAACTTTGCTATTCTGAAGTTATTCAGAACTCAGAGTTATTATGATTTAGATTTTTTCCACCTTATACTCAGATAATTTTGGGTCCATTTTCATAGTTATGACCCTTAACTCTCATATCCTTGACTTGATTCTAAAAATTTCTCCCCTTTTCAGGTAGTCACTGCCTGGCCAACAGTGAGGGAAAACTCAGATAAAATTATTTTTATACAATTCTTTTTTTTTCCTCACAATGTTTATAAATATTTAAGATATTTTATATTTTAGTAGTATACTATATGTTTTGATTTGTAAGATATTTTTCATGTGATTGTTTTTAATCTGGATTTATTCTTTTTAGAACTATCTGTTCATGTCTAATATCTAATGGGGAATACTTCTTTTTCTCATATATTTGTATTAATTCCCTGGATATCTTGAATATTATAAGATATTTTGTCTGTTGGTTCATGTTGTGTTGAGAAGACAGTTCTCACATATAGGAAACAATTAGAGAATAATATAAGCTTCAATGAAAATTGTAGTCTTTGAATATTATTGCTAAATGGTTTGGAGGTTTATTGAAATCCCAGGAAGTAAGAAGATTTTAGATAATTTATGAGTCATAGGGAAGAAATCTACCATTTAAGGGTCAGAAAGCTGTCATTTTGATGGTGTTACAAGGTCAGTAGGTCCTAGAATCTCCAATACTTTATCTCTAGGTAACCTTTTTCGTGTCCTGATTGTTGTTCCCTTTCTGGAGATCTGAAGGATTGGTTATGAGAAGAGCAAGCCCTAAGTCTTGAGCTCCATACCCACATTTATTTCTAGTGTCTTACATAGAAGAGCTACCTGGCATTCCCATTGACAAACTCAATATACCTAAAACTGAACTTAAGGTTTCCTCCCTAAGCCTGACTTCAGTAATTTCTTTTATTGATAACATCATATACCCTTATTCCCCATTCTTAATAAAGTCTTCTTTCAAATGTCACCTTTTCCTTGAAGTTTTTCCTGGTCCTTGATGTCTGTAGTGACTTTCCCTCCAGGGTTGCAGTGATGTTTGGTGTCATGTGTTTCCCTTGCATTTATTATGCACTACAGTTATGTATATATTCTTATTTCCTGCTAGAATATAAATTCCCTGGTTGGGGGGGGGGAGCAAGGATCATTTCTTATTTAGAGTTTAACATCTCTTCTTTCCTCCCCTACCTCAATTAATATAATCACAAGAGCCATAAGTAACCAATATGAAGAATGGAATTTTCATTCTACTTCAGTTAAAAATGAACTCACAGAATCAATCAATCATTCATTCACGGGAGTAAATATAATCATAAAGGATAAAGTCATCTTAAGGAATTTTCCTCCAAAATTCTACAATGTAGGAGTAAGTCTTTATATCAGTTTGAAAAAATGATAAGGCTTTTGGCCAGTGATCTTTTGGCCAGAAATGTCTTATGGCTGGCTAAGAGAATTATTCATTTTCCTTGAGCACTCTGTATAAAAACAGCAGGGTCCATTGAGGAGCTTACCAAGTCCTATAGCAGAGGATTCTAAGTTTGAGAGTTAGAGCCAAAATTGGCCAAAAAAACAGACCAACAGAGGGAATCTCTTTTGAGGAAATCTTTCCTGAAATCCACATTCTCCCAATTCCTATTAACTAGAGACTAGGTTACAATGCATCCATTGGAAAACAGCACTTGGCTTTTTAACTTGAGACAAATAGAGATTCCTGAGGGAAGAAGCAGTTTCAAAAGCAACAGAAAATTGCCAACTATGTATTTTTTAAAAAGGAGCATGGCAAGAGACTGCAGCTTACTGGTTCAACCCAGTAAAGACTTTGTAGGCAAGTTTTCTTTGTGAGTACCTTTTTGAGTGAGGTGGAAGTTGGGGGAATGACTTGGAAGAAGGGATATGAAACAAGCATACACACACATACACACAAACACAAAACACTTTGTATTTCTTTCAGTGTCTAATGCATTGCATACAAAAAGTATTTAATAAATAAATATATGTTGACTTTTTAATCATTTAGGGAGCTGTTCTCTTCAATTTATTCCTTGATCTCTTCTATCTGTTTCCAATAAAGAATCTTGCTATAACTCTACATTTTGCCTCTCCTAAGACTCAGAAAGCCTTTTTTATTTTATTTTTATTAAAAATTTTTTATTAAAGTTTTTTATTTTCAAAACATATGCATAATTTTCAACATTTATCCTTGCAAAATCTTGTGTTCTACATTTTTTCCCTCTCTTCCCTCTATTCCTTCCCTTACACAAGTAATCCAATATGTTAAACATATAAAATTCTTCCATACATATTTCTACATTATCATGTTGCACAAGAAAAATCAGATCAAAAAAAGGAAAAAAAATTAGAAAAAACATAAAATGCAAGCAAACAACAACAAAAAAAGTGAAAATACTATGTTGTGATCCACACTCAGTCTCCATAGTCCTATCTCTGAGTACAGATGGCTTTCTCCATCAGAAGATCATTTATTGGAACTGGTCTGAATCATCTCATTGTTGAAAAGAGTCACATCCATCAGAATTAATCATCATATAACATTACTTTGCTGTATATAGTGTTCTCTTGGTTTTTCTCACTTCATTTAGCATCAGTTCATGTAACTCTCTGCAGACTTCACTGAAATCATCCTGCTGATTGAGAAACCCTCTTTAAATGTATATTAAAATTCCTTAAATTGATAAAATTATTCATTGGACTCTAGAACTTACACCATACGCTATTTTAAATGTCTAAAAACAGATTTGATAGAAAAGATCACTCCTGTGATGGGCCTTGAAAAAATTGATAATGTTAAATAATATATTAAGGTATATCTTATATAAGGTAGGATGAGGGGACCTTTTCATTAGATAAACAGAAAATATATTGGTTACATCCTATATACCTTTGGCCTTTCCTTCTGATTTTTTGGTTTCTCCAGAATTTCTTTTTTTTTTTAATTCATTTTTAATTTATAAAATAAAAGAAGCATTTCTATAACATAGTAGAATAATAAAAAGATTATCACACTTGAAACGGCAGATCTGTTATATAGAATTTGCTATTTCTTTTAAATATACAATGAATTGATCATGTAAATTTCCTTTTTTCCTTCCTTTCTCCTCCCTAGCCCAATCCCCCAAGGATGCCTACATCACTCATTTATCTCCAGCCTGCAGTCCTTAGTCTCCTCCTGTATTTCTCTATAATCTTTGTCTCTTCCACCAACTCCTCTGCTCTCCCCCACAAACACACAACTCTTGCTTTTCAGTTTCTTTTTGTGTATTTTCGTAACAGAATGTCAGCTCCTTAAGGAAAGGGACAATTTTTCTTTATGCTTGTGTTGTATTTCCAGGACTTAATACAGTAGTGTCTGGAACATACTAGTTGATTAACAAATGCTTATTGATTTGTTAATATGATTTTAAAATTTAAAAAAAAATACTCTTGGAAGTTGAAATAAACACTATTGAAGCAGAGTAGCAATTAGGAAACTCCAATTTAGAATGAAGGATTGGTGAGAGGGCAATAGTAAGTATAAAATAAATAAAATATATAATCTAGGACCAAATTATTGAGAATCTTGAATACCATACCAAAGATATTAGGTATCAGTACTCATTCTTTCTTTTTTTGAGACAATCAGGTATAAGTGACTTGCCCAGGGTCACCCAGCTTATAAGTGCCCAAGGTGGCTTTAAGTGCATCAAGGATAATTCTCTAATATCTATCACCACTAAAGCTATTCAAATTTCTTATCAAAAAACCATATGATTGTCAATTAGATTTCCCAAGTATTGTCGTATCTAAGAAGATCATGTTCAATATTGGACTACATGCCATTTAGGGGAGGGGGTTAGGGGAAGGAGGGGAAAAGTTGGAACAGAAGGTTTTGCAAGAGTCAATGTTGAAAAATTACCTGTGCATATGTTTTGTAAATAAAAAGCTTTAATAATAATTTTTTTAAAAGATCATGTTATAGCATACATTATTATTCTGATCCCTAGAAAGGTTTCTCCTGTCAAAAGTTAGAGAAGTGATATTCTGGCTTGTCAGTCTTTATGTTTGAAAAGTATTTTTAGAATATAGAGTTTAGCTGGGTGTAGTGGTGGATCTTTGGTCCCTCTAGAGGGTGAATTTTAGACACTTGGATTGCTTGAATTCAAGCATCCTGAGTGCTGTTGGACTAAAGTAGATTGAGCATCCCTTCCTAAGGCCAGCCTCAATACGGGAAATGAAGGACCACCAGGATGCCTGAGAGATGAACTGACCCAAGCCAGTAAAAGAGAACAGGATTAATCATCCAAACCAGTTGTAATCAGATACATGAATGCCAGCTTAGGGGAGAGAGGCAGACCCAGTCTCAAAAGAAAAAAGACAAGAAGGTAATTTGCTGTAACAATAATAATAAGGAGCCATTCTAGTTTCTTGAGCTAGGATATGAAGAAAATTGATCTTTAGGATACTTAATGGATCCACATATGCAGGAGAGAATGGATTGGAGAGGCTAAAAAAGAATTCAGTGAGAAGTTATAAAATCAGTCCAAGTATGAGAATAAGGATCCCTCAGGGAAATAAGGATTTACCATTTAGCTAAAGTTAGACAGAAGATGGAATTGTGAAATGTGTTTGTCTTTTACTGTTCAGGCATTGAAAACAGTTTATTGAAAAATACCATGTTTCTCCTCCTGGTTAAAATATTAAAAAGAAATACTTCTTAGCTTATGATGAGTTATATGAAAAGAGAAAAGAAAGTAGTCTCTCGTTAAATTTCATAATATCTCCAGGATCAAATATAGGCTTTTCTGTTTGGAATTTAAATTGTTCCTTTACAAAATGCTTTGGAAAAAGATAGAAAAGGATCATACATGTGGAAATGGTAATACCATAAAAGTAGCAAGAATGGAAGAGAGGTAAAGTAGGAAATTAATTATTTATAAGACCTTATTGGGGGCCTGGAGCAGTAGAAAATATAAAAGATTGGAAGAGACTTCTAAAATTTTGTTTATTATGAGAGGAAAAAAGGTAGGAAAAAAGTATTAAGTATCTGGTAATTAGATTCAGGTTTTTTTTTTTTTTTTAATGCTTTATTGATGCTTCAAAAAATGTTTTTTTCAGTCACTAGTCTTCTCCCACCCCATCATCACCATACAATACTCCCTTTTTAAAATTAGAATTTTATTTTTTATTATTATAAAGTTAACATTATTTTATTATTATAAACCTGACATTTCAATATACAAAGAACAAGAGTATAAGAAATGACAGCACAAATCTCTATTACATATAGCTTATTTTTTAAGTATATTTATATTTAATTTCATGTTTCCAACACTGCCTAGTTTGTGTGGCACTCTATAAACTTCCTTTTGTACTCTTCCATCCAAGTACTATTCCATGTACTCCCTTATAATTAAGCTTTAATAAGCAAACAACCATATGTGAGCTATCTATGACAATGTATGCCTCATTCCCAGCCTAAAGTCTACTGATTTCCTCTGGGGAAAGGAAGATCATGTTTCACTCTCAGTTCTCTGAAGTAAAGATAGCAGTGATCCAAATTCTCATGTCCTTTAGCATAATTAGATTTCTTTGACGAGCTCACAGAGAATAGCTGTAGGTATTTTCTATTGATATTGTGGCTTTTGCAAAAAACTTCTAATAGCCAAACAAAATCATTTAAGTGAATAATTGTCATTTTGTGAACAGAATATATAAGGTAACTGTGAGCACATAAACCAGTCTCAAAAATAAACAGTGCCTTCACCAAACAAAAAAATAGGCTGACGCTAGCATAAGAATAAAACAAGATAGCTACCAAAAAATTTCAACAAAGAATTGAAACTCTCGATTACCATAAATATAGTAAACTAAGAGGAATTATGGTTCTATCCTACAGATACAAAAGAAGGTTAAAAAGGCTGAAAGAAAATACTGCAAAATAGAATTTGAGGGAAGGTAATCAAGTTTATTTCTTATTATTTTGATATTTTCCCAAAGAACTACAAGAATGTTACGGAAAAGGGGATATAAAAATGATGAAAGCTTTGTAAAAGAAATAGTTTCATATACTATTATATCCAACAGGAAAATATAAATATATTTATTTAAGTTAATATGTGTTAATAAGTAAATATATGTATTTAAGTTAATATAAAATAATAATTTAAGTTAATAAGTTAATATAATAATAAGTTAATATTTAAGTTAATAATAATAATATCTTTAAAAAGAAAATTAATTCCATTAGTTTTTACAGTGGGCACAGAATAGAAAAAACACAGTTTGTATGTTAGATGATATTTACTTAAATAGCTACTATTTTAAGATATTTCATGTATGCCAATAATATTTCTTTAAACAAGAAAATCTAGTCAAAATCATGCAAATAAAGTGGAACGTGAATTTTGGCAGATGAAAAAGAATATCAGGGTATTAAGATGAAATTTCAGAAGCAGACAGTAAAAGATAAGAAAAACATGAAAAGTGATTAAATATAGTATAGAACATTTTCAGAATGTAAGATCTAAATAGCTTATTGGAGACATAAAAATTAGTTATTTATGAAGCATGTAGATTTAAGAAATATCATAGAAAATTGAAAATTCTTTGAAAATAGAAATTACTTTATTCTTTATTTGTGTATCTCTAGTGACCCTTAGTAGAACTTAACAAATGCCTGTTGGTTAATTGATTAATAATATTGTCTGAAAGCAAATAAAATGGCTAGAGTAGAAAAGTTAAATTGAGAAAAGTGTAAAAAGAAATATGGTAAAATAACAAAGTATAGGAAAAAAAACAACAAAAAAGTCCATATTAATAAATTTTCATCAAATATTTACTATGGATAAAGCCATACAATTGAAACTGGAAGATACAAAAATGGATATGATACTATATATCTCTCTTTATATTACTAATTGTTTAGTAGAGGAATATAACACATATCTAGTTAAATAGCATACAAAATGCAAAAAAAAAACCTGCATAAGACAAATCTATAATATGAAGCTCAAGAAGAGACTTATCAACAAGGAAGAAAAGGAAAGGTCTCATGGAGAATGTGGTTTTTGAGTAGGACTTTAGATGTTGGATTTCTATATACTTTAACATATTTAATATGTTTTGGTCTACCTGCCATCTAGGTGGGGGGGGGGGGAAGGAGGGGAAAAGTTGGAATAGAAGGTTTTTGCAAGAGTCAATGCTGAAAAATTACCCATGCATATATCTTGTAAATAAAAAGCTATAATAAAAAATATAATAAAACTTTGCTAAGCCTAAAAATAAATAAATAAATAAATGTTGGGTTTCCTTTAGAAATTGAAAGCAAATAGTATTCCCGACTATGAAAAACATAGAGGTGGTAAGCATGAGTTGTATAACAAAGTCTAGTTTAATGTAAGCATAAAATATATAGTATATAAAATAAAGGTGGAAATATAGGGTGGTATGAGATTGTAGCTAGCTTTAAATGTCATATCAAAGACTGTCTTCATAAAAATGTACAGAAATGTGCTGGAAAGATTAGAAAATTAAGAGTAAAGATTTCTCTTATTTGAATAGAGCAGATAAGGTATTAGTAATGAGTGCCTAAGTTAGGCTGATAACAGTGGAAATATAGGAAAGATGTAAGTTATTGTGAATAATCAACTATAGTTGATAACTAATTGGATAAAAAGAATGTAGGGGAAAAGTCAAAATTTAGACCAAGGTTTTAAATGAGGGAAACCAGATGAACTGAGTGTAGATGTCACTAAAAGAAATACCCCGTATTATTAAAGATGAAACAGCAGTAGGTTTGGATAGAATCGGAGATTTGGATTCAATTAAAACACAACTTTTTTCAGGAGACATTTCTCAGTTTTTCCTTTCTACTCCCTACTTCTTTGCCCTCTAAGGTTACCTTCTTTCTACTTTATGTATCTTGAATGTAATTATTTATGAATATTCTGTCCCCCACCTTCTGTTCCTACCATTAGTCAATCAACAAATATTAATTAAGTGCCAAATACAGGGAACACAAAGAAATGCAAGATATTCCCTGATCTCAAAGAGCTCAGAGTCTGATGAGAGAGACAATGTGTGAACAAGCTATATACAAGTTAAATTAGAAAATAATCAACAGATAAAAAACACTAGAATTTGAAAAAGTCTTTCTGGAAAAGGTGAGAAGGATCAAATATAAGTTTCTTTTTTGGGCATTTAAATTTCTTTATAATCTGCCTTCTTCCTGTCTTTCCCATCTTCTCATGCATCATTCTCTTATAAACTGTGCTGTTCATCCCTACTGACCTCTATGCTTTTGAATTGCCTGTCACTTATGATTGGAGTTGACTCCATCTCACTTCTGTTTCTTTCTATCCCTGGTTTCCTTCTAAACTCAGCTCAAACTTCCCCATCTTCTTTAAGCCTTTGCTGGTTTCCCCTCAGGTGTAAAATATATATATTTTCAGTTTACATATTGAATTCCCCAGGTTCAGGGATACTTCTTGGAGTCAGACTGCTAAAGTTATAGCCCTCACTCCTTTCCCACTATTTATCTTTAACAGTCAGTAAAATTCTGAAATCCTACTCACATCAGAAATTAATTCGATAGGCAACACTATATACATACCATCAAGGGTATAGCACCATCCAAAATCTATAAAGAAATAAGGAGGGAGGGATGGGCGAATGGGGAAGCAAAGGATGAGGAAAGAAGACAAGGAAGGAATCCTTGGGTGGGGGGAAAATCAAACATTAGCAAAGTAAGTTATAGAGAATTTAATTAAAAAGTCACCAGGAATAGGAAAGAGTGTGTGTGTGTGTGTGTGTGTGTGTGTGTGTGTGTGTGTGTGTGTGTGTGTGTGTGTGTGTATTCATATATGTATATATAAATATCTTTTCTTAACTGTATGTTCCTTGGGGTGGGGGAGATGAAAGGTGAAAAAAAAAAGAATAAAGTAAATAAGGTGTAAAGCAGAAAATGAAAGAATTATTTACAAGGAAGTAAAGAAAAAATGGACATTAATGAATATAATTATAATTTCTTCTATTAATGTATGTACTTTTCTTGAACTGGTAATCTGTTGTTATATGTTTTGAATTCTCCCTGGTGTTCTGTTGGGTACATGACAATGTTGGGTTTTTTTTGTTTTGTTTTGTATCCATTTATGGGTTTGTTTGTTTTTTTAACTCTGTTTTTTCAAATGAAAAAGAACTGAGAAAGAAACTGAGACCATAGGATGATTTGGCCAACATTAGACCTGGTCAGCACTTGTTAAGAGTCAACATGAGACTCTCAAATGTTATTTCTTTAGGGGGTTGAAAACTCCCAGGTGTTTGTTCCTCTTAGAAAGACTTTCTTTTTGCCACGTTCATAGAAATTATACAGAAAAAGAACATTATTGTTTAATTTCTTATACTTTGGATTTTGCCAGTATGACAGTTTCATGGTACAATTAATTCATTCATCTTTCTGGTGATCAAAGTGGATTTCATTGTATGGTACCACGGAAGAGATGAGCACATAGCACATTGATCCTAAAATATGAGAACGTGGCATTTGAACTCTGGCTTGAGAGTCAGAGGAACTGAAATTTCAAACCATTGTTATGCCACTTCCTTGTGGGACCCCAAGAAGATCCCTTAACCTCTCTGTGCCTCATTTTGTGCACCTGTAATTAGGGGTCTCTTCCTGATCTGTCTCTGATTTAGTTATACTCTTCATTAGCCTATCTTGTTATGTTTAGATCAAGTTTATTTACACATTGGCTTACTTTAAACATGAATTAAGAGTCAAACATTTTTAGGGGATCCTATCCACTTTTGCCATTGTGGCATAACATTCCTGATGTCCTATAACCATTGGATAATAGTTGGGGCAAAAAGAAGCAAATTATTAATAGGCTTAATTGAGACTAGAAAATATAAGTGGATTTTTTTGACAAAGATGGAGAGCTGAAAGGTTCTAGTGAGGCCAGCTTCCTTGAAAAACACCTGCAACAATAAACTAGGTGAAACACAAGTTCAAGAAGAAAATAGAAAGATGCCATTGTTCATTACAAAGAGTTATTTTTTGTTTGTTTTGATGCTTTCTTTTTTTTTTTTAGATTTTATTTTATTTTTAAAGCTTTTTATTTTTCAAAACATATGCATGGATAATTATTTGACATTAACCCTTGCAAAACCTTGTATTCCAGCCCCACCCCCTTCCCCAAGCCCCTCCTCCAGATAGGAAATAGTCCAATATATGTTAATCCTATATATGGAAAATAGTCCAATATATGTTAAATCATATCTATATCTATCTATCTATCTATCTATCTATCTATCTATCTATCTATCTGTCTCTCTCTCTCTCTATATATATATATATATATACACAACTATCTAGCTAGCTAGAAAATCAAATCAAACCAGAAAAAAATGCAAGCAAAGAACAGCAAAAACAGTGAAAATGTTATATACTGTGATCCATATTCAGGTCCCACAATCCTCTCTCTCTGGAGGTAGATGACTCACTTCATCGCAAGATCATGGGAACTGGTCTGAATAATCTCATTGTTGAAAAGAGCCACGTCCATCAGAATTGATCATTGTATAATCTTGCTGTTGTTGTGTATTATGATCTCCTGATTCTGCTCATTTCACTTAGCATCAGTTCATGTTAGACCAGGCTTCTCTGAAATTATCCTGCTGATTGTGTCTTATAGAACAATAATATGCCATAATATTTACATACCATAACTTGTTCAACCATTCTCCATCTGATGGGCATCCACTCAGTCTCCAATTATAAGATACCTTCCTTAATGAAAGGAAGGTTGAAGGGAATATATGATTCTATCCTCACTTCATGTCAGTATTACACTGCCAGAACCAGAAGGTAATTTTTATTTTCATTTTACAGATAAGGAAACTGAGGTCCACTAGTTTGTGTTTCACTCTAGTACATATTCTTACTTTAGGACAGAGCCAGGATTTGGAGGATAGCACAGTCAGGTTTAAAGATGACAGATGCTATGATTCACATTGAATTTTATTCATCTATTTGTAAATAACCATGATAATATAAATGTTTCATTTAATATTATTTGAGGACAAAATAATGTGTTGGGCATTTCAGAGTACAGAACTGTACATACAGCAAATCACTTTAACTAAACTGTATTTTTGACATGAACTTATTTACCATATTCTCAGTTGCTAGAGAGAGAGAGAGAGAGAGAGAGAGAGAGAGAGAGAGAGAGAGAGAGGAAAAGGAGGAAGAGGAATAAGTTGGAGGGAAATACATTTAGCAATTGTTAACTATGGGGAAAAAATTGAAGAAAATTTCTTTGATAAAGGCCTCATTTCTCAAATATATAGAAAACAGTCAAATTTATAAAAACAAGAGCCATTCCCCAGTTGGCCAATGATCAAAAGATAAAAAGTTTTCAAATGAAATAATCAAAGCTATCTGTAACCATATTTTTTAAAATGCTGTAACTCACTACTGATTGGAGAAATGCAAATTAAAATAATACTGACATACTCTCTCATACTTACAAAATTGGCTAATAGAACAAAAAAGGAAAATGACAAATGTTAGAGAGGATGTGGTTAAAATGAGACATTAATGAATTGTTATTGATGTTGTGATTCAACTATTCTGTAGAACAATGTGGAACTATGCCCCAAAGGCTATAAAGCCACATATACCCTTTGACCTAGCACTACCACTCTTATATCTGTATCCAGAAAGGGATAAAAAGCAAAAAGGAAAAGAAAATACACACACACACACACACACACACACACACACACACACACACAAATATTTATAGCAGTGTTTTTCTGGTGGTAAAGAATTGGAAATTGAGGGGATGCCCATCAATTGGGAAATGGTTGAACAATTTGTGGTGTATGATTGTAACAGAATACTATTGTGCTATAAGAAATGATGAGTAGAATGATCTTAGAAAAACCTGTAAAGACTTACATGAATTGATGCAAAGTGAAATATACTCTGTACATTGTAACAACAATATTGTAAGATGATCAGCTATGAATGATTTAGCTGTTCTCAGTAATACAATGATCCAAGCAATCCTAAAAAACTTATGATGAAAAATGCTATCCATACCCAGAGAAAAAGGGATGGTGTCTGAGTGCAGATTTAAATTTTATTTTTCTTGAGTTTTTTTTTTTTCTTTCACAACATGACTTACATGGAAATATGTTTTGCACGACTACACATATATTAACTATATGGAACTGCTTGCCTTCTCAGTGAGGTGAGTGGGAAGAAAGGAAGGAAAAGAGTTTGGAACTCAAAGTTTTTAAAATGAATATTAAAAATTGTTTTTACATGTAATTGGGGAAAATAAAATATTAAGTAAAATTTTAAAATAAATTGGTAAAAATAAAAAAAAGAATAGTAACTACAAAATTTTCTCCCCATAAACCTTGGATACACTCTCCCACAAAATATAGTGTCAGTGGAAAATGTGAGTATAAACTTAAACACACTGTTATTGAGGTAGAAATATAGGAAACACATGGCTAGCTCAGTAGGTCTAAAGCCCCTGTTGTCTTTTTCTTGACCTCACATTACTCCCTAGTGAGAGTAGCATTTCTCACAGGCAATTTACTCACATGGATTCCCTGAGTCTGCACCTTTCCTTGGCTCAATTCTCTGATACTAGCTTCATTCATTCATTCATTCATTCATTCATTCATTCTCTATTAATAAAGGTCATATCCCTTGAGGCTGATGCCTTTCCTCAGCTATCTATGTCTACAAGTCCTTAGGGAATGTGTGCCATTTTTCTGTTAAAAATTGCCAGGAGTGGAAACTATTTTCAAATTCCATCAAACAGAATTTCTTCACACTTCATAGGGTAATAATGTTATAGATTTAGTGTGCATGACACCTCATTATGTTAATATTTATGTATTTACATATATACCTTATCTCTCCTATTAGGATAGTCTCTTTAAGGGAAGAAACTCTTCCAGTTTTACTCTTATATGTCTAGATGAATAAATGTTTGTTGATTGATTGATTACCTATTTTAACAGAGGTATAGTTAGTCATCCAATTTGGCTGGAATATATTATTTCTGATACAAAGGTCATTATCCTTTTCCATAAATTTATACCCACTCTCCTAACTTTCTTATTTCTGTTAGGTACCAACATTCTTCCAGTCATCCAGCTTTTTAACTAAAAGCCATCCATTTTTTTCAATCCCCATATCCAATCAGTTTCCAAGTCTTATATCTATTATACCTTTGAACATATCTTGTACCTATCTCTTCTCTCTACTCACTCTACAGGTACAATTCCAGAATCTCATTAATTCTTTCCTGGCATATTTCAATAGTGCCTTCAGATTGGCTCCCCTATATCCAGTCTTTCCTCTCTCCAATTCATCTTTCCCAAAGTTTCCAGGTTGGTATTTCTAAAGTGCTGAAACAGTCACACCATTCCTTTGCTTAAAAGGTTCTTTCATTGCCTTTAGGTTAAAATAAGGCTTAAATGCTTTAAAGGGTTTTTTAAATAACCCTTCATTATTTTTCAACAATTTTTTTCCAGTCTGATTACACATGATTTCCCTTTAGGCATTTAATGTTCCAGGAAAAAGCAGTTTTTTTGATCTGTTTGCTATTCCCCATAAACAACATTACATTCCTCATCTCAAATGTTCTGCCTCCTCATCTCCATCTTTTTCTTCAAATCCCTAACTCCCTTTAAGGCTCAACTCCAGTGCCACTTCCTTCAAGAAGCCTTTCTTGATTCCTCCAGTTGTTAATGGCCCCTGACTATTTATTTTTTATTTATATATGTATGTGTTGATGTGGGTGTATATGTATGTATAATTTACTTTTCTTAGAAAAGTATATCATAGTATAAATATATCTATAATTAATATCCATATAATAAAATTATTTATGTGGGCAGAAATAAATTACTAAAGTTTCGGCTTTGGAATGAATATTTATGACACTGAACTTCTAACATTAAGTTCTGAAACATTGCAAGGTAAATGAAATTCACAGTTATTCAAAAGACTTTGGTCTAATTATCCATATAAGAAAAGCTAAATGGAAAAGAATGTCAGTTGTCTAGCTATGATATAATATATCTCAACCAGTCAGTGGGCCAGTAAAACATTTCCCCATTAGCCATATTGCAAAAAAGAAAAAAGAAAACAAAAGAAAGGAAAAAAAAGAAAGTGAAAAAAAGCATGCTTCAGTCAGCACTCAGAATTCATTCTCTGGAGGGGGATAGCCTTTTTCATCATGGTACTTTGGATATGTGTTAGATCATTATCTTAATCAGGGTAGCTAAGTCTCATATCCTTACAATATCACTGTTAACTGAGTATAATTGTCTCCTGGTTCTTTTTACTTTACTTTAATTTTATTGGTATGGCACTATTCAGGTAGAATTATCATTTTATTATATGGTTTCAGTCTATCTCTGAGCAGGAGACATTCTCCATTGTTGATGGATAAATATTTTTCTGTAAAAAATGTTTTCTAATTGGGTTCATAGGGATCTTTGGGTCCCTCTTTGAATGAATTTAGATGGGACTGAGTTTCCAACATTGCCTACTTTAACACCATTTCCCCCCCTCCACTTTAAAGACTCTTCCTTATATACCTCTTTTTTACATATAATAATTTCTTCCTTTCTTTCTCTCCTTTATCCCTTCTCCCAGTACACTTCTATTTCTCAACCCATTAAATTTTTTGAGATCATATCAGTAAAATTCAATCTACTTCAATGACCTCTATGTAGAATCCATTTAAGTACTCTAAATATTGATAAACTTCTCAAGAGTTACATTATCATCTTCTCATATGTGAATACAAACCACTTAATCATATCAAATCTCTAATAGTTTCTCATTCATGTTTACTTTTTTAGTCTCCTCTTGTGTCTTATATTTTGAAGTCAAATTTTCTATTTTGCTCTGGTCTTTTTATCAGAAATGCTTGCAAGTCCTCTACTTTATTAAAAACAAATTTTTCCCTTGAAGGATTGTACTAAATTTTGCTGGTTAGGTTATTCTTGATTGTGATCCTTGCTTTTTTTGCTTTCTGTAATGTCATATTCTGAACTTTCCACTTCTTTAACCATAGTAGTTTCTATTTCTTCTGGGATTATAATTTGATTTGATCCTGATTGGGATCCTGATTTGAATGGTTTCTTTATGGCTGCGTAATATAATTTTTCTTTGATCTGGGAGTTCTGGAATTTGACTATAATATTCCTGAGAGTTTCATTTGGGATGACTTTCAGGAGTTAATAGTTAAATTCTCAAAATTTCTATTTTAATCTCTGATTTTAGGATATTGGGACAGTTTTCCTTAATAATTTCTTTAAAGTTATGTCTAGGATCTTCCTTTGATCATGGTTTTCAGGCAGGCCAGTAATTCTTAAACTATCTCACTTCAATCTGTTTTTCAAGCCTGTTGTTTTTCTGATGAAATATTTTAGATTTTCTTCTCTCTTTTTTTTTTTTTTCCTGTTCTTTGGCTTTGTTTTATTTTTTCTTGATATCTCATGGAGTTATTAGCTTCTACTTGTTTAATTCTAATTTGTAAGCAATTCTTTTAGAGAATTTTTAGTAACCTTTTATACATCTTTTTACTTTTGTCCAATTCTGTTTTCCAAGGAACTGTTTTCATCTGTTAAATTTGTGTCTGTTTTAGTATTTGGCCAATTTTTTTTGAACTGTTATTTTCTTTAGTATTTTTGTGTCTCTTTTAGCAAGTTATTAATTGCCTTTTCCTAATTCTTTTGAATCACTTTAATTTCATTACTTTCCCAATTTCCCCCCTCCCACTCTTATTTGATTTTTAAAATAATTTAAAGGTATTCCAAGGTTTCTTGTTGGACTTGTGCCCAATTCACTTTTATTTTTCCCTTTGAGGCTCCTTTTATAGTTATTTTGATGTTGTTTTCTTCTGAGTTTGTGTCTCAATCTTCCATGTCACCATAATAGATTCTTATGATCAGTTTTTTCCCCCTCTCAGTTCATTTTTCCAGACTATTTCTTGACTTTGAACTTTCTATTTTGTGAGAATCCATATATACTTTTTGTCTTGACCAGAGTATTATTCTTAAAAAGATTTGTTCTAATTTCTTTAAGCTTTCACTAATCTTCAGGATAATAGTAGTAAAATATCTCATGCTGTTATTGAAACTAAAATATCTCATACTCTCATGAAAACTAAGAACCCTGAGGAATTTAATTAGGAAAACTGCAATTTTTTGAAGAATATATAGAGTAGTTGACATGTAGGTTATTATTCAATTGAGAGCTTTGATATTAAAATGTTAAATAGTAAAAGTATTGCCAAAATTGTACTTTTAAATTCTATCTTTTTATTTTAATTCCATGCCCCATTCTCCCTGTCATGTGAGTTTTAGGTATTGATAGAGAATTTCTTAAATTTTCATGGATACTCTATAATTTTGGGGTAAAAAACACCTCTCTTGGCTACATTGTGGTATCTTGGTACCCCCAAGAATCTCTATGAGCAACTTAAAATCAGTGAGGCTCCAACTAAATTTAGCAAGCACTTTTATTTTGTTTTGTTCTTAAAAGTAGTTAATTTTTACTCAGAAGTAGGAATTTTTCTTGGAAATGAAGTACATTAAAAATCAACCTATCAAAGAACTCAGACTCTAAGCCAGTCACTTGATTGATCACGTTCCTGTTGTTCTAACTTTATTTAGAGAAAATGGAGCACCAATTAACATAGCTTGAGGTTTCTGATTTTGTAAACACTGAACTACATATCTGTCTTTGCTTAATTTTTGAATTTTAAGTTAAGGTTTTGAAGTCTCTGTAGTTTCAGCTGAGGAAAAAATGACCAAGAATAAAATAGTTGGCATGAGTATTATATAGCTCTTGATAAGTTGTGAACACAATACAGTGGTAACATTTTTACTGTGGTGTGCAAATTAATTGAGACAAGGTAACATCATTAAATTTATAATCATACAATGAGCCTTAAAAACTTTTGTACGTCTTTTAAAAGTTTTTAATGTGCAAAATGCTCCCCTTTTGCTGAAATTTTATCTGAGAGTTGGCATTGAGTTCTAGAGATTTTGACACATTCTTTAATTTTTCATCATGAAACTATCATCATATATTGTGCCTCATTGATGAACTATCTATTTTTTTCCAAGTCTAGCTTTGATTATAGTCTTTTAAGTTTTTAATGAGATTTAATTTAATTCAGTTTCAAGGCCATTGAAGATTGTTTATTGCCATATAGTAGATAAATTTATTAATCTTTCATGACATATAACATAGTGTCAGGTTGTATTTCAGTATTCATATTCCATTTGGGAATTTCTGTAATTCTGGTACAATTCTATTTCTCAATATATCACTATATTTATTAAAGTTCATCATTCTCTTAATGGGGTTCCATTCCTACTGGAAGTTTTTTTAAAATCTCCAAAACTCCTACACCTTCTCCCCTGGATTCTCAATTGATGACTTTGTCTTCTTTACTGAAAAGTTTGAGATCATTTGTTATGAATCTCCTCAGTTTCTAACTTTTCTGTCCCCAGACATCTGTAATTTCTTCTATCCTCACCTCCTTTTGTTTTGTTAAAAAACAAAACAAAATAAAACAAAACAAAGAGAAAGTGTCAAAGCTGATTCTTCTTGAGCGCATCCACTATGCCCTCCAGAACCATAATGCATCAATTATTCCCTCTTTTTTTTCATGTTATTATTAATTTTGGTACCTTTAAAATAGCTTATTTCCATTCATAGCTCTTTTCCCCAATGGAACATGTGAAACAATTCTCAATCCTATCAACATGGTCCTTATTTTACATCTTTGTATTTTGGAGGTTATGGAACCCATGGTTTAAATTCCTTATCTAGTGATGGAAAAAAATAAATAGTATCCAACTTCTCATGTTAGTTGTACTCAGAGGTATACTGGAACCAATACTAAATAGCTTAAAAGCTAATTATTAAATTTTCAGGATGAATATTTGAGCTTCCCTTAGAATTAAGGAATTCAGAATTAAGAAATTGGAATTAAGGAATCACCATAAATCAAGGCTTGATTTATTGTTTTGTACATTGTCTAGACTGAAGAAAGTATTAATAATGCAGATTAAGTTTAAAAGTGTGTTATTACATATTTACCTGGTTATTACATATTTACCAGCACACTCCTGTATTGCTCTATAAACATCACTTAGATCTACTACACCAAAGATAAACGATAGAAGGCTCAAGAAATGAAATTGTCCCTAAATTGCCTAGAAGTTATATTCCAGATCTGGAAGTCATCATCACTAATTAATGTTAATGATGACTGATATTTGTATAAGCACAAGGTTTGCAAAGGAATCTTTTATTTTATTTGAGCCTCAAAACATCCCTGATACTGCTCCATTGATCAGTCCACTTTGGATGAAATCTTCTAACAACTTAAGCAGCCATCTGACATTATTTACAATATTTTACAGCCATTTACAATATTTCTAGCTTATTGACAATAATATTTTGAGAGATAAAATGAAATGCTTTCCTGATCGCCAGATAGCATACCAACCAATTCAGAGAGAAATGTAGTAAACTTTGGAAACAGAAGAGAACTTGGTTGGGAATGCATGTGATGTTTCTCCTCAAATGAAAGTATCCCAATTTGGTGGGGAGCAGTTTCAAAGTGGGTCTGTCTGTGGAAGAAGTTAGATGTAGTGGAGCTTTATTATCGAATAGCAGAGGGGTTTGTGGAGAAAGTGTAGGTGTCAATGTGTATATTCAGGTGTAATAGTTATAAAAATAGCATACAGGAAAATGTAATATTTGTAAAAAAAATACATAGAATTATAATGAAAAACCATCATATTGAAATGCAGTTCTCAAAATATTTTCAAAAAAACAAACTCATAGGCCCCAAGTTAGAAACCCAAGCAGGAAGGGAAGCCGTGTATTGCCATTTCAGCTTAGAATCAACTGACCTTCTCCATTCTTCTCAGGTCCTCTGCACCCAATCTCCTGGATTCTCAATTGATGACTTTGTCTCCTTTAATGAAAAGTTCTAGATCATTTGATGTGAATCTCCTCAGTTTCTAACCTTTTCATCTTGAACCTTGTGTAATTTCTCCCATTCTTATCTCCTGTTTTGTCTCAAAAGAGAAAGTATCAAAGCTGATTCTGCTTGATCCCATCCATCATCCCCTCCAGTACCATACCACATCAATTATTTTCTCTTATTTCATATGTTTATTTTCTTCCTGTCCCATGGTTCCTTTTTCTTTGCTTTTAAAACATATTCTTCCTTATCCAAACCCTCCCCCTTGCCCTCCAAAAAAAAAAGGCTTAATTGTCCAATCATATTCCCTGTTCTTCCTACTTTTCACCAGCAAATTTAGTCAATGTAGCAATGGAACATCAGAAACAATGGGGGTAAATGACATCACTGGAGAGAGAGGGCAAAGAAGAAAACAGAATGTAGTTGTTTTCTTATTTCTTAACCATATCATGCTCCAAGCTCCTCCATTCTGGCTTCTCTTCCCACTAGCTGTAAGCTGCCATTGCTATAAACACTACCACCGGTCAACAATGACCACATTGCCAGTGACTTTCTCAAATCTTCATCTTCATTGACAATCTTTCCAGTATTTGAAATTTATGATCTGCTCCTTCATACTTCTACTTCTTTTGGCTTTCATGAAAACATGCTCTCCTCCTTTATCTCCTACCTCTCTAATTGTTGCCTCCTCTTTTTCCTTGATGTAGGAAGTACCAGATTATGTTCATAAAATACTTTTATGTTCTTTTTACTTTTTCTTGAAGTGATGTTATTTATTCCCATTGCTTCTCAATTTGTGTGTCCAGCTCTGGTTTCTCCCGTGAGTTCCAGAATTATATTTTTAGTGGGCATCTCAACTTCATTGCCCAAATAGCTTCTCAAATTTAACATGTCCTAAAATTTAGTGTATTTTACCTAAAATCTATCTTTCCCCCAATTTTACTTTTTCTTTTTATATTATACTTTTTATGCTCAAAACCTCATGTTACCTTTGACTTTTTCCTCTCCTTCACCTTCACCCCATTAGTTGCCAAATCTTGTTATTTTTCCTTTTTCAAAATCACTAACATCTGACTTCTCCTTTCCATTTCTTCTGGCACCATGCTCACCCAGCTTCTCATTACTTCTCGTATAGATTTTTATAGAAACTAGGTCTTCTCCTTTTGGTCTTGCCTTCTTCTATATATTTTATACATGCTTGGCAGATTCATTTTAATTATTTATAGATCTGACCACATCAAGATTTTTTAATGCCTACTGAATCAAAGGCAGAGCCTGCCTTTATGGCCTTATTTCAAACAATATTCCAGCTAATTTGTACTGCTCACTTGTCCACAAACATTCAGTGCTTTCTTATCTATTTGGATGTGCTTGTACCTCACTCTCTGCTTGGATCTTCACTTCTGTCTCTGCCTGTTGCAACCCTACTGTACCTTCATAAAGCTTTTCCTGAGGGGACTATCCATAAATATTTCCTTTCTCAGAACCCTCATAACACCTCACTTGCAGCTCTCATGCACTTATTTATTTGGAATGTTTCTTATTAGTATATGCCTTATTTCTCTACTGGAGGACATTCTATGTCTTGTTTATTTTGAGATCATTCCCAACACTTAGCATAGTGCTTAACATTATGTATTTAATATGTTTCTAATGTTTTTATTTATTCAATTTATTATGGTATTGAAGTTAAGATCCATTTTTGTCATATCTCCTAGTTACACCTTTAGTACATGAATTTCTATTTGAATTTTAAATGTTTAAGTATACAGCCTTTCTAATCAAAATTTATTTATTTTCTCTTATTTCCTTCTCTTTTTCTCTCTCTCTTACACACAACCAAACACACACACACACACACACACACACACACACACACACACACACACACACACTTTTAAGATGTACAATGTTTGTCTTAAGGGCAGAATTTGGCCCTACTCTATAAATGTGTTCAGAAAATAATATAATACTAAGATGGAAGGCAGCTTGTTTTTAACTTGTAGCTAAACATGACATTCAAATGTTAATTGGATGAATAAATCTTGTTCATTTTACAGACATGAAAATGTCAATGGAATAAAACTATTTATCACAAGATAATGGTCTCCTGCCGCCAGATAAATGCCAAGATGAAGATACTTATTGAAAATGTATCAAAATATTCTATTGCTATTTATTGAAAATAAAGGTGGAAGAAAAGTTCACATTTTCAGTTACAAAGTGATACATACTCTAGCTATGACATCAGTCTTATTATATTTCCAGTTGCCTGTGAGTGACATTATGACTGATATAGGATGGGGATGACCCTGGATTCAAACTTTAGAGATCTTTGCTTGAGTGCCACTTCTATCCCTTTCCAGCCCCATGGTCAAGGGCTAGTGATTAAACCCTTTTAAACCTCAGTTTTCTCATCGGTACATCAAATATTAATATTTCAACTGCCCGTGTCACAAAGTTGTTATGAGGAAAAGGCTTTGTAAAATGTAAATAAATGTCAGTATGTGGTTGGCCACTAGGTGACTAATTCTTTGGCATGAAGCTCAGATTTCTCCTTGCTCTCATAAATGTCTTTGAAGGTAATGAAGTCATTTTACATGGTTTTTTTTTTTCATGTTATTTTCACATGATGAATTTAGCATACAATGAACAAGTAATGAAAAGGATGTCATCAAGGTAATATGTGAATAAAAAAATGGGCTCGTTACATGGAGAGGAGTAATATGATGGACAGTCCACTGTCCATCTCCACTGGCAACTATCCAATGTCAAGAAAAACTCAAGAAAGGACCCTCAGTATGTTGGGGGAAATTCCCTTACAGAAAGACATAGGCAAGATTTCCTCAGAATTGGCAAACATAGAGCTTGTGAGTGAATATCCACACTATTCCCCTGAAATACTAGCATGAGTCATTACAGAATGACAACATTCTTCCTTTTTTTTTTTTTTTTTTTTTTTTTTTAGCATTTAATCAACATTTAATATGCTGATGAATCAGGGAATAACTAAATTTCAGCTTGATATTTGATGAAGTTTTTTCAGCTAACCTTCTAAATGAATCGGAGAGATATAAGTTGGCTACTGATATATTTTTATTGGTGACTTGGATAAAGGCATAGATGGCAGGGTATGTTTTTTCAGTTTCTGGGAGATGAGGGATAACTAACACTATGAATGATTGAATTTGAATCCCAAAAGGTCTCAACAGGCTATATGAGATCTAGTAAGATAGAATTTAGTAGGAATAAACATAAAATCCTATACTTGTGTGAAAAAAAATTATTTGTAGAAGTATGGAATGAGAAAGGCATAGTTAGATAATATTTCATGTGAAAGGACCTGGGTTTTTTAATGGACTATACAGTATTGTGATATGGAAATCAAAAAATTAAATGCCCGTTTTAATGATTAACTGAAATCAAAAGATCTGCAAGTAGAAGATTGGAATCAGGGTATTAATGGATAACAGGGTTTTGTCAAGGAGATTTCTAGGCTCTGATGACTAGATGAGTTCTATGATTCCTTCAAACACTTGGGTTTTATGTTTGCTTCAGATCAGAAATGTTTTTTCCTTCCTTTGTACTTAAGAACTGTGCCACATTCCTTATAATTTTTGTGTGCTTTTCTTATCTTTTTTTCTAATTTGAAAGTTCTTTTATAGCAGAAACCAAGTTGTCCATCTTGTGTTCTCAATAGCCCCTAATACAATGTCTTGCACAGAGCAGATATCCAGTAAATGAAATGAATACACGATTTGTATAAGCACTTGATTTTAGAGAAACAAAGAAAATACTAAGATTTGAAAGTTATATCCAGACCTATCATCAGGGTATGTTTTCATCTGAATGCAGGCATCTGTCTGTATCATTCTGCTACCAATTTAATAGTTGTGTTAAAAAATTACCTCCAAAATGTTTTTGGATTCTATTTTTCCAAATATCTGAAGGCTATACCAATTAATATTCAATTAGCAAATTGAAATTTAAGTGTTGTTGTTATTCAGTGGTTTTAGTTGTGTCTGACTCTTTGTGACCCTGGTTATGAATAGTTTGCTGTTTCCTTCTGCAGCTTATTTTACAGATGAGGAAACTGAGGAAGACAGAGTAAGTGACTAGCCCAGAATACCACAGCTAGTAAGTGTCTGAGGCTGGATTTAAGCTTAGGCTTCCTGACTTCAGACCCAGGACTCTGGGCACTCGTAGTGCTCTGTGCCACCTGGCTGCCCCAACTTAAGTACTGGTGTGATATGAAGAAGGGAAGTCACATTTTTAAGCAAAATTAGCAACAGTTTTTCAGATTCTGTTCTAGCTGAGGTGTATTAATGGAAGAATATAGAGAGAGCCAGCTTCAGATTCAAAGTGACTATCTCTGACAAATATAGGCTATGTGATTCTAAGCAAGTCATTTCTTTCTCTATGCCTCAGGCAACTCACTGAGAATGTAAATTAAAGAGACATTGATACATTTTATTTTCAATGATAGAAGGAACTTCCTCATGGGAACTAACAAATCTAATCCAAAACCAAGTTGTTATTGAGTGTAAGATATATACATTCATGTATGTCTAGGTATTTGTCATATATGTATGTTACATATGTCACATGTATGATTGTGTTGTATAAGCAAAGAATTTAATTCTGAATTTTCAGTATTTTCAGGAATACTCTGAGCATTAAATAAGAACTAACCACAAGAATATAACAAACTTTTACAGATGGAAGACCTTTAACACTGAAGGAGATATGGGATGGTGTCCATCAGTTCTATAAAGCTCGTCTTCTTCAAGAGCCGTGGAGCACCATTACACAACAGGTTAGATAGTATTTCCAGTTTTTCTTTGTTATTAATTTTCAAGAAGAGTAGGGATTATTTTAGCAGTCTTATTAAGATACAGATGATTTTCTTATGTGGACACTGTAGTGATTCACACAGTAGATATGAGTTAAATTTGCAAGAAAACTGAAGTGTAACTTTGATTGATAATAGAATTGCAATCATTTTGGAAAATAAGTGGAGAAAATTGATCTGTCAATCAAATAATTTGTTATTACTGTCTAATATACTAAAATCAGTACTTAATGAATTTATAATTTTTTTAAAAGCACTCTCTTCACAGTGTATGTAGTATAGCCTTAAATTTGCATTAAAGCAAATTGTGCTCACTTGCGAAATCACTTTCATTTGGATGGAAAGGCTTACTTTTTTTTTTTTTTTTTATCAGCCTCCATTAAGCCTAATCAAAGCATGCTTTTTCAATTGACTTTACCAGTCATTAGGATGTTATCCCTGGTTATGAGTTAGATCATAGAGATAAGATAGATTATTTACTAATCAAAATGTTTAAAATGGGCTACTCAGTTTTCATCAAGGATCTGATATTGCATGTCTCACGCTGCTAGTCTGGGATCATTGTCAGAATTCAGTTTCAATTTATTTTGGTATCATTTGAGAGGAAATGAAGGAAGAAGAAAAGGGGGCAAAGAAGGTCATCTTTGAGAATGGTAGTGATATTATTCCCCTCTTTATCTATACTGGACATTGCTAAAGAGACCTATGCCAAAGTTCCACTGCTGTACAGAATGAGCATGAAGATGGTAATCTATCCTTTAGAATGGTTTCAAAAGCAATCTTTGCAAAATGTAAGGTGTACTTGCCTTACATGTTTTTCATTATATTACACTGCAGTTAAGCTTTTATAATAACAAATTGTGATGGTGATGGCAAAGATATACTTCAAAATTGAGCCCTTTCTTTTAAACATATACCATAAGTAAATTTGCTCATGACAGTTACTTACCTGGCTGTCTCTCATGTAGTACACACACTATTTCATCTGCCTTTGTGTGCTGAGAACTTGTATATGGAAAATCACAGAGATGACTGTACCAAGCATACCCAGTATTAATTGTGTTAGAAAGAAAGCCTCAGAGACTTTGGTATATGACTGGGATTTTGAAGAGATGAAGAAAATATAAAGAGGGACCAGTTAGATCTTTGATCTCTAAATGGGTTGGTCAAATAAATAGTAAGACCTGGTTAGAATATGTATGGATATTGTAAGGAAAAGACCCTTATGATATATTTTGGATTTCCAGAATACTTTGGATTTCTTTTCATATTGTTGGTATATTTAATGTGTGCAAAAATATGGTAATTCATTTCAATAACTTTTATCTTTACATGATGAATTTTTGAGGTGACATTTGGCAAAAAAGTTATTTTTTTTTTACTTTTAGTAATTCAGGAAGTTAACTTGTTAATGATTCTCAAATAATGAAGCTTGATATGTTTCGTAGTGATTTCTAATGATAGCTAATAAAGTGTGATGATTTAATTGTGCTTCCTCTAGTAATAATCTTAAGTGCTCAAGTGAAGTTGCAGTGATTGGCTTTCTTCTGAACTCCTTCTCCCTGGAGTCTATAGTTGGCTCTTTGATACAACAGCTGATAACAGGCTTTAACTGTTCCTATTTTAAATAATACAAATCAATTAAAGCGCACACACACACACACACACACACACACACAGCTGTTTAACAAAATTTCTCAGTGTTGGTATAGGTCTCTGTGGGTATTTCCTGAAGGTTCATAATGACATCAATTTAGTGCACCTGGTAGGAGATGTGTGAGCTGGAAGTTGCTTCATTCTGAAATGACAAGAAAATGGAGAAGTATTTATGGATTACTGCTACTTCTTCAGAAGTACTGCCAACACAGATGACTTTTTTTTTCCCCAACAAAGGAGTTAGAGATGGGCCTGTAGACATGATGTAATTGTTTTTCTGGTAGTATACTGGTAATCTGTTGAACATAGGTTTCAAGATATCAGTTCAGGCTTCAGAGAAATCACCCATTCTCTTCCACTTGGGTGGATTTTGCAACGAGATAGTAAATATTCCATGTTTCATGCCTTTTGTGGCTTAACAATGAATAAAAGCTCTACTTTACTCTGCTGACAGACATTGAATTTAAATAGTTTCCATGATCCATTTCAGCCTTAGTATTACATTATTTACATTATATTAAATTTTCAGGGGAGGATTTTGAGAAAATAGTGGAGTAGGTCAGAAAATTCCATGCTTTCCATATTTCCCCCACAAACAAAACAAAATTGCTCCTTAGGGTGTACATAGAGTGATGAAAAACAAATAAGACTTGGGGAACTTTCACTTCCCAGACACTGAGAAGAGTCAGGAGTATGAGTCTGGGAAGATTGAGGGAACCTCTATTGATAAGGAATACCAGGTCCATCTGGACTGCTGAGATGCAGCCCTGGTTGAGAAGGAATCACCACACCCAGTGAGTGCAGAAGCAGTGGGACAGAGATACTACTGGCTGTTGAATAGAGTTCTTGGTTTTGGGTTCCAGGGTCAGAGGGAAGAACTGAAGTGAATTCAGAGGCACTGTTTCCTCTCTTACCACCCTCACCCCCTGCCAGCCAGGATTAGAGTTGTTTACAATGATAAGTTCTCATTTTTAAAAAAGGGTACGCAAAAGAGAAAGAATCCAATCATAGAAAGTTACTATGGTGACAGGGAAGAACAAAACACTCCCTCAGAAGATGATAAGAAAATCAAGGCTATTATATCCAAAGCTTCCAAGAAAAGTAAGAATTGGGCTCAGGCCATAAAAGAGCTCAAAGGAATTTTGAAAATTAAATAAGAGATAAGAAAAATTAGAAAAAGAATTGAGAGTGATATTTGAAATTCTAATAGCTAATGAGGAGAAAAATGCCTTAAAAAGCAAAATTGGCTAATTGGGAAAGGAGATACAAAAGCTCACAGAGGAAAATAATTTCTTAAAAATTAGAATTAAGCAAATGGAAACTAATGTCTTTATAGAAAATTCAGATACAATAAGGTAAAATTTAAAAGAAAAAAGAAAAAAAAATGAACTATCTCATTGGAAAAACAACTGACCTGGAAAATAGATGCAGGAGAGAGCATTTAAAAATTATTGGTCTATCTGAGAGTCATGATTTTTTAAAAAGAGCCTGGACATCATCTTTTAAGAAATTATCAAGGAAAACTGTCCTAATATTTTAGAACCAGAGAGTAAAGTAGTAATTGAAAGAATTCACTAATCATCTCCTGCAAGAGTCCCAAAATCCTGTGAATATTATAGCCAAACTAAGGAACTGCCAGATCAAGGGGAAAATCCAGAAAGAAACAATTCCAGTATACTGGAGCATAAGTCAAGGTCACACAAGATTTAGCAGCTTCTACTATAAAGGAATGGAGGGCTTGGAATATAATATTTTGGAAAGCTGTGGAATTAGAATGACAACCAAAAATCACCTACTCAGCAAAACTGAGTATAATTGTTCAGAAGAAAGGGTGGTCATTCAATGAAATAGAGGATTTTCAAGCATTTGTGACTAAAAAAAAAAAAAAGACTAGAGTAGAATGGAAATTTTGATTTTCAAATAGAGCATTCAGGAGAAGCAGAAGGAGGTAATCAGGAAAGTTGTAAAGGGCTGAAACTATGAAAAGATGTACTTGAATCAGACAACTGAGTACTTAAGGCTGATTACCTATTCCATATGAGACAATGACTCTATTAGCATGTTTGGAAAAATGGCTCTTCTCATTGTTGGGTGCTTACTCAATTGGAGGCAAGGATTAGAGGGTGGGGTGAGAGGGGGTAGTCTCACTTGGCAGCAGGACAAGGAGTAGAGAGGTGGAGATTCTGGACTCTAAAATCGAGGAGAGATTTTTGACAAAATCTGGCAGTTTGCCTGCTTCTTTCCCTTCTCCCTAAAGACCAAGGACTTTAATTTATCCTGACTCTGACTGATCCTGAAGCCTGCAGGAAGCTAGCCCAGACTTAACAGAAAGTGATATCATAAAGGACTTAATAAGATTTATCTATTTACATTCTTACATGGGATGATACTTATAACTCATTAATACTTTCTCATTATTATGGCAGTTAGAAGGAGTATGTATAGACAGAGGGGACAGGTGTAGGTTGAATATGAAGGGACAATATCTTAAAAAAGAGATGAAATTAAGGGGTGAGAGTAGAATGTACTGGGAGAAAAGCAAAGGAAGAGGTGGAATCGTGTAATTTATATGCCATAAAAAAATGAGGCAAGGAAAAGCTTTTACAGTGGAGAGGAAGAGAGGGAGGAAAGGGGGAGTGAGTGAATCTTACTCTCATCAGAATTAACTCAAGAAGAAATGACATGCACATTCATTATGGGTATAGAAATTTATTTTACCCTTCAGGAAAATAAGAGAGGAATCTGATGCCAGAAGTGGGGAAGGTGATAAAAGAGAGGGCATATTGGGGGAGGGAGTGGTCAGTAGCAAAATACTTTTGAGGAGAGACAAGGTGAGAGAAAAGAGAGAATAAATGGAGGGGAAACACCGTTAGCAGTAGTAATTGTTAAAAGAATTTCGAAGCAGATTTCTCTGATAAGGCCTCATTTCTCAAACATAGAGGGAACTGAGACAAATTTATAAAAAATGAGAGCCATGCCCCAAATGATAAATGATCATCTTGCCCAAAGAGCTACAAATTTATGCTATCCTTTGACTTACAAGAAATAATCAAAGAAAATTGTACTGAAGTGATAGAACAAAAGGAAATTGTAGAAATAGAAACAATCCACTGATAACCACCTCAAAGAGATTCTACAAAGACAACATATAGAAAATTTTACAAGAAACAAAAACAAAACAAAGTAAAAACTCCAAATATGCTGGAACTACAATTAAAAATTGTATAGTATTTATCAACTGCAGGTCTTAGAGTATTTTATATCAACAATCAAAATAACTAGGCCTGTGGCCAAAAAATATCATATCCAGCAAAATTAAGTATAATATTGAACCAAAAAATGGACATTCATAGAACTCTAAGATCTTCAGAATTTTGTCTTATACAAACCTGAATTCAGTAGAAAATTTAATATATAAGAGCCAACATCAAAGACTAATTTCAAGGGACTCAATAAAGACAAGTTATTTCTGTTTTATACATGGAAATATAAACCATATGTCTAAAATTGACATTAGTAAATGGGTAGTCCAAAAGTAAGATTATGATGTGACTTTAAAAAGCAAAACAATATAGGAAAAATTAGTGCCATACAAATGAGGTGTAGAGAGCCACCACAGAGGAATTAGTTGGAGGAGGAGGGTTAGTAGTTCTAAAAACCTACTCATATCTGGAATGGCTTAAAAAGGGAATGACACACACGCACACACATACACACACACCAAGAAGAGTATGGCCCCTTCAAAATCAATAAAGAAATAAGTTGGGAGGAATAGGATAAGGTGGGACACAGAAGGATGTTTAAATTAATGGGAGTGGGATAAGATGTATTGATTAATGGGAATGAGATAAAGAGGAATAGAAAGAATGAGTGGAGAAGATAAGAGAGGGATCTACGGTGGGGGAGGGTTAAGTAATAACAAGTCAAGTTAAAGAATAGAACTAAAGTGGAGGAGCTAGCAAAAATAGGAAATAAGATACATATACAAATATAATAACAATGATCAGGAGTAGAATTTATTAGAAAATAAAGTAGGGGTAGTAATTATTGATCTCAAAATCAGACTTAAAATTTAATCAGGAAAGAAATCTCCGTTATATGTCAGCCATAGTAATATTGTTTTAGATGCGTGCTTATGTATGTATATATGTGTATAGATAGATAGATAGATAGATAGATAGATAGATAGATAGATAGATAGATAGATATGTGGATATATATATGTATGTATGTATGTATGTGTGTGTGTGTGTGTCCATATAAATGAATTCTTACTTAACTGTAGCCTGTTTGGGGGAGGTGTTGAGATGTAAGAGGATGAAAGGGGAAAAAAATAAAAATACAAAATGCACAGTAGAAAACAAAAGACAACCTATAAGGAAGCAAAGATAGTCATGAATATAATGTCTTTTATTATTGCATATATCCTCTTGAAATGGAAATTTATTTTTCTATAGTTTGAATCCTCTCTGATGTTCTGCTGGACATCTGACAACGTTGGGTTTTTTCCTTTTTCTGTCTTTCTATTTTGTATTTTAAGTTTTAAATAAAAGAATTCTTTTAAAATTTTCAACAGATAAATCAGTTATTAAGGGGCATCGTGGCTAGAAAGGCAGATAGAATTAGAAAGACTTCAATTTGAGTCTCATTTCTGACATATGCTTGCTATGATCCTGGACAAGTCTCTTACCCTCTCAATGGCCCAAGCAACTATCTAAGATGTCAATTTGCAAAGCAGGTGCTGATCTACACTGGTAACAGGGGTTCCCTTTATCAATGAAATCATACTTGGCTTTCCTCCCATACATAGCATTAGTATTTGACTTTTCATAAATGATAAACCTACCAAAAGAACAGAGCATGATTTCCTTTGGTATGATCTTGTCATTGACATCAAGCATAATTTGTTAATGTTTTGGGTATTTTATATTATCTCCAGAGAAATGTTCCTATGTCTTGAATCTTGTTTATTCTTGACTTTTGTGGGGGGGGAGGGAGTGGCCTGCAAGATAATTGAGGTTAAGTAAGTTGCTTAGGGTCACACAGCTAGTAAATATTAAGTGTCTTAAGTCATATTTGAACTCAGGTCCTCCAGAATCCAGATATTATAAATAAAATTCTGAACCCCAAAAAGGATACAGTAAATGAACAACCTCAGGATGAGTAAAGCACTTAACTTTTTAAATGCTCCTATAGAAGCAGGTATAAAATCTCCACACATTGATACAGAAAGGAGAGCAAGCTTTAATAGTCTTTAAGATTAGGCCTACTCTCTCTTTAGAGTTCTGGTTGGTCAGAGCCCTTCTAGTTTTTTTTTGTTTTTTTTTTTAATTTTTTATTATATATATATTTTTTATAATATTATCCCTTGTATTCATTTTTCCAAATTACCTCCCCTCCCTCTATTCCCTCCCCCCGACGACAGGCAATACCATACATTTTACATGTGTTACAATATAGTCTAGGTACAATACATGTGTGTGAATATCATTTTCTTGTTGCACAATAAACATTAGAATCCGAAGGTACATGCAACCTGGGTAGACAGATATTAGTGCTAACAATTTACATTCACTTCCCAGTGTTTCTTCTCTGGGTGTAGCTACCTCTGTCCATCATTGATCAACTGGAAGTGAGTTGGATCTTCTTTATGTTGAAGATTTCCACTTCCATCAGAATACATCCTCATACAGTATTGTTATTGAAGTGTACAGTGATCTTCTGGTTCTGCTCATTTCACTCAGCATCAGTTCATGTAAGTCTCTCCAGGCCTCTCTGTATTCCTCCTGCTGGTCATTTCTTACAGAGCAATAATATTCCATAACCTTCATATACCATAATTTACCCAACCATTCTCCAACTGATGGACATCCATTCATCTTCCAGTTTCTAGCTACAACAAAAAGAGCTGCCACAAACATTTTGGCACATATATGTCTCTTTCCGCTCTTTAGTATTTCTTTGGGATATAATCCCAGTAGTAGCGCTGCTGGGTCAAAGGGTATGCACAGTTTGATAACTTTTTGGGCATAATTCCAGATTGCTCTCCAGAATGGCTGGATTCTTTCACAACTCCACCAGCAATGGATTAGTGTCCCAATTTCCCCACATCCCCTCCAACATTCATCATTATTTGTTCCTGTCATCTTAGCCAATCTGACAGGTGTGTAGTGGTATCTCAGAGTGGTCTTAATTTGCATTTCTCTGATCAGTAGTGATTTGGAACACTCTTTCATGTGAGTGGATATAGTTTCAATTTCTTCCTCTGAGAATTGTCTGTTCATATCCTTTGACCATTTATCAATTGGAGAATGGTTCGGTTTCTTATAAATTATGGTCAGTTCTCTATATATTTTGGAAATGAGACCTTTGTCAGAACCTTTGTTTTTAAAAATATTTTCCCAATTTGTTACTTCCCTTCTAATCTTGTTTGCATTAGTATTATTTGTACAGAAACTTTTTAGTTTGATGTAATCAAAATCTTCTATTTTGTGATCAATAATGATCTCTAGTTCTCCTCTGGTCATAAATTCCTTCCTCCTCCACAAGTCTGAGAGGTAGATTATCCTCTGTTCCTCTAATCTATTTATTATCTCCCTCTTTATGCCTAAATCATGGATCCATTTTGATCTTGTCTTGGTATATGGTGTTAAGTGTGGATCCATATCTAATTTCTGCCATACTAATTTCCAGTTTTCCCAACAGTTTTTTCCGAATAATGAATTTTTATCCCTAATGTTGGAATCTTTGGGTTTGTCAAAGATTAGGTTGCTATATATGTATCCTTTTTTGTCCTTTGTATCTAATCTGTTCCACTGATCTACCGGTCTATTTCTTAGCCAATACCAAATGGTTTTGGTGACTGCTGCTATATAATATAGCTTTAGATAGGTACACTTAGACCACCTTCCTCTGAGTTTTTTTTCATTAGTTCCCTTGCAATTCTCGACCTTTTATTCTTCCATATGAATTTTGTTGTTATTTTTTCTAGGTCATTGAAATAGTTTCTTGGGAGTCTGATTGGTATAGCACTAAATAAATAGATTAGTTTGGGGAGTATTGTCATCTTTATTATATTCGCTCGGCCTATCCAAGAGCATTGAATGTCTTTCCAATTATTTAAATCTGATTTTATTTTTGTGGCAAGTGTTTTGTAATTTTTCTCATATAATTCCTGACTTTTCTTTGGTAGATGGATTCCCAAATATTTTATACTCTCAACATTTGTTTGGAATGGAATTTCTCTTTGTATCTCTTGCTGTTGCATTTTGTTAGTGATATATAAAAATGCCGAGGATTTATGTGGATTTATTTTGTATCCTGCCACTTTGCTGAAATTTTGAATTATTTCTAGTAGCTTTTTAGCAGAGTCTTTGGGGTTCTCTAAGTATACCATCATGTCATCTGCAAAAAGTGATAGTTTAATTTCCTCATTTCCTACTCTAATTCCTTGAATCTCTTTCTCGGCTCTTATTGCCGAGGCTAGCGTTTCTAGTACTATATTGAATAGTAATGGTGATAGTGGGCAACCTTGTTTCACTCCTGATCTTACTGGGAAAGGTTGCAGTTTATTTCTATTGCATATTATGCTTACTGAAGGTCTTAAATACATAGAGCCCTTCTAGTTTACAGCCTTCTTTATCCACCCCTTATGTGTTACTCCTAGACATGTTCTCCCTCCCTGATCATACAACCCATGTCCAATAAGAGATGGCAACTATCTCTGCTCTCAGAGTGTGTCAGATGATATACAAGGAGCCTATTAAGCAAGCACAATGAAGAAAAACCTTTTCTAGGTCATTGACCTTGGCCTATTTAAGCCAGTTTCTAGCCTAAGCCCCCTTTCTCAGGACTTTGTAGACAGGTTAGCTCCTTCTTCTGAAAACTGATTGCTCAGTAGTGCTCATTAAACTCCATTACCTTGAAACTTGTAACATATTATGGAAACCTAATTTTAAGTATGCTCTATTCCCTGTTCCTGACATTTTACTAGTCTGGCACAAACATTTTATTTGAATATTTTTATAAATATTTTTTCCTTTTTTTTGTAATTAATGCCTCAAATGCTTTTATTATATATTAGATGCTACAGGTTTTTTCCTATATTTATTCTTCCTCTAGATTTTATACTCCATTTTCTTTACCATAATTGTGACTAAATGAAGAAATTATTGTCAAAAGAGGATTTGTTAATTTTTTTTTAATTCCAAATAATTTTTTCTCCCAATTAACTTTTTGGCATGTCTCATTTCATTTTACATTCAAATGAATTCAGAATTTATAGGAAGATGTATGTTTCTCATAAATAGAACATCTATAGATTATGCTAGTGTAATTTTTTATCAATTAAACTTCATCAGGCAATAAAATTAAAAGCCTAGGCTCATGCTTCTTCCTTATGCTTATGTCTAGTTGTTAATTGTCCAGTTTTTTCCCCTAAAAAGTAGAATAACACTTTAATTTCTGCAGTGCTCTTTAATTTTAAAAGTAAATGTTTCATGTACTTATTCACACTGCTAGCATTTTCCAATAACCAATCTTTGCGACAAAAATTTGTTGTTCAGTCATGCCCAACTCTTTTTGAACCCTATCTGGGCTTTTCTTGGCAGATAAACTGGGGTGCTTTGCCATTTCCTTCTCCAGTTCATTTTTTTTTTTTTTTTTTTGCAGATGAGGAAATAGAGGTAAACAAATTTTAAATATGACTTGCCCAGGTCATATAACTAGTAAGTAACTGAGGCCAGGTTTCAACTCAGGAAAGTATGTTTTTGACTCCAGGGCAGATACTCTAGCCATTGCACCACCTATCCCCCTGACCACATATTTAAGCCAAATAAACCAACACATTGGCCATATCATTCTGCCCTCATTCTACCACTTTCGAGCCAAGAAGATAAGAGCTATGTTTCACTCTGAAATTAATTGATTTGCAACCTAACAAGTTTTGATGCTGTTAGTATTATTTTCCTTTACATTTTTGTGCATTGTTCACTTGTTTCTGCTTACTTTTGTTTTGTCCTAAGCTCCTATAAAAGAAATAATTTCAAATTTTTCAAAATTGTTTTTTTCTTTCATTTTTTTTATTTTAAAGTTCAACGAATTTATTCTTATTTGTGGAATGGTAATTAGGCAGCTAGTTGATATAGTGGATAGAACATTAGGCCTGGAGACTTCCTGAGTTCAAAGCCAGCCTCAAACACTAATTTGTTTTGTGACCCTGGGCAAGTCACTCAGATCTCTTTGTCTCAGTTTTTCATCCATAAAATAAGATGGAGAAGGAAATGGCAAACTACTTCTGTGTCTTTGTCAAGAAAACTACAGATAGGATCACAAGAGTCAGATGTGACTGGAAACAACTGAATAGCAGTGAAACATTTGGTGGGGAAAACATCAGTGAATTTGCAACCTGATAAAAATAGAAAAAAGTACCAGGTAGTGTGATGCTACTAGTCTGTGTGAAAATATTAGTGATTTTTATCTTTAACTTTTCATAAATCCATAGGATATAATTCTCTGCCCCCCCACCTTTTTTAAAATGCCTAGCCAGCTAGCTTTCTTGATTTTGTTACTTGAAATATACAGTTTGCCCAGTATACAGTTTGCCCAGAGAATCTGTAGCTTTACCAGGGCAAAATAGTGTTTGATTTAACAAATTTGATAGGTTTATAAATATAGACTTGAATCGTTTTGTAGAAGTGCTTATCTGATGAAAAGAAACAGTCATATATATTTTGAGGACCTGGTTCTGATATTGTCTCTGACACTTGTGTGAGCATGGGTGGTCATTTAACCTGTATAGACTTCAGTTTCTTTTTCTGTAAAATTAGAAGTTTTGAATACATGCCCTGAAAAGTCCATTTTACTAGGTCTAATTTCATGTGCTTTGGAATATTAATTTGCTATTATAACTATAATATAGGGTTTTTAATTCTGTGCCTCTTCTCAAATAAGTAACTCTATATTTTTTTCCTTCAAATTCAGGGAAAGTTAATTGTGCAAATGAAGAAAATAAAAATGGTAAATTAATATAATATGAGAGAAAATGTTGAGTGAAAAGTAAAAATTCACAAATTACATGATTAACTAAAAAAAAAAAAACCATAAGTAGAATTATTTGCTTTGGTTTCAGTCACTTTTCTTTAGTAAATTGGGAGGAGAATTGTGAAGATAAATGAAAGTTGCCAAGGGTAGTAATGGGTAACCCAGATGTTCACATAATTCCCTATGCATACACAGTTCCTAAAATGAAAACATGAGTAGGGAGTAAGCGGAAGATGAGGTAGGGGGGAAAAAAAGTCACCAAATGTAGGATTTCATCTGTATTTTTATTTAATTCCTTAATTTTAATTCAGTTAGTTCTAATAGCTCTTGAACTGCTTTTGGATTTTTAAGGAAACAGATCCTAAGCATTTGAACAATGTAATTAGACTATTAAAGAACTTATACTGAATTCTTTACTTTCTACTCCTTTGGCATTATGACTGGACAAGCAGAAGGGAGATTTTTATTTCATACAAATAAATAATAGAAGGCTCAAGTAAGCATTTCAATTTTACATATTTTTGTGTGGTTTTGTTCTTAACATTTAGCTAGATAATCACAAAGAGAGAATTTTATTACTTGTATCCACAGTTTAGAGGGCTGTTGCTTTAATTTTGACTCATTCTGTTCCTAGGGACAGACAGCTGTTGTGTTTCAGCTGAATGAAGTTCCAAGAAGGGGACAATACTATGATAGATGGATCCTTAGGGTTTGAGGCCTATCCTAATCAGTTGATACTTCATTTAAGCTTATTTTGATGTTCACATTGTTTTTTCTGAATTCTTAAATCCCATTCTTAAGCCAATAAAAACATTACTTAATGTTTACTATAATAATTTACTTTTAGCTTCCTGTAAGATGCATAATGTGTACTACACAGCATCTTTCCAGTTAAATGTGCACATTCAGCTCTTATACCGATGTGCTCTGTAGATAATTCTTTTCTAGTTTTTCTTTCAGATGTTTCAATATTAACCCCCCCCCCCCCAGCTCCAACAGTCATGTTGTCTATGCCAAAAGAATTCTTTAGTACTAACTGGCCTCTTTTAGAGGCCTAGTAAACAATTTTTGAATTGAGGGAGGAGAGGAGGAATCATGTTCTTATTAAAAGAAAACAAGACAAGAAAGTTTTAAGTTAAACAAAAATAGTTACATAGGCACTAATTAAATTCATATTTTCCTGGGTTAGAATTTATTTTTTTTAAATGCCAAAATTTCCTTTATGTGGCTATTTTTTATTCCAATAGGACTTCCTAGTATTTTTTTTCCATTAGTACAGAAATATGTGAAAATATCCTGAGTAGAATGTGTTATTTCTATTCTTTTTTTTAAAGTAGAAACCTTACTTGAAACCATATTGACAATCTACTTATAGTAATAATATTACCTAAAACATAATTAGTGATACATCATTGTAAAAATGAGAATATTGGGATCTCTTAGCATTGATTTATACTTCTGAGAGCCAAATACATAAATATTTCCTGTGATCCAATACTCTGTGTCACCTAAGGATGACAGTTACAAGCATGGGAATTTTCAATGTAATTTACCTCTGACCTTCTCTGGCCTCCATTCAGAGAATCAGGAACTTCCGAAGTCAGCTCTGATCTAGCTATCTCTCTGCTTATCATTTTAACAGACACCTGTAAAAACTAGTGTTGTTACAACAGCAAGATATTTACTCAAGATAGAAATAAATAATAAGGTGGTAAAGCACAACATTATTACACATTTGTGAAATGAATTTAAGCTATATCCTTTTTCTCTAGAATAATTTGGGCAACAAGTTATTCTTAAGTCTCACAGCCTTGTAAGCTCATAAATTGGCCAAATGTCATCCAAAAATTGAACTCAACAAAGGACTAAATCTATATTTGACTGATTTTCTGATTCCTAGTTATTTCCTTCTCGATGCAGCTATTGGCATGGCTTGCTGAAGACACTATCTGTATCTCTTGATTATGTCACCTTTCATCAGATTTTCCACAGCTATTGTGCTTCATCTCTCCAGTTACGATATTCTGACAGAAAAAAATTCCTGCTACTGATACTGCTTTTCTTGAAATGCTCATTGTTTGGTATGCTGATAAACCTGACAGAAAATTGCATTAATCCTGTATCACCTTGTAGATTTCTCCATTTCATTAGTATCTATTCCTTGGGCAAACAGCTTAAGAAGAAATGAAATCATTTTACTTTCCCAACGTACACCAGTATATTAGATACAGCCTTCCTAAAAAACAACACAGGATCCCTGAAGCAAGGTGAAGAGCATTACAGGGAGAGAAAAGAGTACCAAAAATGCCCATAATTGATTCAACAGCTAGCATTGGCATAATGGGGACATGTGCTTTTAAATCATTCTACTTTGTATTATAGCTTCATAAAATCAAGAAACTATTAGTTCTGCTCACTGAAACTTGGTCCCTCTTCTGTGGGAACTTCTCATGAAGCAGAAAAAGTACTGCACTATAGATCAGAAAATCTAACTTCTCCTGTAGACTCTGCCATTTATTGACTAACTGATTTTGGACAAGTCATTTCAACTCTGTATTGAGAGTTCTGTTGTAGCCTCTTCATTTATTAAAAAGGGAGTCTGGGGGTGAGGAACTCGGTAACCATAAGGCTTACTCTGATTCTGAAGTTCTCTGAGTATGACTGGCACTATATAGCAAGGAGAATTTTGATTGACTTCTCAAGATTGTCCACTGTTCATATTTCTGCTAATACTAAAGTAAGACTGATAGATTCACAAAGTACAGGTAGATTTCCATCCTACATGCACAAATGAAAGGTCTGTAGCCCTACCTTGTAGTTTATTAAGGTGAAGGAGGTGTTTCCTGAAAGAATGGGGAAAGTGCTTGGGGTGAAAAAAAAAAGTGTGAAAAGGCACAAAGGAATTCTAGATGTTGGAGGGTGAACAACAATAGCACAGAGAAGGAAGAGAAGAAAAGACTGAGTATTTGGAGCTAAGTACAGTGTATAAGGCTCATCTTGTAAAATAAGAATTCTTAACCTTTTTCTAGTCAGTCTTGTTAAGCTTATGGTCTCTTTAGGAAAATATATAGCATTACAAAGGAAACCAGTTATATTGAAATATAGTCATCAGAATTATAATAATCAAACCAAATTCATGGACCCCAAGCTGAAAACAAGTTCACAGGCTCCCTCTGCTGTAGCAGGTGCAAAGGGAAAACAGCTTCTTGTTCATCTAGCAAAGATGGTGATGCTGAAGATGTGATTTGAATTTTTGTGTTATTGCTTAAAATAGAAAAATGGACTCTTGATGCAAGGATGAAGGTGAGGAGTGTGAACCTAACAAAGGTTAGTTTAAAAAAAAAAAGCCACATTTTAATGAATCTGATGAAGGGGCTCTAAAGTGACTAAATGTTATGCCTGGTACCATAGAAAGGAGTAGTTTCAAAAGGAAAAAAAAGCAGAAGAGATACCTAGTAATTCACAGGAGACAATATCAAAGAAGAAAGTCAGCGATAAAAGCCAGATATCTATATGCAGTTGCATAAGGCATAGATAATATCCAGGACCAATTTGACCTCAAACTTAGGGGGATGGGAGGCATGACTGGAATTTAGTTCTACAAGAGTATATATATTATTCAAAAGTAACTGATAAATGGAGTGATAAGAAAATTAAAGAAACTTATAGGGAAAAACATGATAAAGAGCATTTATGTAAAAATCAGTAGAGGGCAAAGCATCACTATTGTTTGTAAGAGGGGAAAGAAAAGGTAGCATAGTCTGATGCTAATCCTAAATTTTGAGAAAGCAGATTTCAAAGGGTTTAGAGCGTAAGTAAGGTGCAGTGGCATAATATATTGGAGGAGGAATAAGACCTTGAGAGATGGCAGGCTTTCAAGAACGAAACTTAGAAGATGTGAGAAGAAAAGTTTTGATTAAGGAAGGAAAGGGGAGGGTGGCTGCCCTAAAAACAATGATATGATTGTACAGGAAACTCATTAATTGGTACAGATTTTTAGACACTTATATAGAAGATTTAAGCATGGAAAAGTAACTGAGGAGCAAATCAAAGAGAAAAATAAGAAAGGAAACAAGTCACTTATTAAGTATCTTGTTTGCCTTGCATTGTGCGTTGTAAGTTTATTTCATTTAATTCTCACAATAACCCTAGGAGGCTGGTGCTATTATCATTCCCATTTTGCAATTGAGGAAACTGAGGTAAACATCAATTAAATGACTTGCCCAGGATCAAAACTTCTTTTTTTTTCTTTTTTTAAATTAATTTTTATAATTATAACTTTTTTTTTGACAGTACATATGCATAGGTAATTTTTTTTTTTTTTTACAACATTATCCCTTGTACTCCCTTCTGTTCCAAATTTTTCCCCTCCTTCCCTCCACCCCCTCCCCTAGATGGCAGGCATTCCCATACATATTAAATATCTTATAGTATATCCTAGGTACAATTTATATGTGCAGAACCGAATTTTGTTGTTGTTGTTGCAAAGGAAGAATTGTATTCGGAAGCTAAAAATAATCTGGGAAGAAAAACAAAAACAAAAAAATAATAATAATGCTCACAGTTTACACTCATTTCCCAGTGTTCCTTTTCTGGATGTAGCTGTTTCTGTCCATCATTGATCAATTGGAATTGGATTAGCTCTTCTCTATGTTGAAGATATCCACTTCCATCAGAATACATCCTCATACAGTATCATTGTTGAAGTGTATAATGATCTCCTAGTTCTGCTCGTTTCACTCAGCATCAGTTGATGTAAGTCTCTCCAGACCTCTCTGTATTCCTCCTGTTGGTCATTTCTTACAGAACAATAATATTCCATAACATTCATATACCATAATTTACCCAACCATTCTCCAATTGATGGACATCCATTTATTTTCCAGTTTCTAGCCACTACAAAAAGGCTGCCACAAACTTTTTGGCACATACAGGTCCCTTTCCCTTCTTTAGTATTTCCTTGGGATATAAGCCCAGTAGTAGCACTGTTGGGTGAAAGGGTATGCACATTTTGATAACTTTCTGGGCATAATTCCAGATTGTTCTCCAGAATGGTTGGATTCTTTCACAACTCCACCAACAATGCATCAGTGTCCCAGTTTTCCCACAGCCCCTCCAACATTCATCGTTATTTGTTCCTGTCATGTTAGCCAATCTGACAGGTGTGTAATGATATCTCAGAGTTGTCTTAATTTGCATTTCTCTGATCAGTAGTGATTTGGAACACTCATATGCGTGGAAATAGTTTCAATTTCATCATCTGAAAATTGTCTGTTTAAATCCTTTGACCATTTATCAATTGGAGAATGGCTTGATTTCTTATAAATTAAAGTCAATTCTCTGTATATTTTGGAGATGAGGCCTTTAACTGTAAAATGTTTTCCCAATTTGTTACTTCTCTTTTAATCTTGTTTGTATTAGTTTTGTTTGTATAAAAGCTTTTTAATTTGATGTAATCAAAATTTTCTATTTTGTGATCAATAATGGTCTCTATTTCTCCCTTGGACACAAACTCCTTCCTCTTCCACAAGTCTGAGAGGAAAACCATCCCATGTTCCTCCAATTTATTTATAATTTCGTTCTTCATGCCTAAATCTTGGACCCATTTTGATCTAATCTTAGTATGTGGTGTTAAATGTGGGTCCATGCCTAGTTTCTGCCATACTAATTTCCAGTTTTCCCAAAAGTTTTTGTCAAATAATGAATTCTTATCCCCAAAGTTGAGGTCTTTGGGTTTGTCAAACACTAGATTGCTATTTTTATTTACTATCTTGACCTGTGAACCTAACCTATTCCACTGATCAACTAGTCTGTTTCTTAGCCAATACCAAATGGTTTTGGTGACTGTTGCTTTATAATACAGTTCTAGATCAGGTACAGCTAGACCATATTCATTTAATTTTTTTTTTCATTACTTCCTTTGAAATTCTCGACCTTTTGTTGTTCCATATGCATTCTGTTATTATTTTTTCTAGGTCATTAAAATAGTTTCTTGGGAGTCTGATTGGTATAGCACTAAACAAATAGATTATTTTAGGGGATATTGTCATCTTAATTATATTCGCTCGGCCTATCCAAGAGCACTTAATATCTTTCCAATTATTTAAATCTGACTTTATTTTTGTGGCAAGTGTTTTGTAATTTTGCTCATATAATTCCTGACTTTCCTTTGGTAGATATATTCCCAAATATTTTATACTATCAACAGTTATTTTGAATGGAATTTCTCTTTGTATCTCTTGCTCTTGGATTGTGTTGGTAATTATAAAAATGCTGAGGATTTATTGGATTTATTTTGTATTCTGCAACTTTGCTAAGGTTCTGAATTATTTCTAATAGCTTTTTAGCAGAGTCTTTGGGGTTCTCTAAGTATACCATCATGTCATCTGCAAAGAGTGGATCAAAACTTCTAAGTGATTGAGGTTAGATTTGAACTCAGGTTTACCCTCTGTACCACTATCTAGCTAACTACAATAAAAACAAATTTCAGTGTCTTGCAAGACTATTGTCAGGGGCATTCATCCCAGAAGGAATTGAGACTGATAATCATTATTGAGAATCACAAAAAGTAATGTTCTTCAACTTCATAGCGGGGAACAGGAAGATGAAGGAGTCAATACATAATCCTGTATTTATTGAACAATAAAAAGGTAGGATTGATTCTCTTTTTAACTTGGGCTTTCCCTTTGAAAGAGGGATATGACATATTTTTTTCACAATAGTAAAAAAGTAGATCTGTTTATCTCCTTTTTAAAAATTGTTTTCTTTCCCCAAGAGTCCTTCTTTAGCCTGAGAAGACTAGAATAAAAATGGTTAATAGGAAGTGGAGCTTCTAGTGAGACAATTTTGCAATAGTACCTAGTAAAGACTGTCAGAAAAATATTTCTTGCTTCAAGGAGTTGTAGTCTGTAAGCTCAGAAAGGTGATTATATCCTTGAGTCCTGAAGAATTGACAGAAAGTATTGCCAAGGTGCTGTCAGTGATGTTTGAAAGATCGTGGAAAAGGGAAAGGATATGGCACAATGGGTAAAGGAGGAATATTGTCCCAATTTTCATTTAAAAAAAAAAGAAAGAAAGAAAATGAAAAGGCTTCAGCTTGACACCTATCCCTAGCAAAATTCTAGACCACATTATTAACAGGGTGCTTTTGACTATCTAGAAAGTCATATGACTTAAGAACAGACTACATCAGACATACATTATTTCCTTTTTTTTTTTTTTTGTCAGAATAACTGACTGTTGGATCTGCACTTTGCTGTAGATAATAAATTTAGATTTCAGTAAAATGTTTGGCAAAGTTTATCATGCTATTTTTGTGAACAAAATGGAGAAATATGAGCTAGATAAGAGTATAGTCAGGCAAATTCAACACTCTTTAAATGAGCCAGACCAAAAGAATGGTCATTAATAGGTTGATGTTGACTAGTGAGGAATTTCTAGTGGAGTACCTCAGAAACTGCACTTGACTTTATATATTTAAAAATGTTATTAGTAACTTTTGTGTGTGTATGTGAGTGTATGTGTATCAGAGTGATTTTCAGATAATCCCTTTCCATCATTGCTGCCATTGAATTCTCCTTTGTAGTCAAGAAATATAGTTAAAAATAACCAACAGAGCAAACATGTCTAATAACATCTGTAATACTGGATACCTATAGTCTCCCATCCTATTTTAAGAAGAGGGAAATATATTTCATGATCTGCCTTCTAGAACCAATTTTGCTGGTTATTATGAGTTGGAATTGGTTATCTTTTAACGTTATTTTGTTGACATAATAGTATAACACCCCTTATTTTTTGCCTTCTAGTCTATTTGGGATTTTATACTCCAATTCATAGACTAGCATATTGATGCTCTCTTAGACATCATGAGTTTTAGACCCTATTCTTCAAGTTATTCTTACATCTTTAGTTCCTTTGGTCTTTATTTTATCTTTAATGATCCCTATTAATTTTTTTATTCCTAAAGTCAATTTTTTTTAAAAAATTAAATGTTTTTCAGTTAATAAAAATCTGTGTGCTTTCCCTTCCACCTCTCCCTCCCCCATTGAAAAAGAAAAAACAAAATTTTTGTAACAGATAGATAAAGATAGATGGATATCTCAATTTGCATATATGTTTCAATATACATGTGTGTGTATGTTTTCCATAGCCTCTCTGGCATTTGTCATCCTTTTTTTTGTCAGTTTTGCTGGTCTGATGCCAGTTGTGAGGAGGAACCTCAGAATGGTTTTAATTTGCAATTTTAATGATTAAGAACATTCTTATAAGCCCTTGAAAACTTGGATTTCTCTCTTCCTTTTTATTCTTTTGATACTTTAGCCATTTATCAACTGAAGAATGGTTTTTCTTATAAATTTGGGTCAGTTCCCTATATATATATATCTTAGAAATGAAACTTTTACAAAAGAAACTTTCATCTTAGTTTCTTTATTCAACAATAAAAAAAACAAGCATATAGCATATAAACATGAAAGAATAAGTTTCATTAATTAGTCATTCTATAATAACCATATGTTTACTTTTTTTTTTTCTTTCTCTTGTCTGGGATGCTTAATTTTTTTATCCCAGGGCACTTTAAGCAGAAATTCCTCAAATGGCTCTGTTTTATGAAAAATCTATCTTTTTCACTGATGATTAGAGTGAAGTTTTTATGATATATTATTTCATAAGAGAAGGCTTTTTTTGCCTTTCCATTCTCTTCTTTAATTTGACATTACTGAAGAAAAGTACTAGTTTATTCAAATTAACTATCTGCCATTGTTAAAATCCATTTCTCCTAATGTTTGCAGAATATATTGTTTGCTATTTAAATTGTGAAATTTAACTACTGTATACCTTGGAATTTTAAGCACTCTGTGTGTGTGTGTGTGTGTGTGTGTGTGTGTGTGTGTGTGTGTGTGTATCTATAGAATTAATTGATCCGTGTTATACTATACTGTCTGTATTCATACAATCATAGACATAGAAAAGAATTGAGAGACCAGCAAGTCCAACCCCCTCACTTTAAAGATGAGTAACTAGAGGAACAGAAAGTTTAAGTGCCTTGTCCAGGGACATAAACCAGTATTTATCAAAGGCAGATTTTGAATTAATATCTGACTGTCTTTAAGACCAGTGCCATATTATGTCATGCTTCCTCTTAAAAGTTCTAGGAAGTTGCTTTAATCCTTTCAAGGACTTTTTAAAGCATCATTTTTCTAAAGGGACCAATGAATGATGAATATCTTGTTTTCAGCCAATTTGGCTTACGTAAAATTCGTGTGTGTGTGTGTGTGTGTGTGTGTGTGTGTGTGTGTTTAAGGTGGTTGTCATTTTGCTTTGCTTCTGCCAATTTCTTCTTCTACTTGGAATTTTTTATCTTACAAATCTGTCATTCTCTTTTTGATTACTTCTAATTCTTTGGAAAGATTCTTTCCTGTATCTTCTGGATGCTATAGTCTATTATTTTCTTTAATTCTACACAGAGAATTCATATCTGACCTAATTTCACTTATTGTATATTTTCTTTTAAAAGTTTCTATTTTTCTTTTAAGTCATTCAGAAGTTTCTTAATGTTCTTTTTTTTTTCATCTCTATGAAGTCTATGAACTATCTTGTTGAACAGGAAATTTTTGTTTCATTTTGTTTCACAATATAATACTCGTTCATTTTGGTTTCTGTCCTCTCTTTGAATTTTTATTCATTTTTCCTTCTGGTGCCCTGTTTTAACTCTGAGGTCAGTGAGATTAAAAGGCACACAAGAAGCAGATTTCAAATTTGAACCCAAGTCCTCTGGTCCACTGTCATGTTTCAAATAAATATAGGTGTTTTAAGATAGGGAAAGTACAAAGTGCTTCTTATATGCCCTTTAACCTCACTAACCTCAGTTTTCTCACCTGAAAAATAGGTTTTGGGACTAAAGTCTTTTCTAATTGTATATGTGTGATCCTATATAGCCAGTTCCAGTCTACCCAATCTTCTACTCCTTTCCTTCTCCTTTACCCCCAGTTGCTTTCTTTCATTTATGTGTGTGGATAGATTCAGCATATGTTGCCTCTTTTGTAGATTAGGGAGAAGCATCACTGAAGCATCGTGGATGCAGTAGTCTTAGAATTAAAAAGTTCAAATAAAGTGCCAACCCTACACTTATACAGGAAGTTTCCTCATCTCAGAATTTCCTGTATCATTTAAATCATCATACAAGTTTAGTCCCTCTCCAACATAAGGATAATGGTGATAATGGTAGTAATAATGATGATATGGTGATGATAATGATGGAAGTGATGGTGTGATGATGATGGTGGTGTAGTTAAGTTCCTCATTATTATTTTATAGAATTTTTTTTTTACCTCCTGTGGTATTTCTCTTTATTTATTTATTTAATTTTAGTTATATGAAGCAAATTCCTTTTACTTATATTTTTAAATTAAAAAGTTTTATTGAAAATGTTAGTAGCATAAATCAACTGTTGCTGAGTGAAATGAGCAGAACCAGAAGATCACTATACACTTCAACAACAATACTATATGAGGATGTATTCTGATGGAAGTGGAAATCTTCAACATAAAGAAGATCCAACTCACTTCCAGTTGATCAATGATGGACAGAAATAACTATACCCAGAGAAGGAACACTGGGAAGCGAATGTAAATTGTTAGCACTACTGTCTATCTACCCAGGTTACTTATACCTTCGGAAGCTAATAATTAATGTTCAACAAGAAAATGGTATTTACACACATATATTGTATCTAGGTTATATTGTAACACATGTAAAATGTATGGGATTACCTGTCATGGGGGGAGGGAGTGGAGGGAGGGAGGGGATAATTTGGAAAAATGAATAAAAAAAAAGAAAAAGAAAAAGAAAATGTTAGTAGCAGTCCTTTTTGTGGTGGCAAGGAAGTGGAAACTGAGTGGATGCCCATCAATTGGAGAATGGCTGAATAAATTGTGGTATATGAATGTTATGGAATATTATTGTTCTATAAGAAATGATCAGCAGGATGATTTCAGAAAAACCTGGAGAGACTTACATGAACTGAGACTGAGTGAAATGAGCAAAATCAGGAGAAAATTATACGTGACAACGAGATTATATAATGATCAACTGTGATGTACTTGGCTTTTTTTAACAATGAGATGATTCAGTCAATTCCAATAGCCATGTTTGAGAGAGCCATTTACATCCAGAGAGAGAACTTTGGGGACTGAATATGGATCACAACACAGTACTTTCACCTTTGTTGTTGTTTGTTTGCTTGCTTGTTTTTTTCTTTCTCATTTTTTCCCTTTTGATCTGATTCTTCTTGTGCAACATGATAAATATGAAAATATGTTTGGAAAATTGCACATTTTAAACCTATATTGATTACTTGCTGTCTAGAAGAAGGGAGAGGTTGGAAGGGAGGTAGAAAATTTGGAACACAAGGTTTTGCAAAAGTAAATGTTGAAAACTAACTTTGCATGTATTTTGAAAAATAAAAAGGTATGATTATAAAAAAAGGTTTGCAGAAAACAACTAATTTACCATTCCTCTGATCCTGTTATGATTTCCACTCTTTTTATAGGCATTATTTTCCCATTCCCAAGCTTCTGCCACCTCTCCTTTCTGAAAGATTTCTCAAAACTTACAAATAATAGTTTCTTCATCGTGCTTGCATATTATTTTGGAACTATGTGGTATTATTTATCAACAAAACAGATGTGAGTTTGTTATAAATGACTAGATTCTTTCATAAAACTTTTCATATCCTATTCCTCTTAATTATGTTTGCCCCAATCATTCCAATTTAAAGATTGTTCTGTTTAGGGGTGAAGACAAAAATACAAGCAAATTTGTAGAAGTGGACTTTCTGAGATGCAAAAAGATATGATGGAATGAGCCTTGGACATGGAAACAAGAGACAGCTGGATTCAAAGTTGGTCTTTGACATTTTCTAGCTGTAGGAACTTGGATAAACAAGGCACTTAATTTTTCTGGGCCTCAGTTTCCCCATAAGGATAGAAATTTCTGTAATGTCCACTCCACAGGGCTGTTGTGAGATTCAGTTGAGACAATGGGCATAAATTGCTTAGCAAATCCTAAAACACTTTGTAGCCATTAGCTGTTATTATTATGGACTTATACTATCTTCCCAAAGTAGTGCTTCTTTTCCTCTCCAATTTAAGATTCCAAATATGTTTTTGGTTTTTTTATGTTATTGTCTTTGGCATCTTAAAAAAGAATCTAAGTTTTTTTGCTATAAGACTTCCTGAAATCATTCTTAGAGATCATTCTACTCCTTTGTATTCATCCTTGGTTATATGCCTGCTGTTCTTTTTTTGCTCCTTTTAAAGGATAAGGTTATCAAAAAAATAACAAAAGCCTCAAACAACTCCTTACAAAAGCATATTTGTTTGGGGGGGATATTTCCTTTTTCTTCCTCATTGGGATTATTTTTGAAAGATGGAATTTAAATTTTCAGAACATCTTGTCTTCTTGTGCCTCATTCCTTTTAGGAGTTCCTGAAAATATCAAACTTTTTTTTCATTTAGTTTTTCATTCTGCTTTTCTATAATCTATGTATCCAAATATCCTAGTTTTTTCTTCCATTTTTATTTTTAAAAATCAAGATGACAGAGTCACTTTTTTAAGTTTTAAAAAATTTGAATTTAACAAATACCAAATAAAATGAGCTTCACTAAATACCTTATGGAACAGAAGGAATTGCTTGTATAAGAAACTGTGAATTTCTATTATGTAGAACTTGCTTTTCTTTCTAAATATATAATAAATTCAGCATGTAACTTTCAAGGTCGCATATGATTCCTGTTAGTCTTTTTATTTTTATTTTTTTGGGGGAGAGGGGATTTCTCTATCTTCAACTCCACTTCTACTCCTCCTCACCATTAAAAAAGACGAGAAACAAAACCCTTGAAAGAAATAAGCAAAACAAATCTCCACATTGGCCCTGTTCAAAAATGGATATTTCATTCTGTATCTTGGATCCATCTGTTCCCTGTCAGAAGGTGAGTTGCATGCTTCATTATGGATTTTCTGGAATCTTAGTTGTTCATTGTACTAATCAGAATTCTTAAGTTTTTCAAAGCCATTCGTTTTGTTTTTGTTGTTTTTTGTTTTTCCCTGAGGCTGGGGTTAAATGACTTGCCCCCAGGGTCACACAGCTAGGAAGTGTTAAGTGTCTGAGACAAGATTTGAACTCCGGTCCTCCTGAATTCAAGGCTGGTGCTCTATCCACTGCGCCACCTAGCTGCCCCCTACAATCAGGCAAATTTTTAAACAAAACCACACTTTCCATTAATTTACATAATAGAATTTACATGATAGCTGCCCCATTTCTTTTTCTTTTTCTTTTTTTTTTTTTTGCCATTTGTTTTTACAATTTTGTTTTTCTATGGTCTGATCTTCTGGTTTTGCTCACTTTACTCCATCAGTTAATACAAATCTTATCAGGTTTCTCTGAAATCATACATTTTATAATTTCTTACTGCTTAAGAATATTCTATTACATTCATATGCCATAATTTATTATTCCCCAATTAATTAGCAATAGTCCACTTTCTTCCAAGTTTCTGTATTATAAATCAGTCTAGAGTAGTGATTTTTTTTTCTTCATTGTCTTTTCTATCTTTTAAATGACAAAATTGCCACATATGTCCACGTCTTTTAGAAGCTTTCTTAAGTACTGTACCATGTAAACAGTATTTCTACATACTTCAGGCAATTCCTAGTGATTATTTACAAGGAAGTAATGGTTTGAAATGAATCCATAAAGTATATCATAAAATATATCTATGTGAAATGGATACTGATTCTACTGAAAACTGTTCTCTCTGACCACTACATGGTCTTTATGCAAAATCACAAATATTGATATTGATTAATGCATTTTTAGAGAAAATATCTTTTCTCCCATTTAAATTGTGAAGACTAATAGCAATAGTTTCTCTAGTCTAGCAATCCTTAAAAGTCTTTATTTGTTTTTCCCAATTATTTTCCATAAAGATTTATTCTTTTAGATTTGCCAAGATGTGTTCTCCTGATCTTACACCAATCCCCCTCCCCATTACATTCTTTATTTACTTAAGAATTCTTTCATTATTATGAAAAAAAAATAAAACTGACAGTGTTTTCCAATATGCTTTCTGTTTTCTATCAGTCTTCATACAGTATCAGATTTCTTCCATTATAAACCAAAAATATCCTTCTTTATCCATATTTATCATCTTCCTCTTAATTTTTTTCTCCAGGTTCTCTGAAAGGCTTTATCTGTTAGCTATACTCATTTTCTCTCTTTCTACTTTCAGTTAGCTTCCACTATTTACAAAAACATGTTTTCTTTTTTGTTCATTTGACTACACAATTTCACCCAGAACCAGTGGTATTTGGCAAAATATTTTCATTAGATCTGTGTTAAAAGTATTTACTTAGTTCTTTATTATTATTATAGCTTTTTATTTACAAGATATGTGCATGGGTAATTTTTCAGCGTTGACAATTGCAAAACCTTTTGTACCGATTTTTCTCTTCCTTCCCTCCACCCCTTCCCCCAGATGTCAGGTTGACCAATACATGTTAAATATGTTAAAGTATGTTATCAAAATGTGCATACCCTTGATCCAGCAGTACTACTCCTGGGCTTATATCCAAAGAAATACTGAGGAAGGGAAGGGGACCTGTATGTGCCAAAATGTTTGTGGCAGCCCTTTTCATAGTGGCTAGAAACTGGAAGATGAATGGATGCCCATCAATTGGAGAATGGTTGGATAAATTATGGTATATGAATGTTATGGAATATTATTGCTCTGTAAGAAATGACTAGCAGGATAATACAGAGAGGTTTGGAGAGACTTATATGAACTGATGCTGAGTGAAATGAGCAGAACTAGGAGATCATTATACACTTCAACAATGATACTATATGAAGATGTATTCTGATGGAAATTGATATCTTCAACATAGAGAAGATCAAATTCAGTTCCAGTTGATCAGTGATGGACAGAAACAGCCACACCCAGAAAAGGAACACTGGGAATTGAGTGTAAACTGTTTGCACTATTGTCTTTCTACCCAGGTTACTTTTACCTTCGGAATCCAGTTCTTAGAGTGCAACAAGAAATTTGGTTTTACACACATATATTGTATCTAGCATATACTGTAACATATTTAACATGTATGGGATTGCCTGTCATCTAGGGGAGGGAGTTGAGGGAGGGAGGGGAAAAATTTGGAAAAGAAGTGAATACAAGGAATAATGTTGTAAAAAAAAAAATTACCCACGCATATGTACTGTCAAAAAAATTTATAATTATAAAATTAATTTTAAAAATATGTTAAAGTATAAGTTAAATACAACATATGTATATATGTCCATACAGTTATTTTGCTTTTACTTAGTTCTTGATTTGAACTTGTTTTCCTTTTGCCGTAAGAGTACCCTAAATAGAGCTTATTAGACATTTTCATTAAAATAGAAGATTTAAATAAACTGACAATAGGGAAAACTAGCCAAATTGTTATTGGCTTCATAAAACAGTTTGTGTCATTTGCTTTTTCCATTTAGATAGGTCCATTTATAAAGGCAAATTTCAATAAGTTATCTGAATGAGATGGAATAGTCAAGAACCTCTACAGGTGTGAGTTCTTATTTTCCCTACATAAATGCTATGCTTAATTTATTAGATAACAAAATATGAAAAATGGAAACATTCTGAAAGTAGAGAGTAAATAAAGTTAACAAAACATTCTTTTGTTTCATCCCCCTTATAAACACTGGAATGTCACTCAAATTCATTCCAACTCCAATCCAACAATCAGATTTTTTCTTTAGTCTCCAATTCTGAATAATTGTTTATTACAATTTCTTTTCTTTTTGCCTTCAGCTTGTACGTGTTATTGACCCAAAATTGTTTCATTTTCTCCAGAGGAAAGGTGATGACTTGGCATAAAGTCAGACCAACAAATCAAGGATTTAAGGACACCTTTATATTTCATCATAAATAAAACAAAAATATGAAAATTGTACACTAAAGAAACTGAATAATTCAAAATTTTTAAAAACTAAGAATATGAAGTGTGTATATAGAGTAATAAAATTACTTTTTTTTTTAAAGTCATTGCAGATAAAATACAAAAACCCACTGATAAGTAGGGAGGAAAAGACTTAACATCAAATATCTTTGATAAAAACCTGATATCTAAAACATATTAGAAGTTGATGCAAATTTATAAACCACCCCCCATGGATAAATTTTCAAAATATGTGATGTTTTCAGAAGAAAAATTCCAAACTATCAAAAGCATTTTTAAATGTTCCAAATGGCTAATAATGAAAGTAAATTAAACAATGAACTTTTAAGTTTTTACTTCACGTTGAGTAAATTGTGAAAGATGATAAAAGCCCCCCAAAGAATCAATTTTGAAAGGATTATGAGAAAATAGACATACTCTGATGCATTTGTTGGTAGAGTTATTGTTCTAGAAACAATTTGGAATTATATGAAAAAAAGGTTACTATACTGTTGTGCCCTTTGGCCCAGTGATCCTACTATTGAAAATTTAATTTATCAGAAATAAAAGTCCCAGTTAAAACATTTCAAATAGGACTTCTGGGGGTCTCATCAAGTAGCTGATGAACAAATCATAATATGTGAATGTTTTGGAACATTTTGAGCCATGATACTTGAGAAAGGTGAGGAACTTATATAAAAAGAGAAAGGGCAGCTAAGTAATGAAGTGGATAGAGCACAAGCCTTCTAGTCATGAGGACTTCTGTTCAAATTTGGCCTCAGACACTTAATATTTACTAGCTGTGTGGCCCTAGGCTATTCTCTTAATTCCAATAGCCTTGCAGAAAGAAAGAAAGAAATAGAGAGACTTGATGAACTGATTCCAAGTAAAGTAAACTGAACCAGGAAAATAGTATGTACAATGACTCCAGTAATAAAAACAGAAACACTGGCTGAACCCAGATTAATTGCAATGACCAATCTTTTATCCCAGAAGCCAGCTATGAAACACTTTCCTTAGTTGAAAAGTGGGAGACTATGTGAGTAGAATATTATATATGATGTCAGATACAGGCATATTTATTTTTCTTACCCATTTTTCTTTCTTCCAAGTGGGGAAGCCTCTGCAGCCAGGAGAGACCCATGTTAGGAAATAGTTGAAGTCTAGAAAACAAAAGTTTTTTGGCATCAAAAAAAGATTTATATATTCTAGTTAAGTAATCATGTCCCTTTGAGAGGACATATATTTGTTACAATGTTAGTACTGCTCAGGATGTTTTCAATACTTTTTAAAAGGTCTTAAGGCTCAGTTTATGAATCACTTGAAATTATTCTCATTTCTTTATCGTTAGATTAGTTTTAATTCATTTTCCAGTTTGAACATCTATTTTATCTTCTTATTCACTAGTATTGGGCACATGATGACTTTTGTCAATGTCATGAGATTATGTTTACGGCTGAAAATATTCATAAGACTATGCCAGACTTTCTTAAGCTTTCATCTATAAAAGAGAAGCAGGAGGGGCAGGTAGATGGTGCAGTGGATAGAGTACCAGTCCTAGAGTCAAGAGGACCTGAGTTCTAATGTGACTTCAGACACTTAACACTTACCAGATGTGTAATCCTGGGAAAGTCATTTAATCCCAATATCTCTCCCCCTCTTTCCCCCCCCCCCAAAAAAAGAGAGAATCAGAAAATATGTTTTCAGCAAGTAGCATCACTGGAACAAGTTCATAGCCACTTAAGTTGACAGTTTTATATTTTTATAATATTTTATTTTTCTAAATGCATGTGAAGATAGTTTTCCAACATTCATTTTTGTAAGACTTTGTATTCCAAATTTTTTTCCCATTCCCTCCCTTCCCCAAGAGAGCAAACAATCTGATATAGGTTAAACATGTGCAATTCTTCTAAACATATTTCCATATTTGTCATGCTGTGTAAAAAAAAAAAAAAAAAATCAGATCAAAAGGGAAAAAAAAAACATAAGAAAGGAAAAAACCACAAGCAAACAATAATAAAAAATGAAAATACTATTCTTTAATCCACATTCAGTCTTCATAGTTTTCTCTCTGGATGTGGATGGCATCTTCCATCGCAAGTCTATTGGAATTGCCTTTAATCACCCTATTATTGAAAAGAGTCATGTACATCATGTTCTTTGGGTTCTGCTCACTTCACTCAGCATCAGTTCATGTAAACATTTCCAGGCTTTTTTGAAACCAGCCTGTTTCTCATTTCTTCTAGAACAATAATACTCCATAACATTCATATACCATAATTTATTCAGCCATTCTTCAGTTGATGGACATCCACTCAGTTTCCAGTTCTTTGCCATTACAAAAAGAGCTGCCACAAACATTTTTATACATATGCATCCTTTTCCCTCTTTTATGATTTCTTTGGGATATAGACCCAGGGGAGATGCTCCTGGATCAAAGGATCCACAGTTTATAGCCCCTGGGGCATAGTTACAAATTATTCTCCGGAATGATTGGATCTGTTCACAGTTCCACCAACAATGTATCAGTGTTCCAGTTTTCCCACATCCTCTCCAACATTCGTCATTATCTTTTCGTCATCTTAGCCAATCTGAGAGGTGTAAGGTGGTACCTCAGAAGTAAAGGTGTCAGCTTTGAATGGAATTTACAGAGAATGAGTTGAGCCATAAGTAGTCCTGCAGGATTTCACTTTTTCAGATCTGTAAGAGACCTTAAAATTTTAATTTAATCCTTTCACTTTACAGTAAAGGAAGCTGAGATCCAGAAGTGAAATGACTTCTCCAAAGGTGAAGTAGTGACAGAGCCAAGACTAAACCCCAGACCAGCACTCTTTCTGAGCCTGGGGAGAGACCTTGCAGAGAAGGTACATTGATAGGATCCGGCTATTGATAGGAATACTGCAGAGCAAGTAGTTTTGAGCTAGAGGAAAAGAGCTGAGCTATGGTATATTCAACACAAGGGTCTAGAGGTACCAGGCTTGTGTTTCAAAAGTGCCAAGAATACAGGAAGTGTAAAGAACAGTTCTTTGAAAGAACTTAAGCACAACTAGTAAGAGTCAGGGTTTATTTGATCAGGTTCAAGGCAAAGTAAGCAGAGGAAGAATACAGAGTGGGCAGGGAGAGGGCAGGAGCTGTGTAGTTGTTTACTAGATGGTAAACACTCCAGAGATCTCCCTGTATGCAGGAATAACACCTGCTTCAGTTATATTCTATGTTAATTAAAAATACAAGTCACTTCACTTGTTAGGTCTACTGTGTATTCTGTATAATGATTAGCACATTATTCAATAAGCATTATGACTATTCAGTAATTAGTAAACAGGAAATGTTGCAAAAGATACAAGTTATTTTTCTATAATTAGAAAGTTGGCTTGGGTGAAATGTGAAATGTGCTTCCCAGAAGTACAAAAATGATGGAAACTGATTGAACTAAAAATCAGAGAAAAAAGGCAAGAGAAACTAGCAAAAGAAGAAGCTGCCAGCCAACCTAATACATATGTGTCTCATTTTTTTGAATGATACATTCTTGAAAAGTTGGCAATCAGGCAATTTTTCTCCCCTCCTGAGGCTGGGGTTAAGTGACTTGGCCAGGGTCACACAGCTAGGAAGTGTTAAGTGTCTGAGACAAGATTTGAACTCCGGTCCTCCTGAATTCAAGGCTGGTGCTCTATCCACTGCGCCACCTAGCTGCCCCTACAATCTGGCAAATTTTTGAACAAAACCACACTTTCCATTAATTTACATGATAGAAATGAAGTTGTAATTCTAAATAAACAATAAGGCTTCCAAATTTATCAAAAAGCATGCTGAAAAAAGAAATATAATTTGTAATATTTATTTAATATAAAACTATTTTATTATAAAATAATTATAATGTGCAAAATAAGTCACAAAATGCAGACTCTATTGTAATGGAAAGTATACTAGGTTAGAAGTTGGAAAGATTGATTTGCATTCCATCTCTTCTACTTAGCTATGTGACCCTGGACAGATAATTCTGAGCCTTAATCTCCCCATTGGTAAAACTAAGGGTATTAAACTAAATGATCTCTAAGTGCCTTTCAGCTTTGACTCTATTTCTAAGTGCCTTTCAGCTTTGACTCTATTTATGATCCTATAATTCTTACAGGGAAGTCAAATTATTTAACTACTTTGAAAGGAAAAAAAAAATCATGAGTATCAAGGCAGTTCTTGGGATGAGTGTACATATATTATTCCTTTTGACCTGATCATTTGCTCTCTTTTTTTCTTATCCTATTTCAAACTGTTTCTTGTATGCAAATCACTGGTAAGTTATTAAAGACTACTTTTATCTACTATTAAATCTACTACTAATTAATTAACAAATCATTTTTTGAAATGTATTGGTTTAAATTTACAGTAAACGGAGAAAGTGTATTTGAGGAAGAATTAAGACCTGACACACACAAGCCACACAGATGATAAAGGTGCAGTTTGAATTAGCCCATAGGGTAACAATCATGGAAGAGGGAGGTATAAATCAGATGCATGTTCATTCTGTAATGAAATGAGAGGGCCACATAAAGAGTTGTTTTTAGCTTGGATAACATCTATGAAGTCAGGCTTAAGGATGCTCTATCCACCAAGAAGCCACTCACATCAACCTGAAATAATGCTTAGGGTTACGGGTACAGTTGGCCCTTGTCACGTCTCCATAAGTGGTTCCAGTAGATTGTGCTATAGATTCTGAATCATGGCTCTTAACCCAGAGCTCCAAACCCAGAGCTTCTCATATTCCTCCTGGACTTGCTGTATTGCTGGGGTATAATCATCTTGCCAGTACTAGTAGGCTAAACTGACATATGAGCCATAAGGATTTCACTCCAATCATTCGTAGTATCTACAATGCCTTTGGCCTGTTCAGTGATTCCAGCTTCTTTCTCATCCAACTTTTCACCAATACAATCGTTCACCCAGACCTTTTGAAATACTTTCTTCTCCATCAACACATCTCATTCCCCAAAATATGTCTCTTCTCAGAGTATCCCAGAATCCCCCATCAGCCTTACAAATCCTTAATCATGGCAGTTCTAAGCTGACCAATAAATGCTCCCTGTCAAATTATAGCAATCCTAGAACTTTGCCAATTGTTTTCATTCGATTTCTGTTGGGTAAAAGCAAGGTACACATATTCAACAAACATTTATGGTTATTCAATAATTATTTAAAAGTTGGCATAGATGAAATGTATTACCAAGAAGCACAATGAATGGTGGAGGCTAATTGAACTATCTTAATGCAGTTATCCATGAAAATGTAAGAAAAGAAAGGTAGGGGGGTAGGAAAGAAGGAAATAAGTTAGAAACAAGGAAGGAAGAAAAGAAGGAAGGAAGAATAAAAAAAATAAGCAACTTGAGGCTAAAGATTTTTTTATTTTTGCTTTTTAATGTACTACTAGTACAGTTTCTAGCACATAGTATATATTTAATAAAATTGAATTGAATATTTGAAGGGCATTTTAAGAAATTTCTTACAATGAATACTAATATACATTGAAATGTGTTCATAGAATTTGGGTCCCAAGTTCTATCTAGTCCATTAACCTATCCCTAAAGGCTCTCATTGTTAAATATTGTATTCCAATTTGCAGATGTAAACACTAAAGCCAAAGAGAATAAATAATTTGTACAAGGTCTTCTGGGCAATTACAAATCTTGGATTGGAACTGAGATCTTCTGACAAATTCAGTTCTCTTTGCCAGGATGGTGTAGCAGGAGGTATATTTACCAGTATCTCTTGCTGTGTAAACTAGGCTTGCTAGGAACTAGTCTTACTCCAACCTCCAATTCTTAAATGGCATAGGAAATTTGATTGGCTCGCTCAGGAGATTGTTTCAAGTAGTTGACATGCATTCCGCAGTATTGAAAGTCACAAAGAACTCATCATACTGAGGCTTGACTGGTAGACAATCTTGGGCAGAACAGAAGCAGTTTGCTCTTACCTGAATTAACTCTGTATTCTTAGCTGACTCTCCTTTTCCTAATCTCTTAATGTCTTTTCCCTGCTATGGCTAAGCAGATCACCTTTTGTTGAGTTATTAGATGAGGACTATTTCATTTTAACTTAATATCAAACTTAAATTATGAAGCAGAACTAGTCATATTTGGTCTATTAAAGATGGTATCTTTTTTTCTGTAGATATAAATACCTACTTGTAGCAGGAATATTGATAGAGAATGGAAAGATAAACTATATAAAGACATCTTAGGTTCCTTTTATTGCATCTAGAATTCAGTAGAATTCATTAACTAAGGTTCATTGATTTTTATAAAAATTGAATAAAAAAAGAATACAAAACAAGGATAGAATAAACGCACATAAATTTGGGTAAAATTCTCCTACTGACAAAACATAAAATGGAACTCATGATATGTAGTATGGCAAATACTGTGTCCAGGTTATGTAACTATCTTTTAGGAACCAAAAAAACAATCATTTTAAACAGGCACATGGTTAAAAAAATTTTTTTCCTAATTCCTCTACCTCACAGTTTACTGGGTTTTTTTCATATTTTACAAAGAATATGGGTCAGTGAATTAATGAATAAGTGTAATTGTGATTACTAATAATTTGTTATTCTAATTAGCAATTAGAATTAGAATTATCTTATAAACAGTACTGTTTTAGAAAAAAATATATATAGATTGAGTCTCATTACTACCCAGGTATAAATTTATCAATGAATAAATGAAAGAATAAGCAAGCATTTATTAATGCATTTATGTGCAAAACACTAGAGATAGAATAAAAAAGCAAAACAGTCCTTTGTCCCAAGGAATTCACATTTTAATGGGAGAGACAATATAGAAGGTTTTGGCTATAAGTCAGATGGAAAAGGCCAGAGGTCCTTAAAATGTAGTGGCAAAGCAGATTGTAATTAATTTTATTTAATGTGATTTCTCCTTGGAAAATCACACTTTCTGAGACTGAGTCATTTGATAATGTTGAGAACTTTGGTAGTAAGAGTTTTGTGTTCCAAGTATTCGGTAACTATGGCTACTGAAAAGGTAAGGACTGGAGCACTTGCAGAAACAGTTGTTAAGTAGTGTCTGCACATGGGTTAATTTCTTGATCTGTAGCTTCTTGTGCTGGATTTGGAAGCAGCAATCCCTGATCAGAGGCCTCTTGTATTTACTTGGTGGCCAATAGGTGGCAATTGGACAATAATTGGTGATGGGGTCCTTTCTCCAAAATCATTACTCCCCTCAGAGATGGCTTTCAGGCCCGGGGTGGAAGCAGGGTCAGTTGTTTGGAGGGAACCCACAGTTTATGGGTTCAGGGCTCATAACTGTCTTCAGAAGGGCTAAGGAAAGGTGCTGGTTGAGGTAGTGGTATTTTTGTGGCATTTCTAGCACAGGTTTCCTTCTGACTCTTTCTCAGGGTATTTTGTTGCTTCAGATAGGTTAACTTGCCTATATCCATGTGGAAATATGTGTCTATGTTAATAAATAATTTACTCATTAGAACATTATAATTTAAATCTTATTATTTCATATGTCCTTTTTATCTTTACTTTTCCTTTAGGGTAGCTCTCCTAAAAATTTAATTATGCTTTTTAAATCTTTTTAGAAAAATTTTTTAAGGTTAAAGAATAATTTGTATATTGGAGAGATTTTAATATATCTTGTTGGGGAAATGAAGAGACCAGTAGAAGGGAGAAAGGAACTTTTTTGTTCTCAGTAAAGGCAAAGGCTCTTAGTAATAAATATTACATCAGAGATGACCATATTCTGAAAATTTTCATATTATTGCATTGTATTAAACATGACCTTCTGAGACACAGAGAAACAAACACAGAGCAACATGCACTAGGTTTAATCAATGTTTAGTGATGATGGAATGTAAAATCGAAGAGCCAAGGATAGAAATCAAATTGCCTTGCTATAGAGAGAGCCTCGACAGTTGAAAAACTGCTCCATAAAACTAAAGAACAGCTTGATGATTTAGAAAATAGATACTTCAGGAATATTCTATAGATACTAGATATGTCTCCAGTTATTATTAGTTCTTCTCTCTGAAAGTAAAGAGGGAAAGGAAGAAAGAACCAAATTAGATTGTCCTGAAACATATTGGTTCAGAACTTTTGTCTCTTAAGTATATATTCTCTCCTTTTCTGACTTTAAATAATTGCCCATCCCCACATTCAAGCCAGAATCCTGACATATATTATTTATTTATGTACTAATTTTTTTTTCCAGAGCTCTTGATTAAAGAGACTTTGATGTTCCAACATGCCATAAAGGATTAATCAAAACCATATAGTAATCTTTAACAGAAAAATTTTGTTTTAATAAAAAATAAAGCCAGTTACTTTAGCACTTATAGGGTTTCACAAATACTATTTGGATACCTCACAAAAAAGATGATGATTCCTATTCTGGTGATACTTCAGAAGTCAATGTTTCTAAACACTTGCCTGGAATATAGTAGGCTCAAATATTGATTGATTAATTGATATGAGCCAATAGTAGATTATTGTAATGTATAATCCAAAAAAAGATTATACTCATTTTATGGATTTAAAGGAGACTTAGTTGAATTAGAAAATTTAGAATGAGGATAATAGCAGAAAGGACTCATATTCCCTTTTTGCATGCTGAATAGTTTTTTGATACAGGTTCCTCCTTAGAAGTTCGGCATACTGCTATGTTCATTTCTTTTTTTTTTTTTTTTTTTTTCCTCTCCCATGTTTTTTTCTTTTTCTGGTTTTTCTCTTCCAACATGATTCATAATTCAATACGTATTAAAAATAATTTGATAAATTTAATAAATAATAAAAAAAGTTCAACATCCTGAATAGTTGGGTTTTTTAAAAATAAATTAATTTTCAAAAATTTCCTTTTAGGCAATGTTTTTCCCCTTTTAATGTTTCGAGAGGCAAAAAATAGTTCTCAAATCTCCCTCCCCCCCCCTGAGAAAACCCTATGGTCTATATTTCCTTTTCTGCAAGGACAGTTCCTGGTGAGGGCTTCATTGTCACTAAAACTGATGACTTTTTCATACTTTATTATTGAATTCCTTTTCATTTTTGGCTTTCTAATCCTTTCCATACTAGTCACTGCTTTTGATTTACACTAATTTCCTTGAAATAAATGTCACAAAATTCAGATGTTTTGTGTTCTCTGTCATCTTTTTGCTGCCCTTTTTGCCTTGGCCAGAATGTCCATCACTCCAGTGGCATCCTTTTAGCCTGTGAGTTCAGTTTGTTTTTAGCATCAATATCCATAAGAGAATTGTGGAGATAGACATATCATCACAGTGATAAGATATGTCATTTTCTCTCTTCTATTTACCATCCACAGCGAGGGCTATTTTTACATTAATCCAAGAATCTGCTTTTTTCCCCCTAATATGTAGTTAACCATCTAGATGACACATTCTTTATAGTACCGCAATAATTCTGTCCATTACATCACTTAATTTATGGGAGTGTTAACACCAAAATCGATAAACATTATTTCTGAAATGTCAGGAGTGTTAATGGTGTGATTAAAAAAGAAAAAGATTCTAAAATCTTTTCTGCACAAAGCAGTTTGATATACTATTGTTAAGGCACATCTAACTGAGGCTGTGATAGAGAAGACTTAAATCATTATGGCTCAGTCAACTTGGGAAAAAAACCGTGTGTTGGTAGCTATTCTTAGCCACACAAATCTTTTGTACCATATTGTGGAATTCTGTTAACAGGGAGAGACTAAATATCTTAGTGAAGATTGTGAAGATCTCAAGTTGTTTTGAGACATATCAACAGTTGCTATGGATATGTCGCTAATGCTTCTGGGAAATTCTGTTATATTCCTCTGAGAAAGAGAAAAAAAATATTATGCATGAGAGCTTTTTAGACAAGCAATGCATGTAAAGGGTGATTATTATTGGACAATTTCAAATTAGAAAAATATTTTCAAGTTTCCCAGTAAACCAAGTTTAATGGAGTTTCCTGATTCCATATAATATCCCCTTATAGTATGCTGGGGACTTTTCATTTGCATATGATTTTAAAATAAGCAATATTACACAATTGGTTACATTTTAGGTTTTTTTTTTTCACTAATAATTATCCCAGAATGGAAAATAGTACATTTCTCTGTCTTTCTCTCTCTTACACACACTCTTACACACACATGAATAGAATTATTTTTTTGCTGATTCTACTGGTACTGATTCCTGAATTTTAAATGGTGAAGCTTTATTAACAACAATAAGTGTTGATGATGTGATGATATCTATTAAGTAATATTAATTAACTAGGTGCCATAGAGATATAGTCTTAGTACAGTGGTTTTATAATTATTTATAACTATTATATAGTTATTTGTAACTATATAAGAGAACCAGAAATTCCAAAGAAATGTTATTTGAGAATTTGTAAAAACTGTCATTGATGTAGTGCCATAAAAGAAAACCATAAATCTTGATAATTTCACTGCCTGTGTTGTTGTAACTACATAGCTTACAGTAGGCATTTGTCATCATGAGATTTATAATGAAAATAAGAGCATCTAGCTGATTCATTCTATAGAAAGGGTTAGATATGGAACAGGAGCTTGATTCTGCATTAAATAGGTCAACAAATATAAGACCAGATTTGCAAGTCCATGATGAGAAAGTACAAAGTTCTCAAGTGTATTATAGGTGTATTAGATCAGGGCAATGGAATTTTAGTAATGTCCAAATAACCCCCATTGAAAGAGATATTGATTACTTATTTTATCATTAACTTCTGATGAGTGCTATGGTGAAGCAACCCTACTGATTAGTGGTTGTGTCAATATGCTGACAATGTTCTATATCCTTTCAGTTTTTGTTACTTTATTTTGACATTGTGTAGTATTTAAAATCTATTTTCCCCTAGGAGTGAATGGCTTAAGTGGGCCATTCACTCATGCCCATAAAGGAGGGGAAATGGTTGAATCCCAAATAGATATCTCTTTTGTATATATCTTCCTCTTCCTTACATCAAGGTTATTTGTGACTATCTCTCTTCCTTATTAAATTGTGAACTCTGTAAACGCAGTTTATGTCCTATATCTTTGTATCCTTAATATTTGTCATAATACATGTTTATATCAGATACTTAATATATATTCAGTGAATGAACAATATCTACATTCATTTCCTCTGGTAGAATTTAGGTGATTTGAGGGCGAGATTCTTTCATTTTTGTCTTTGCATCCCCAGTGATTGCCACAAAGTTCTTAATACATAGCAGGTGGTATGGTGGTTATTAAGGGAAACACATTAGTCATAACTATGGAGTATTCATTCATTTTAGTCGTGTTCAATTCTTCATGATCCATCTCTTGGAGTTTTCCTGGCAAAGATACTGGAATGGAATTTCCTTCTCCATCATTTTACAGATGAGAAAACTGAGGCAACCAGGATTAAGGGACTTCTCCAGCTCACACAGCAAGTAAGTGTGTGAGACCAGTTTTGAACTTAGGTCCTCCCTACTCCAGCCTATTTCTGTATCCACTGCAACACCTATCTGCCCCATAACCATGTATACAGATGTCCATATGTTAGGCATACATAGCACCATGATTGGTATTTTGCATGCATGGACTTAACCAACACATATCATTTTGTTAACCAATCTGAGAAATTCTTCAGAGGACTGGCTGTCTGGGAGGTTATAAGCATCATTAGTTCAGTTCATGAGGGAATGATGGTGAGAGTTATAGATGCAGCAGAGGGAGATAAAATGCATTAACTGTGACTAATAGCACCAAAAAAGGCTACATTCTTGCACCATTATTGTTTATTATCTACTTTTTAGTAACATTATGTTGCCTTTGGAGATTTTGATTCAGGTATTAACCTGGAGCTTAAGTTAGATAAGAGTGTATTCAATCTACCACAATTGATAGCAAAAGCATCTTATTATTTGGCATACAGACAGTCTTATTAAAGATTGTCTGTGTGCCTGTGATGGCATACTTGTGGTTCATAATAATGATGAATAGCGATGGTTAGATCGTTTTTGCCAAGCTGTGTTTCACTTTGGTCAGATTATCAACCCAAGTAGACAGAAGTCCTCTAGAAGTCTTTAGATCTTGCTGAAAGTTGCAGATAACTTTGTTTTTTTCATTGTATCAACTCTTATGACCAAATCATCAAGTATTGAATATCTATTTGTAAGGTACTTACAGCATAGCTGAACATATGACATAAATTCACAAAAATATCAGATAAATATGAGTTACATAGCAATGCAAGACAATTTGCCAAATGAACAGTTCTATAGATGATACATGCTATGAATTCAGAAAGGGGAGAGACTATTATAGTTTGGACTTAGAAGAACTTGAGCTGATTCTTGATTGGTGAGAAAAGAACATTCCAAGTGAAAGGGAAAGAATAAGCAAAGGCAGAGAGGGGGAAAATGCAGGTGAATTCAGGGACCTTGAAAACTAGTTTGATGAGAGTGGAGGATTTATGAAAGGAACCAGTGATAGGGGAGATAGATCGGTGTCAGATTGGGAAAGATGTAGAATGCAAAGCTAAGAAACATGAACTTTAATTTTCAGGCAATTAAAATCCATCAAGGATTTTTTTTTTTTTTTTAGCAGAGGTGGGAGTTGAAAGTGGCATTTGGGGAAAATTAATATCTGGCACACTGACCATCTTATTCATTGTTGCTCTTGCTACCTTCTGTGGGGGGTAGATTGAAAGAAGATGAATCTATATGAAGGTTTGCCAGTTAGGAGGCTTTTGCAGCTACCAACTGATGAGGTAAATTCAAGAGATTGTCATAGAAATGGAAAGGAAGGAATGCACATGGAAAATGTTGCTAAGGGTTATTGATTAGACCTAAAGAACAAGAAAAAGGGATGCTTTTCAGAAACATAGATGAGGAAAAAGAAAGTCACTTGACAAGAGTTTGTGGAAGAGTTGGCAGAGTTATGGGTATAAAAATCATCAGTAATTATTCATTGGACACACATGGGTATCTCCCATTATGAGATTACATAGCTCCTCATTTGGTAGGAAGAATAAATAACTTTACATGGACTATCAGTACACAATAAAACATAGCACATATTAACACAGAGAGAGCATGGGAAGGTAAAATTTCAAATAAGGAAATTTCAAAATGCAACATCAATGGAATAGAATCCTTCATGATTTGAACAATTTTGCTGGCCTGTTTCTGTCTCACAAAGCAGGCTATAACCTCCAAAAGAGTTTTCTGTAGTACAAAAATTTCCTAAAGGGAAACCAAATGTCATGTTAGCATCTGCCTGAATTGATTAGGCAGTCTCATCAAATTGGTCAAAGACTCCCGTTATTATCCCCCTTATACTATCTGGAAAAAGTTACTTAAATTCTTTGGGCATCAGTTTCCTTATCTGTAAAACAAAGTTGACTAGATGATCTCATCCTACAAACTATGTGCACTCAGCTGCTATTCCACTGATGTAACTCACTTCTCAGTATAGCTGTTGTGGGTGACAAATTGAAAGGTAGCTTGCATGTAGGAGAGCTCTGAGCAGCCTCAGACTCCAATCTCACTTTGCCTTCTGGTATGTGTATTTGACTAACACTTTAGGTTTGTGCTACACACCTTTATTTTTATAGACCCTTACTTTGTTCTTTTAGTTACTTTAGATTGCTCTGCTGATTCCTCTTTTCATAATAGATCAGCCTGCCATTCAGCTTAATGCATCTGAAATATCTTCCCCTCCTAACAAGTGCAAAGCAGATGCTGCTTTAAAAGGTGAGGTACCAGTATGACATCTCTTAGCAATGCTGTCTTTAGGATTTAGTTTGCTTTTACATTAAAAGAGACCTATCCTTGAGAGCTGTCAAGCAAGGGTTCAGTTGTTCATTCACTTCTACTTTTGAAACAAGGAGTAATTGAATAGTCAGATTTAAAACAAACCTAGAAACACTGAATCTGGAAATTTTCCTGGCAGATTTTAAGTTTCCATTGTCTGTTACAATCTTTGAAACCATTGTCGAGTCAATCCTGCTACTTCTACCTCCCACCCAAACAAATAGCATAGATTTTACAAATAAAAGGACACTTGGCACAATATCAAGAAGGAAAATAAGATTATGGCCAAGCCCGCTACTGGGCAGCACTTCTCAGCATGCGCCATGTTAAGGATCCCTGGCAGACAGACAGATTGGTCTCCATATACCTTTATTCCTATTCCATGTAGTAGGAGATGTGTTTGAGAGAATTTCTAAGATCTGCATAGAAATACGACTTCTGATGGCACTCTGGCGGGCTCTGGTGGTGGAAGGGCTGTATGTGTTGCCAGTAAAGACAACAGCTGTGCTTGACACCATTTAAGTATAAATGAAAAAAGCAAACATTTGAACCAATCCACAGAAATTCTCTAGTGAGAACAGAGGCCTGTATTAACTTCCTTTTGTAACTCAAAAATGCCATTATGTTCTCTGTCTATATCATATTTCCTATCAAGGTCCACAAGGAGAGAAAACAAAGTTCATCCCTTCATATTCTATTTTTCCCCTTGCTTTGTGGAACTTACTCATCCCTGTATATAGGAATGGTAGCATAGATGTACTGGTTTTTCTCTCTCTCTTCACTAAAATAGCATGTGTCTGAAGTGATCTCCATAGAATGCCTGCCATCTAGGGGAGGGGGTGGAGGGAAGGAGGGGAAAATTTCGGAACAGAAGGGAGTACAAGGGATAATGTTATTAAAAAAACAAAAACAAAAACAAAACCCTATGCATATGTACTGTCAAAAAATGTTATAATTATAAAATTAATTTTAAAAAAAAGTTATCTCCATAACCCTTAATCAGACAACAATCAACAAGTTTTTATTAAATATCTATTATGTTCCAGACACTGTGCTAGGCATTATGTATACAAAGACAAAGATGAAACAGGTCCTACATTTGAGGTACTTACTTGCATGAGACCAGGTGGGAAGACAAAACAATTACATCAATAAATATATGCAAAATAAGTAAGGCATTTTTTGAAGGGGGAGGTCCTAGCAGCAGGAGGGAAGAAAGATTAGAAAAGGCTTCATAATAGAAGGTGGTGCTTGAACTGAGCTTTGAGTGGAACTAAGGATTCTTTTTTATAACATTTTATTTTTCCCCCTAATTACATATTAAAATATATTTTAATATTTAAAAAAATTATGAGTTCTAAATCCTAGCCCTCCTTCCCTTCTCCCCTCCCTGAGAGGATTATCAATCTGATATAGCATATATATATATATATATGTAATCATGTAAAACATTTCCATATTAGTCATTTTGTACCAGAAGATTTGAACAAAAAGAAAAAGAATGAAAAAAAGAAAGTGAAAAATAGCATACTTCAGTTTGTATTTAGACGCAGTGGTCCTCAAACTTTTTAAATAGGGGGCCAGTTCACTGTCCCTCAGACTGTTGGAGGGCTGGACTATAGTAAAAACAAAAACTCACACTCTATCTCCGCCCCTTAGCCCATTTGCCATAGCCTGGTGGGCCGCATAAACATCCTCATCAGGCTGCATCTGGTCCACGGGCAGTAGTTTGAGAACCCCCTATTTAGAGAATAGCAGTTCTTTCTCTAGAGGCAGATAGTATGCTTCATCATTAGTCCCTTGTCTTAAATCATTGTATTGCTGAGAAATATGTCATGGAACAATATTGCTGTTACTATGTACAATGTCCTCTTGCTTCTGTTCACATCACTATGCACTAGTTCACATAAGTCTTTCCAGGTTTTTCTTAAATTATCCTACTTGTCATTTCTTATATTACAATAATATTCTATTGCTATCATATACCACAGCTTGTTTAGTCATTCCCCAATTGATGGATTTTCTTTGTTTCTAATTTTTAATCATCACACAAAAAAAAGTTGCTATAAATATTTTGGTACAAATAGATCTTCCTCCCTTTTCTGCATGTCTTTTGGGTGTAGACCTTGTAATGGTATTGCTGGATTAAAAGATATACACAGTTTTGTAGCCCTTTAACATACTTCCAAACTGCTCTCTGGGGTGATTGGATCAGGACTTAAAGATTCTAAAAAGTATAAGTGATGAGGGAATATGCAAAAGAATGTAGAACAGGTGCAAATTGTCATGTGGGAAGAATAGCAAGAAGGCTAGTCTAGCTGGACCATTGGACACATAAAAGAAAGAATATAAGTTTGAAAAGATACATAGGAGCCAGGTTGTAAGGTCAGGTTTAAATGGCAAGCAGAAGGGTTTATATTTGAACCAAGAGATAATTTGATCCATATTGAGGAAGGGAATAACATGAGTAAGCCTGTACTTTAAGCACATTATTTAGATAGCAGCCTTGTTGTAGATGGACAAAAGAGGGAAACAGTTGGAGGCAGGAATGCTCCATTGGAGGCCATTGCAGCAGTATTTAAGGCTGGAAGTGATGAAGGCCTGAACTAGGGTGGTGACTATATTACTGGAGACAAGGGGGCACATGTGAGAAGTGTTATGGAGAGAGAATCCCAAGATTTGGGAACTGATTGGATATGTGAGGGTGAGAGTGAGGCACTGAGGATGTCTCTGGATTATTTGAAGAATGATGGTGTCCCTGACAGAAAGAGGAAAGTTAGAATTTAGAGAGAGTAGAGGGAGAAAGATGATGAGGTCTCTTTTGGACATGTTGTTTTAGAAGACTTTGAGAGGTATAGGTGGAATGTTAAGTTGCTGTTGCAGAATATGAATATTTGTATATCCTTTTAGGAGAAGAAGAGATCCCCTTCAGGATCTTGGCCTAGGCTGAACCCTGGAATACAACATATCATGATGATCAAACATGGATAGAGAGTCTATGGGGGATGCCAGAAAGAGTGATCAGACAGGTAGAAGGAGTACCATGATCAAGGGAAAAGGTCAGTAGTAACAAAGCTGAAGAGATGGCAAGATGAGGATTGAGAAAGAACCACTGGATTTAGCAGTAAAGAAATTATTGTCGACTTTAGGGAGAGTGGTTTGAATTGAGTGATAGGGGACAGAAATGAGATAGAAATTGAGAAGTAAGGGGGACTTGAGAAAAAAGAAGTAATAAATAGACAATTTTTCCTCAGGCTGTGAAGGGTGATAGCCTGAGGAAGATGTTAGGACAGATAAAGGGTTTTGTTTTATTTTTCTTAAATAAACGAGAGATCTAGTCCTCCTCTGCATGCTTCTAAGCATCAGGGAAGACCTACTGGATTTAGAGGAATAAAAATACAGAGGGGCCAGGAGTGATCAAAGGAACAAGTTCCTGGAAGAGATAGAAAAGAATGGGACCAAGGACATAAGTAGAAGGGTTAAAGGCGTTAATAACTTTAAAATTGGTATCATAATTTTGTGTATTCAATTGTTACCAGAAACAGAAATGGGACATATGCCACATGAGAGCCATTTTCACATTACATTTTGTAAAATATATGAGGAGTTTTTATTTCTTGGTAGAGCATATATAACCATTGATACAAACATTATCCATCAATGAGTTCAATCTTCCCTAAAGTATTAGCATTCTTGGTAAACTTATTACAGAAACATTTTAATACTTTATTAAAAGGCCTACAGTATTAGAGTTGCTACAACCTGACACAGCGTTATACAATTAGTATTATAATGTAAGTTCTATTATGATGATATATAACTTGTATCATCATAATAAAAGTTCCTAGGGAGGAACAAACCTATAATAACACTACTTCTATAAGGGTGATTTCTTAGTAATGAAGCTTCTTTTATAGCAACTTCATTATTAGGAAATGATTTTAGTAATAGAAATGCAAATAAAGAGTTAGAACAGAGCATTTTGCATGTTAAGTGCAGTCAGTACTGACCTTCTACCATGCATTGCATCTAATCATTATATACTTACTAAGAATCTTCTAGTTCAGCTTATTGCCATTTTCTTTCCTTTTTATACTTTAGCCTTACTAGGTGACTAAACCCAGAATAACTTTATTTTTTAAAAATTTTTTTATTAATTTTATAATTATAACATTTTTGACAGTACATATGCATAGGTAATTTTTTTTTTTTTTACAACATTCTCCCTTGTACTCCCTTCTGTTCTGAATTTTCCCCTCCTTCCCTCCACCCCCTCCCCTAGATGGCAGGCATTCCCATATATATTAAATATGTTATAGTATATCCTAGGTACAATATATATGTGCAGAACCAAATTTTGTTGTTGTTGTTGTTGCAAATGAAGAATTAGATTCAGAAGGTCAGAATGACTTAAAAAAAATAAAGCTTGGCTATATATTTCATTTTTAGAAATATTTTATTTTTTCCCAATTTCATATAAAAGCAATGTTTTAACATTTTTTTGTTTGTTTTTTAATTAAATGCTAAGTTCCAAATTCTCTCCCTTCCTCCCTCCCTGAATGGTAAGCATTTTTATATAGTTTAATGCAATCATGTAAAACTTATTTCCATATTAAACATTTTGTGAAAGAAAACACAGACAAAAAAAAGCCCACAAAAAATAAAGCAAAAAAATAGTATGCTTCGATCTGCATTCACTTCTTTCTCTGAAGGGACAGCATTTTTCATCATGAATCCTTTAGAATTATCTTGAATCATTATATTGCTGACAATATTTTAAAGACATCAGAATGTTTTATTTTCCAAAAGCAATGAAGAATTATTATATGGAATCATATATGCATAAAAAACCAACAACTTTGGATTTGAACTCAAGTGAGTCAAAGTACCTCCATTTAAATCTTGCTTCCTCCTTTGATGTCTTGGATAAGTCGGTCCACTCAAATCCATTGGGGTTGAGTTTCTCTTCTGTAAACTGAGTGGATTAGTTGACCTTCAAGGTCCCTTCCACCTCTATATCTATGATTCTGTGACCTTTCTGTTATATAGAATTTCTTGAAAGACTACAGATATAAGTTTCTCTGATTATTAATATTAAACATAGCACAAAATGAGAGTATGTTTACTTATCAAAGAGAGTCCTAAGCCCCTGCGCCTCCCCAAGAGACCCTTAAAGCTATTCCCAGATTCAAAGCACATTATAGATCAATATCAAATCAAAACCCAAAGCCCATGATTCCTTCCCACCCCTAAAGTGTGTTTTACTTTTATAGAGAACACAGTTCAAAGCAAAAGACTTTTCATCCAATAGTGGGCAAAAGGTGAAGTAGATCTTTGTGTCCCTACATTACCACCCCACCAGGAGGGATTCACCCAGAAAATATGTGTGGCTAGGAGAAATCTGTGAAGGGACAGACATGGCAAGAACACTTACAGTCAGAGCACGTATTTCCTGTTTCCAGGACTGAAGAGCCATCAGTGTCCTTTGCTGATGTCATTGGTGAGCTTCTGGCTGAAGGAAGTAGGGAGCCTGTGTTCCCTTAGTCACTTGTCATTCTGCTCTCTGCTGGGCGTCTGGACAGCTGCTCTCTGGTACCAACAGCTGTTCTTTAATTGTGACTTCTAATGGAAACAGCGTGGTGAAATGGAAAAAACTCCCACTGACTTTCAAGTGAGAGAATGAAGCTTCAATTTCTACCTCTTCTTGAGTTTCCTTATCTTAAAGGAAGATGGCCTCTAAAGTCCCTTCCAGCTGAAAATCCAAGATCCAGGAAATCTTTGCTGCTGGAATGACTCTCTACCAGACCTATCACTTATAGAGAGGGACTAGTGCCTGCAGTCATTTCAGTTGTGTCTGACTCTTTATGGTCCCATCTGGGATTATCTTGGCAATAATACCAGAGTAGTTTGCAATTTCCTTCTCTAGCTCATTTTACAGTTGAGGAAACTGAGGCAGAGTGAAGTGACTTGCCCAAGGTCACACACCTAGTAAGTATCTAAGCTGAATTTGAATTCTGGTTGTCCTGTCTCCAGACCCAGTAGTCTATCCACTGAACTATATCTAGCTGCCTACCTGGCACATTTTAAGCATTAATAAATGCTTTCTGACCTCTACTACTTTGGAACTCTGTAAGGGAGTCAGACAAGCCATTTTGCAAGCCTTGAAACTCCACATCATCATCACTCTCTGTCTCTCTGAACAATCACAAACTCCAAAAACTTACTTAAGAAAAGAGCTTGGGTCAGAACATTTCATTTCTCACCTGGTTGCACTCCTTTTGGACTTCACCATGTCCCTTAGTCCATATATTTCTCACCATCCCTCTCCCAGCTTTTCATCTTCCTTTTGTGTATTGTCTTCCCTCAGTTAGATTGTAAACTCCTTGAGGACTAAGGACTATTTTTCTATTTTCCATATTTTTAACTCCAGTGCTTATCCCTGCCAGGCACAAAGCAGGTTCATAATAGATGTTTATTGACTGACTGACTTTAACTAGACCTAGCTTGTTAGCTCATTAAGTAAACCTTTAGGCATTTTTAAGCCTATCCTTCTAAAGCAAAAATAAGAAAACCAAGAGTCTCCAGTCAAATCCTGACAATTGCCTGTTTTTGAACTTGTGAGCTAAGAATGGCTTTTGCATTTTAAAATAGTTTTATTGTATTTAAAATTGTAAAAATTATTCTCATCTTGTAGGGCTGTACAAAAACAGATTAAATTTGACACTCAAGCTATGAGATCAAGACATTGCTGACCTCTGGAGAGTCTGTCTTTCCAACTGCTGAGTCCCTCAGTCTAAATCTTTTCTGAGTTATAATCAGATAATTTATTTTCCTTATCATCATTCCCTCCTCCCAGCTAATAATTCTGAGAGTCTTCTCTTAGCCAAACAGCAAAGACCCTTCTCCAGTATTTCTTGAAGTTTGTCCAAATCATATTCATTGTTTTCGTGATACTATCTATCCATCTTATCCTCTGCCATCCCCTTTTCCTTTTGCCTTCAATCTTTCCCAACATCAGGATCTTTTCCAATTAATGTAGCCAAAAAAAATTAATCTTCACTTTCAGTGAATTACCTGAATTAATTTCTTCAAGACTGATTTGCCCAATTGATCATGTTTGTCCAAGTGAATTTGTCCAAGTGACTGTCAAAGGTCTTCTCCAGTGCCACAATTTAAAAACATTGATTCTGCAGCACTCCACATTTCTTATAGTCCAAATCTCATTGCCATATATTGCTACAAGAAAAACTATAGCTTTGACTTTTGTTGCCAACATGGTGACTCTTTAGTATGCTCTCTATGTAAATCCAGGGGCAGGATTTAGGCTGGGTGAAGAGCAAAAGAGCTGATTACCTTTGCCCTTTTTTACGCCAAATAATAAAAATGTGGCTCTTCTGTCAATTTGCCATTATCGTGGAGGATGCCCAGCAATAAATCCAAATTAAAGAGGGATTCTCTATAGCATCCAAGTACTCCAGATTGTAAATGTTGTTTTACTGATTATGGCAAGCTCTAGAACATTGTACAAATTAACACTCAAAAGATTCAGCCTAACTCTACATATAGGAAAAAAATCAAGTAGATAAAAAAATTCCAATTGTTCACTTGAAGGGATCTGGTGAATTCATCTGTCAGTTTGTATATATTGAACAGCTATTGAAATTAGACAATGAATTGGACTCTAAATTTAGGAAGATAAAGGTACCTTTGTGGAATTGGATGGTGATTTCATTATCCCAAGATTTCCCATAAATCAAAGATCTCTCTTTTTTTTTTTAAACATAAACATTCATTGTTATATTCTTTATATATGTTATATAATGTCATAGGCTAAAGAATTCAAGTTACAAATCATCCAAATGGCAATGAGAAACACATGGTGTGTGTGAGCATAACATAAGCAACATATCAGAGAATTATAAGAGTATTATGTCTTTAGAGCTAAAAGAAGTCCGGAACTCTCATTTCATAAATAAAGAAACCAAGCCTAATATCACAAAGACAAAGGCAGGATTAAGAACCACATCCTCTGATTGCAAATATAATACTTTTCCTACTGTACCATTTTTTCCCCCTATACATGGATAACAGTTGTGATACATGGAAAGTATCTATTTCAGTGAAATAATAGATTCATCACAGTGCTGAAGAAGAGGAGGTATTACATAACTTTCCCCTCTTATTTTTAATAGCCTTTATATTTTGATATTGCATTTTTCTAAGCATTTGAAACTCAGATTGTTTTTGTTGTGGTTAGGAAATATAGCAGAATGAGATCAAAGGAATCTGATGTCTGTTATCTTTCCACAAAACAGAAAGGATTATTGGGTAAAATAAAATGTAACTATCCAGAAATTATGAGTGCTACAGAATTCATTAGTAATAATACCCATGATAACTTTGCTTTCATTCAGGATCTTATTTTGCTATGAATTGTAGGACATTTTGTATCAAAATGCTTTTTTCTGTAGCATAAATGGAAAGAGGCTGAAATTGTACCGATGGAGATTATGTGGCAGTGGAAATAGAAGTTATTATTACTTTTAGAGGAATTTCACTTAGTACAGGAAAAATTAAAAGTACTGATATGACAGCTAAGTGATATGACGGGTAAAAGCACTGACTTTGGAGTTGGTGAGCCCAGAGTTCAAACATCTTAGGGATGTTTACTGGCAGTATGACTATGGGCAAGTCATTTAACTTCTCTTAGCCTCAGTTCCATTATCTGTAAAGTACCTTCCTTACAGAGTTGATGTGAGGATTAAATGAGATAACGTATATTTTTATTACTGTTTAGTTGTTTTCAGGTATATGCTAAAACATATTAATTCAGGCTCTTTATGACCCCATGTAGGGGTTTGTTGGCAGAGATATTGGAATTAATAGCTGTTTCCTACTCCAGCTCATTTTACAGATGATGAAAATGAGGCAAACAAGATGAAAATGTCTGAGGCCATATTTGAACTCAGGATGATTTTTCCTCCCCCCAGGTCCAAAGCTCTTTGCATTATGACTCCACCCAGCTACCTTAAACAATCATGTTTTGCAAACTTTAAAGGTCTATATAAATGCTAGGTATTGTTATTAGTCAGTAATCAGTAAACCTTTATTAAGTTCCCTCTATGTGCTAGAGAAAACTAGGGAAAAACAAGGAGAGATTGAGATGGAGAAACAGACACAGACAGACAGACAGAGACAGAGAGAGAAGGAGAGTGACAGAGGAAAAGAGAGAAGGAGAGAGAAAGAAAAGTTCCTGCACTCAAGGAATTTACAATCTACTGGGGGGAAAGATACACAAAAGGAAGCTGGGGAAAGCTTGCAGTGCATGCAGCTCTTGGAAATTGAGGATAACTGCAAAATTCTGAGCTTTCTACAAAGGGAGACTTTGGGAGGAGTTTATTACTTGGCTTTCCAGTCAGAGGATAGAGGTACTAAAGTATAGTGAGGCAGTTAATATCATAAAAAGAATGACATTCCAGAAAAACTATTGGCTACTTACCAAAAACAACATAAAACATGTGTGGCAAACATAGCAAAAGCTATATTAGAGGAGTTATTTATTTCCTAAGGTAGAATTTATGCCAAATTTTATTTTCTTGGATAACCTTCTATATAAATGTAAGCACTATTTTGTGCCATACTTTAAATTGCAGAAATTGGTTTTCCTCCTCCTTCTAATTGCACTGGTTCTGTTTAGCATATAGCATGGCACCTGTTTCTTTGCCAAAGCAAAGCATAATCAGTCCTCAAAATTTATGGATTCCATATTTGTGAATGTGCCTTCTTGCTAAAGTTTGTTTGTAACCCCAAAGTCAATGCTTGGGACACTTGTCATTTGGAATCATATGTACAAGGGTAAAAATAAAAATTTAGTTGCCATATTGGCCATGTTCCCTGCTGAGGTCAAACAATGTAGCATTGTGCATTCTTGTTTCACCTCTTATTCTGTAAACAAGTATTCTATTTAGTGCTACATTTTCCTAATTTTTGTGCTTTTTGTTGTTGATTTTACTGTTTAAAAGGTCTCCCAAGCGTAAAGCCAAAGGGCTGTGTGAAGAAGACCATGATGTGTCTTCAGAGAAAATACTTTATATTAGATAAGCTTTGTTCAGCATGAGCTATGGTGCTGATTGACATGAGTTCAGTGTTAATAAATCAGCAATACAGGACAGCTAGGTGGCGCAGTGGATAGAACACCAGTCCTGAAGTCAGAAGGATCGGAATTCAAATTTGACCTCAGACACATAACACTTTCTAGCTGTGTGACCCTGGGCACGTCACTTAGCCCCAGTTGCCTCAGCAAAAAAACATAATCAATCAATCAATCAATCAATCAGCAATACAATAATTCTAGAAAAAGGAAGAGAAAATTCACTAATCTGTACTCTGGAAAATGCTAAAGTAAATACTGTGACAAGAGGCTTAAAGGAATCTAACCCCTAAAAGTAATGATTTGGTAACTTACTAATTTAGTGTTTGCAGTGACTTTAAAGAACATGACCATCACTTATAAGAATAAGAATCACTTATAGTTTGTTATAGTAATGCCCCATGCTACTATGACTGTGTTGATACCCTGATAAGAATGGTGTCATGACCTATGCCAACTTTTGAAGCTCAACTCTGCTTCTGGTTATCAGAAGAATCAATTCCTAGGCTAGAGGTCCTCAGCCTGTGGTATATCTATTAAGCATAGCTAGGATCAAAGTTCCCTCCTATCCACTTACACGCACATACACACACAAACACCCACACACCCACACCCACACATAATAGTCTACTCACCACCATTTCTAAGAACCATTATCTGCAACTGAACACTGCCACCTATAAAGTTAATATATTTTTCCTTACTCATGAATTGTGGTGTCTCAGAAAAATAAAAATTTAGTCATCTGGATATATTTGTGAAGACATATACATATAGCCTAAATATAATGCCAGAAGAACAGAAGTTGCAACATTGACCCTTTATTTTTGAAAACTTCTTGTCCTCTCTCATAGCAAATTCCAAAAAATTATTCTATGGATATCCTATGTCTATAAGAACACCTAAAAGATGTATATTATTCTTTCAGTATAACACCCTGAATGTATATTATTCTCTCAGTATAACACAGTTCAGTAGGGAGAATGATCTACAATATCAGCAACTCAGGCTAAAGCATATTGGTTATATACAAGTCTTTGCCCAAATATAACAGAAGCAATTTCATAAAAAAAAAATTTGGAGTTTTATGCTTACGAAATCGTCATTCACCCTCACGTGCAGGCATTTATGTATGAGAAGAGAAGAATTGGATAGGAGAGATGAAAGATAGGAATGGCAAGCTTTGGCTACTGATAATATGTGGAGTGAGGAGAAGGAAGAGTTGAAGGTAATAGTGAAATTATGAACCTGGGTGACTGGAAGAATGGTGGTGTCTTTGATAGAAATAGGGACATTTTGAATTGAAGAAAGTTGGAAGCTGTGAGACATGAAAAATACATAAGAAAGAATGATCATAATAATGCTCAAAAGACTAACCCTAAAACCAAAGGACAATAGATTTTAAAATCCAACATTCTAATTTTATATACACAAAGAGGTAGTAATAAGTTCTGTTTTAGATATAGCAAATTTGAGATGATTTGGCTTAGCAGGCTCTTACACCTTGTTGTCTTTAAACAACTTGTTTTGTGAGGTGATACTGTATGTAATCTTCTGATCCTCCAAATATGTATGGTACCTTTTTTGGTCTTTTACTGTGATAATCGCTTTGTTTCAGTTAAACTGGTAATAGAGGCAATGCCTTTGCTTTTACTCATTTTCCATTTTTTTCAGAGTCAAGAACTTGTATATAGTTTGGGATGGAACTGCTATAATTATATGCAGTGTTTTCTCCCCCTTAACCTATTGATTTTTACCTTTGTTGTAATCAATCAGTGAATGGACTGCATATAAACAACCAACTTTGAAATGATTTCCATATTATATACTAGCTGTTTTTTACCCTGGGAGGTGGGGTAGTACAGAAAAAGCACTGGATTTGGAATTAAATATCATTGGTTTGGATCTTCCTCTAAGAATCTCTATAATCTTGAACAAGTTGGTTGACCTTTCATAGACTCAGTGTTTGTGTATATAAAATGAGAATATTGGATTAGATGTTCCAGCTTTAAATCTATGGTCCTTTGGTCTTAGAGTCAGTCCTTTGGGGCCTTGTTATGGTGTCATTCTTTTTGATGTGTGTTTCATGTCCCCTAGCTTTCAACTTTCTTCAATTCAAAAGAGATTTATTGAATTCTACTAGTGTCAGTCAAAAAACATTTATTAAGCAAATACTATGTGTTAGGCACTGTTCCAGGTAATGTGGATACAAAGACAGAAGTGGAAGTCTTAACTTTAAAGAGCTTATGTTTTGCTTGGGGAAAAAAAAAACAGTGTATAAACAAACATATATGTCAAAAAATGTATTTAGATCAGATCTGTGCTTTTTTTCTTAATGTTCAAATGGGAGTAATGTGAGATAAATTTTTGAAATTCTTGAAGGAAGTATTCATGATATACAAGCATGATTCCTTTGAATAATCTATAATTCTGTACCTCTATTTTCTCTGCTATGCCACAGTTACTATGGAAACAAGTAGGAAATGCACAGGACTAAGAGTTGATTTAAATTTTTCATCTGTTTAACACATTGCCATTACGTCGTGTAATCTTGATAACAAGCTTCTCCACGCTTAACTAGCTTGGTCCTTGTACCTTGAGCTATCGGCTAGATAATGGTCTCCAAAATGGGAGGTGTGGTGGCCTGATGAACTGTGGTCTGACCCAAAGAAGTGTGTGATGAGCCATTCTGAGGGTTGGAAGACAGGTCTCATCCCACTCTTGCTGCTGTAACTATTAATGGTCTTGTCTCCAATACCACCTGTTCTTATTTCCCTACCTACCTCCTTATTTGACACACCAGAACTTGGTGCCTGCCTTCATCCCTGCTCCCAGATCAGAGTCTATCAGCATTAGAAATTTCTGTAAACAAGAACTGCTGAAGTCTATCCTCTTTGCTGTGGTATATGACTACATGTAGTAATGATACCAGGTAGCCCCAACAAAACAGTTATTTTTGCCTCGCTAAAAATACCCTAAGTAACCCAGATGGTGATTACAGAACTTCAGAATTTGAGAGTTGGAAGAAAGCAATCTGTACATGGAAAAAAATCACTACTTTAACATATCTAACAAGTGTTCATCAGACCTCTGAGGATTGAGAGCTGATCTCTCCTGACATATACTTTGGGACCTAAACTTTCTAATGATTAGAAAATTCCCCTTGATATCAAGCACACATTTATCTCTCCGCAATTTCTACCCATTGTTCTTGGATGTGCCTTATGGGATCAAACAGAATAAGTTGATTTTCTTCAAGAGGCAGCCCTTCAGACACCTGAAAACAATTCTTCTGTCTCCCCCAGAGTCTTCTCTTCTCCATACTAAATATGCCAAGTCCCTTTAGCCCACAATCATAGGATACAGACTCAAATTTCTTTTATTTTTTTTTATTATATATATATATATATATATATTTTATAATATTATCCCTTGTATTCATTTTTCCAAATTACCCCCCCTCCCTCTATTCCCTCCCCCCGACGACAGGCAATACCATACATTTTACATGTGTTACAATATAGTCTAGGTACAATACTTGTGTGCGAATATCATTTTCTTGTTGCACAATAAACATTAGAATCCGAAGGTACATGCAACTTGGGCAGACAGATATTAGTGCTAACAATTTTCATTCCCCTCCCAGTGTTTCTTCTCTGGGTGTAGCTACCTCTGTCCATCATTGATCAACTGGAAGTGAGTTGGATCTTCTTTATGTTGAAGATTTCCACTTCCATCAGAATACATCCTCATACAGTATTGTTGTTGAAGTGTACAGTGATCTTCTGGTTCTGCTCATTTCACTCAGCATCAGTTGATTTAAGTCTCTCCAGGCCTCTCTATATTCCTCCTGCTGGTCATTTCTTACCGAGCAATAATATTCCATAACCTTCATATACCACAATTTACCCAACCATTCTCCAACTGATGGACATCCATTCATCTTCCAGTTTCTAGCTACAACAAAAAAAGCTGCCACAAACATTTTGGCACATATATGTCTCTTTCCACTCTTTAGTATTTCTTTGGGATATAAGCCCAGTAGTAGCGCTGCTGGGTCAAAGGGTATGCACAGTTTGATAACTTTTTGGGCATAATTCCAGATTGCTCTCCAGAATGGCTGGATTCTTTCACAACTCCACCAGCAATGTATTAGTGTCCCAATTTCCCCACATCCCCTCCAACATTTGTCATTATTTGTTCCTGTCATCTTAGCCAATCTGACAGGTGTGTAGTGGTATCTCAGAGTGGTCTTAATTTGCATTTCTCTGATCAGTAGTGATTTGGAACACTCTTTCATGTGAGTGGATATAGTTTCAATTTCTTCCTCTGAGAATTGTCTGTTCATATCCTTTGACCATTTATCAATTGGAGAATGGTTCGGTTTCTTATAAATTATGGTCAGTTCTCTATATATTTTGGAAATGAGACCTTTGTCAGAACCTTTGTTTCTAAAAATATTTTCCCAATTTGTTACTTCCCTTCTAATCTTGTTTGCATTAGTATTATTTGTACAGAAACTTTTTAGTTTGATGTAATCAAAATCTTCTATTTTGTGATCAATAATGATCTCTAGTTCTCCTCTGGTCATAAATTCCTTCCTCCTCCACAAGTCTGAGAGGTAGATTATCCTCTGTTCCTCTAATCTATTTATTATCTCCCTCAGACTCAAATTTCTTAACCATCTTGGACACCCTCTTTTAGGTGTCCTTTAGCTTATTTCATTAGCTTCCAGTCTGGAAGTTTGAATTTCTAGGTTAGCAGAAGAAAAGAAAAGTTAGCCAGTCCTGAATATCAATATTCAGATCTCTCACATCTTATTGGTCATATCATAAGGCTTTTTCTTGTCTTGGCTGTTGCAAATCTGATTCTGGTAAGGAGATGAGAACAATAAAAAGTCCCTTTTAAGTCTTCCTGAATCAGTGTCATCTAGAGATCAGAAGGAAATTATAATTCACACAGAGAAGAATACAAGACATGGACATAGATTACAAAAATAAGTTAATGACAATGAAAAATGAGAGTAGACAGAACAAGACAACTACTAATTATTATTTTTTGTTGTTGAAATTATTTTTTTATTTTATTAATTTTATAATTATACATTTTTGACAGTATATATGCATGAGTAATTTTTTTATAATATTATCCCTTGTATTCATTTTTTCCAGATTTTCCCCTCCCTCCCTCTACTCCCTCCCCTAGATGACAGGCAATCTCATACATTTTACATGTGTTACAGTATAACCTAGATATAATATATGTGTGTAAATCCAATTTTCTTGTTGCACGTTAAGTATTGTATAAGTAACCTGAGTAGATAGACAATAGTGCTAATATTTTACATTCAATTCCCAGTGTTCCTTCTCTGGGTGTAGGACAACTACTAATTATTAAACTCAACAAACACTTTTTGAGTTCCATTATGCAAAGGACTGTGATGATTATTGGGAATACAAAACTAAAAATAAAAAAGAATCCCTTTCCTTCCCCTGGAGGTTCTTAGAGAAACTTACTAATGAGAGAAAATGCTTCAGGAATGGAGGGAGAAGGCAGCTGAAATATGGTAGCAAAGTCCTGAGCATGAATTAGAATGATAGCTCTACTAATGAAGAGAAGGAGATGGATGTAGGAGATGTGGTGGTAGAGCAATAAGATTTGGCAACTGATTGGAGATGGAGAGTGAAGAATTTAGGACAATTTTGTGAACTTGAATGGCTGAAAGAATGATGATACCATAAGCAGAAATAAAGAAACTTGGTGCAGGAATTTTCAGAGGAAAGTTAAGTCTGTTTTGGCCATATTGAGATTGGGTTGCTTAGATCCACTTCAAAATGAGAAAAATTGTTGAGACAGATAGGAAAAAAAGCAAGGGCAATATCTTGGAATGGTAGAGGAATTTGGGAAATGAAATAATGAAATGAATGAAAATATCCATGATGAGAGGATAGTGAATGGTATCCCAAATGCAAAAAAAAAAAAAAAAAAAGAATGAGTGCTTATAAAAGACCAGCAAATAAAAGATCATTAGCAACTTTGGAGAGGAGTTTCCATGTAGTAAGTCTAGAAGGCAAGATATTTGAGAAGAAAAATACATTTGGAACATTCATACCAAGAAACGTAGTAAAGAGTCAATCAGGCAATTTTCATGAGCCTTTGAGAGCTCAAGCTGAAGTTAGATAATAACATGAGTTAACATAATATGACTTCCTCCAACGGCATGCAGATAGGAACAGAGAAGGAAGATGGGAGAGGTCATCAAGAGTTTGGGTTTAGCCAGGCAGAGAACAAAGGACTGAGGGATTCAGTGGTGTAGAAGCTAATGTATAGTTGAGCAGCTTATCATTAAAGTCAAAACTACTGCAAGAGGAAATTGATGCCTTAGCAGTACTTATGAACTAGAGAAGAATGGAAGAATGAAATGATTAGAAGACGTGGTAAAGAATAATATAATTTGGAGTAATAAGACAGAAGGAGATGTAGAAAGATAGGATCATGAAATGAGAATCTGTTGCTATTCCCCACGGAGGTTTAATCAACATAAAGTATTTCCGCCATAAATAGATTTGTAAAAGTCTAGAAACTGCATCATTCAGCAAACTTTTGTCCTGCTTGCAAAGTGGAAGGATGTGGCCAGCCAAGGATAATACTAGTTTAGACTGAAAACTCATGTAAAACCTTAAAGAGAAAAAAAGTAGAAGAATATGAACAGTATTGCCTCACAAAATACTGAGAAATAGTAGAAAGATATGTGAATTTGCAGAAAATGAGAGACTCAGTTATGTGAAATCATCCCAAAAGCACCTAAGGATGGACAAAAAAGATGAAGAATTGAAAAAATACCAAAATTTCTATTTAAATTTTTTTCATCAATTACAATAGAACTATGACATTTGAACTTTTAACATTATGGTCCCTAATAGCATAAGAAGTCCAAATGATGCATAAAAAAGTGTAAATATATCAATAAAGAAAACAAACACAGAAAAAGAAGCTAGACTAAACCAAAAATATTCAGAGAAGTGTATATTGAAGGTGCCACATTTGTAGGCATTGAAAAATTGATTTTCAAAATAGCTGAGAGAAGAAGATACTAAGTAAGCAGGAAAAAATTCCTATGCTTATTACTCCTTTAGGAAAAGGATAAATAAATAGATCGACAAATTTCTTTTTTCTATTAAATCTTTATAATGGTATGCATGAGTGTCAAGGGTATCTTAATGATAGGGAGGGAAGAAAGGAACAGGCAGGCGTAACTGAACACTATTCAATAGTAGACAGTATCTTAAGAGAAATACTATTGTTTGAAAGAAAACGAATCCAAGATCCTACTATATTTTTTTATTGTTGAATCAAGAAAATTATGTGTGTAGAGCAGAATATAATCCTAAAGGTTCTCCTGCCACAAAATGCCTCGCATGCATTTTTTAAGATCAAAAGATGATTTCTTAATAAATACAACATTAGAGGTCACTTAGTTCAGTTATCTTTTGATTATTACTATCTGGTCATCCATAAAACAGAGATATATGCTTACTGAGGTGAATGCCCCTGTCTTAGAGGATGTCCAGTACAGATTACAAATGGAAGAGGGATTTTCTGTAGATTATGATGTAAGTGTGTGCACTTACTTCATGTACATCTGTCTGTAGATAATATTGTGCTGATTGCATCAGACCCTGGAACACTTCAGAGCCTCTTACACGACATTCACAACTGCTTAAAAGAATTCAGACTTATGTTGCAGACCATGACTTACTCATTCTGGTCCTGTGGTTCATGTTCCAAACTGGAATGAAATGAGAGACCTATAGAACATCTAGAAGTTAACAAAGGAAGTTTACTTAGCCATAATAAGGAAAGGACATTCAGCAAAGATACAGCATTGATTTAATTAGATGTACCTCTCAATCTCTGCATTTGCCATAACACAGTCCGGAGGGAGGAACTCCTGACTCCTTCCAAGTTATCTATCTTTTGTATGTAAACCACCAGGAATCTGTATCAATTATTTGTAGCTTCCTGTCCTGGATAAGTCAAATCTTTTTTTTTTTGGGGGGGGGGGGCAGGGCACTAGGCAATTGGAGTTAAGCGAATTGCTCAGTCATACACTTATGTTAAGTGTCTGAGGCCACATTTGAACTCATATTCTCCCACTTCCAGTGCTCTTATTAATTGCATCATCTAGCTGCCTGGTTTCAGAATCTTTTAAGGAAATGTCCAGCCCTGCCTAATGGGATAGATATTGTTCCTATGATACCTTACTATATATGTTGGGAGAAAAAAATAATAATCTGGACAATTGTTAGTTAGCTAACAATGGTTAGCACTTATCCATTGATATGTGTATCTTGGGCAGGCACAATAGAAAGAATATGACCTGGGTCCAGAACCAAATAAGAAGAAAAATGTTAATTGGATTGCATTTGAGAAATTGTGCAGAGCTATAAAGTCATTACTGTAAGCCAATCCCTAAAATCTAGGACTATTTTTTAACAGCAGTATTCCTTCAGTGTTGCTATGTGGTTGCAAATTAGGGATAACCTGTAGCCTCCAAAAAATCAAAATTGCCTGTCATTGAAAGTGAGAGACATACAGTAGTAGACATAAGGAAAACAGTGTATCAGTGGTGATTTGTGTTCAAGATTAGGACATGAAAGAAATCATCCAAGAAATATGTGATCAGAAGGGGATGTATCTTACTCATGTCCTGAGAGCCTGGGGATATGGTATAATGTTAAGACTTAGAGTAGTGGCATGTAACATTAAATAGACACTCTATGTAGGGTTTGTAGGAAGATATGAGTAAGACATCATCGATGGTCATTGCTATATACTCTGACAAAAAGTCCTCTTACCTTAGAGTTTGTGGATCCATTGAGATTTAGGAGTATGTTGAAATAATGTTGACACTGTTTATCTTTGTTCTTCCTACCTTAGCAACTAGCACAGAGAGTGGCACATAGTAGTTACTTATGGTTAAATGAATATCACATATAATGAAAGTATATTTATACATAAAGTATTATATGTTTCTTTCAGATAACTTTTGGTAGATATTTTCCCTCTGATAATGGAATTGGAATTTGAAATTTGAAAAATATATGTTGGGAGTGAGGATTAGAAGGAATCTTTTATAAGTCATATTTTTCATTTCTGAAAGGCTAATAATAGACAGCATTATTTGGTTTGTATACCCCTTAGGAACTTTTTAAATGAAGTCTTATGTCCCTAAATAAATTTACAAAAGAAAAGCATTTTTAATTTAAAGAATTGATAAGAAGAGCTGAGTCAATAAAAACATCTTTTGTTTTCCCCAAAGAAGTTGGGCAAAGGGCAGAGAGACAAAATACAGTGTAAGTAGGATGCATAGAGTTAAAAACTCCTCTAATTGTAGGAGTTAGAATCTGTATGTAGTTATCTAAAGAAATTAAATTGATAAATTTTAGGAGGATGACTAGCCCTTTGTAATTATATGGTAGAATCATCTGTCTGTTTTTGATACCAAGAAAATTCTGTTCTGTACCACTCAAGACAGTAATTATAGTAATAGACTTTTAATTTCTTCAGTGTTACACAGAATATATTCCTGTGTGACAGTTACCAGACATTAATTTCTGGTTACCAATAAATTGGGTTGTATTTTTTGTTTGTAAATTTGTTCTTGAAAATCCCTATAGGACTCTTGGATTTTCCAGGAGCTGATTCACCAGGATATCTACTCCCAAGTAATATCACTTGTCAAAGTATATATATCTTAGAAATAGACTTAACTGGCAATAAAATTGTCAGCAAGTGTAATGTGGTGGCAGCAGAAATGAATTAAGACTTGGAAGCCATAGGCTCCTGGTTTGTTTTGCTTAAAGATAAAAATATAATAAGATTAGTTCTTAGAAGTTTGAGCCTAAAGGTCTTGTACTTAACCTTAACAGGTTTAGTATAGACAGAGAAAGAATGTAGAAGTTCTGTTCAAGAGAAGTTTCCTTATGTGAAGTCATTTAAGTTAAGATTTTAGGCATGCCCTTTAACAGTATTTTTAAAAGATAGTGGCAGATGTATATCTAAAAGGATAATTCAGATAAATCATAATATCACCTATTTCTGTTTTTATTCTACATTAACATTTCTAATTATTCACATATGTAGAGAACCAATTTTGTTGACTCTGTACTCCTTGCTGTTCCTTGAAGAAGATACTCCATCTCTCATTCTGAGCTTTTTCACTGGCTGTCTTCTGTTCCTAGGGTGCTCTTCCTCTTCATCTGCATCCTAGCAACACTGGATTCCTTCAAGTCTTAATTAAATCCCAACTTCTACAAAAAGCCCTTTCTCATCTCCCTTAATTCTAATGTCTTCCTTTTGTTGATTATCTCCAATTTGGCCTGTATTTTGTACATAGTTTGTTTGCATGTTGTCTCCTCCATTAAAATGTGAGCTCCCTGAGACAATGGATTGTCTTTTGCATTTCTTTTTATCCCCATTGTATAGCATGGTGCCTGAAATGTAGTAGGCATTTATTAAATATTTACTGAACTAATTATAAAGGTTTGATGGATTTCTTTTTAATTGAATCAGATTTAATATGCTAGCTCAGATAGTGTCTCTTAAGATTTGGGTTACAGGAGACAGAATTCATAGTAATTGAAGAGATTGATGAATTGGAAAGCCAGAGTGTCAGCATGAATATTTAAGTCATCAGTGATGAGGACAGGAGTTGAGACAGAGTGGGAGACTGAGATCCAGGTGTTAAAGTCAGTTAAAGAAGGAGGAATCATGAAGAATAATCTTAATGGTACTGTACTAAGCTTTTAAAAAATATTTATTGATTGATCTCAATCACTCCTAGAGCCAGCTTTAGCCATTCCACCTAAGCACCTCATATACTCCTTCACCTCAACAGAAATGATTCTCAGTGTCCTAATTTCCCTTGTTACATTATTCCACCTTGAGTGATGTCTCTGGTTTTAAATCAGTGTCACTAGTATCACAAGATAAGTTTCTATAAATGCACTTAAAACCCCACTCTGGGATCTCTTTCCTGCCAGAGTAACCACCAGCTTTCATAGCTCCTGGGCTATCTGGACCCAGATAGCTCTCAAGGGAAAAGACCTCCCTCATCTAAATCTAATTAATTTGCATGTCATGGCATCACCTCCTGGATATCATGGTCCTCTTGGAGAAGGAAGAACAAACAACAACATCCATGATATCATCAAAGATCTGGACAAGATGATATAATTAGATAATGGTAGCTCACAATTTATACTGCATTAAGATTTACAAAGTGCTTTTTACATACATTATTTCATTTGGATAATCTTGAACTTCAGAGGAGAAGTCAACAGAAGAAAAGTATAGAATAGGCAGGAAGTCTGGAAGTAGAAATAGGAAATGAAAACTCCTCCTCCTGGATGGAGTGAGAGGAGGCCTGAAATTGAAAGGACTAAGCAATAGAGAGAGTAGCAAAGGCTGGAGAGGAAGAAGTGCCATGGGACAAAATACAAGGGGAGGACAGGGGGGAGAGGGACTGTGAATTGTAGAACTGAGCAGGTTAAGAATTAAAAAAGGTAGGAAAGGGCATTTTGCTTAGATAAGATTCTCAATTACAGGTATGAGAGGAGCAGAAGAGGAAATTGAAAAACAATCTAATGGGAGAGTTCCAAACAAGGAGAAACTCAAGTCAGTCCTAAGCTGTGTGTTTGCTGTGCTTTAGTTTCTTCCTTTGTGAATGGAGATAACAGTATTCCCTTCACAGAGTTATTTTGTTTTCTTCCTTTACATTTTTATTATTTATTTTTAACATTTTTTTTTCTTTTTAGATTTTAAGTTCTAAATTCTCTCCCTTTCTTCCTTTCTTCCCCCACTCACTGAAAAGGCAAGAAATTATATAAGTGTGTTTGTGTGTATGTGTGTGTGTATACATGTACAATCATGCAAATCATATTTTGATATTTAGTCATATTGCAAAAGTAAAAGGAAGAAAAGTAGAAAAATTATACTTTGTTTTGAGCTCAGAGTTCATCAATTCTACCTCTGGAGGTTGATAGTATTTTTCTGCTAGGGAACCTAGCAGCAAGAGTGCTAGGGAACAGAATAACAAGAGTCTGCAATTATCTTGAGACCCTTCATCCTGTACCTTGCCCACAATGCCCCATTTGCATAGGCAACGAGTCTATGCAAAGACAAGTCTTGTGTTACTTACCCTTGTGGTCTTTGGCTGGTTGGATCACAGTCAGCTTACTCTAGGGAATGGATATTGAGGCCTCGGGTGTGAGTTCTGCCTCACTGGCTAAAGATCCAGAGCACATCCTGTAAACACGCCAGGACAGGCATTGAGCATGCACCAAATCGAGATCACTTCCACCGTCTCAGGAGTTGGGTTCCTGGATACACAAGCTAAACACATACTTGTTGCTGGGGCACGTTGGCAAGGGGGATGAGAGGAGTAAAAATACAGGATAGCACAGGGAGAGAGAGAGAGAGGAAGCAGGGAAGCAAGGAAGCAGAAGAAGGGACAAGATGATGTAACCAATCAATAAAGCTTCTCTAACTGCATAAGTGGTGTCAGACTACTCTGTCATATCCAGAGATTTCCGAAGATCGTAGAGGCAATAATAATTGTAGGTAAGCGCTCAAGACACCAGCTGGTATCAGCAGGTCTGCACTAGCTGAGGACCCCAACATTTTTCATCATGAGTCCTTTGGAATTCTCTTGGTCAGAGAATTTATAGCTTTCACAGTTGATCATCATTACTGTTACTGTGTCCAATGAGCTCCTGGTTCTGCTCACTTCACTTTGCATCAGTTCATCTAAGTCTTCCCAGGATTTTGTGAAACTACTGCTTCATCATTTCTTATATCTTAATAGTTATTGTTGTTTAGTAGTTTTCAGTCATGTCCAACTCTTCACAACCTTTGGCAAAGGTATTGAAGTGGTTTGCCATTTTCTTCTGCAATTTATTTTACAGAGGGGGAAACTGAGGCAAAAAGGGTCAAGAGCAATCCCTAAGCCCATCATATTTAGACAATTGCAAGAGCCTACTGGTTGGTCAGCCTACCACAAGTCTCACCCCACTTCAGTCCATCTTTTATTCAGTCACCAAAGTGATTTTCCTAAAGTTGTAGTCCAATTGTGTCACCCCTCTAATTTACTAAACTCCATTGGCTCCCTTTCACCTCTAGGATTAAGTGCAAAATCCTCTTTTCACAATTTAAATCCCTTCATAACCTACATCCCCTCTTTCCTCACCTTTCCAGTTTTCTTATACCTTCTTCCCTCACACATGTTCTTTGTTCCAGTGTCATTGGCCATTTGGCTATTCCCTGAACAAAAAAATTTAACTCTTGGCTGAGGGCATTTTCTCTAATTGTTCTCCACATTCAGAATGTTTTCCCTTCTTCTCTTGGCTTTTCTGGATTCTTTCAAGTCTCAACTGAAATCCTGCCACAGGAAACTTTTTGCAGTCCCTCTTAATTTTAATGCCTTTCCTCTATGGATCATTTCCTGTTTGTCCAATATATAATATGTGTTGGCTTCTTTGTCTCTCCACTAGATTATGAACTTCTTGAAGGCAAGATTGTAGCTGGAGATTGGGGGTTGACTGCTAGCTTAACCACAAATTTGCCTTTCCAGTCTTAATTCAAACTACATGTCTTTATTAAAGTAAGCTTTTTAATTGCAAATTGCTACAAGTAGAAGGCTGAGATCCTAAGGCAATCTCACCTTGACAGACTGATTGATAGACACTTACTCTAAGCCAATAAAATGTCAGATTTAGTAATTATCTCATTCTCCCCCCTCCAGAAATTTCCCATTATGCCCTTGACATGTCCATACCCCAAATGTTGCCAATAGTATGAATTTGGGTTAAGAAAGCCCAGGAGGAATAAAATAATCAGATGGCCTGCCTTGTCCAATTGAATTATGTTCAAAGTAGATTTCCTAAGATTGCTGTACTTTTTCCTATCTCTCTTTCTCTCTCTCTCTCTTTTTTTTTTTTATAAAAGTAAATTTTGTAAATTATTCTTTGATTACCAATTACTGAAAGATCAGTTGACTGACTTAATAGTAACCTGTTGACTGTTACTATTAAATCATTATTTGGGAGCTTTTTACCTCAAAATTATTTTCCATTTCAGACAATTCTATCATTACATAGCTTACTCCTCTTCTCTTAAAAAATTCTAAGATAATATATCTTTGTTTGGTATTTACAAACCTTCATAGCCTAGCTTCAATCTACCTTCCCAGCCTTGTTATATAATTCCACTCTTTCATGTAACTTAATGGTCCAGCCAGACTGGCCTACATGCTGTTTTTCATATCCAGGATTCCATATCTTTTGTCTGTGACTTGCATTGGTTTATAACTTATGCCTGGAAGGCATTGCCTCCTCATTTCCATGTATTAGAATCCCTATTTTCCTTCAATGTTCAGCTTATGAACCACCTTACAAATGAAAACTTTTTAAAATACTTCTCACTCTCTAATACTTTTCCTGACAAATTATGTTATCTATTTCATATAAAGTTGTGTATGTGTCTTCAGGCATAAAATAGTGCCTGATACATAAAGGGTATTTAATAAATGTTTGATTGAGAACTATTCATGCATATCCTTTGATCATCATGAGTGTTTTTCAAATTTTTAAAATAATTTTTGTAGCATAGGTAATAATTATTCCTTAAGTGTTTGATAGAAGTCACCCATAAATCTGACAAAATGAGGGGGTTCTCTCACCTTAAATAGTCCCTTTATGGTGAGTTCAATTTAATTTTCTAACATTGGATAGTTTAAAATCTCTTTTATATTCTATTAATTTGGGTATAATCCTTCATTTCTTTTAAATTATGGTGAATATAATGACACTGGGACAAGTTATCCAGAGAAGTTAATAGTTTTTTAACAGTGATGCATATAGCTGCTAATAAAGTATATCATTCTGGTCATTTCAGGGAAGTCAGAGACCCCATTGGGATGGAAAAGACCGTTTTTATTGAGACCCTAAAGGTCTCAATAGTGTTGCTAGAAAAGCAGATTTCTTAGGGGGTCAGGGAAATAACAAGGGTTAACACTAAGAAGAGAATATCTTCACCGTGGGCAAAAGTCCTGGCAGAAAGCTTTCTTGGCAAGCATAGTCCTATTTAGGCCTTCCGCAAAGATTCAGGGTTCAGAGTTGTCTTTTATTAGCCCTCTGAGGCTTGGACTCCCATTTACAATTGAATGAGATTCTTTAGATGTTGTCAATGCCCAGGACTTAGATCTCTAATAGAAAAGAGATAGCTTATTTTAGGAGTTGAGTTACTGGGAGTGGTCCCAGACTAAACTCCAACTGAGACCACTTAACTGCCCTGAAGGATGGGGCCTCTTTCAATAGAAAGTGAATAGTCTCAGGGTTCACCTCCATCAATTAGATTTTGTTTTCTCATCCATTCTTACATTTTTATTTTATTGACTAGTGCACTTACATTTCAAGTTATGATTGTTAGCTTGGATTTTCTTACATTTGTTTCTTTCTTAATGCTTTTTATTTCCTTTCTTTAAGTTGAGTACTTTATTCCTGTGATTAGCTTTGTTTATATTGCTTTGATATTAGTCTGTTTCCCTATTTTTTCTTTCCTGTTTCCCATTTACCTGACTCCCTCCTTAATTCTTTGAATTTACTTAAATTGTTTATATTTTTAAAATGTATTCATCAATTTTCTGTTTTGTGTCTCTTTTCTTGCCTAATTAAACGAATGCTTCATCATTTTCCCTCTCCTTCAAACTTTTTTTTCAAGTGATTTCTTTTTACCATTACTTTGCTTTATCTTCCTCATCATTTCTCATCCTTTATGCTATAATCTGAATTTTATTTTCTGATTGATGGGATATATCCATACTTTTCCTTTCTTTATTCTCTCCGTCTCCTTTAGAAGGGTCAAACTTCTAAAATGCCAGAATTACCTCTTCTACACAGTTTCTGTGTTATTATTTCTCTAAATACTACTTCCTTTTTATTAGTTGTCTTGCTCTTAGAAGTACCATTAATGGGAGAACCTTGAAACTTGTACGGGGCAGAGTCAGAGTGCTGAGAGTGGGAACAGGACTAACAATCTTATTCTGACAGGGTTGGGGGAGACCCGGGACATTGTGATAAATTGGGATTAGAGAATAGGGAGAGGCACCTGATATTCTAATTAATTGGGTTGGGGAGAAGCACCTGATGTTCTAAAATATAAGACATTTATCTTATCAAACATTCTGATGATTAAGAGGGAAGGGTGGTGTTATAGCCTGAGGATAGAACAGAACAATTAAGAACTGAGGCAGAACAATTCAGGGAAACTGAGTAAGGACAATAAAAGGGAAATGTGGCACAATATTCCACACTCTCTCTCTTCTGAATATTCAAATCATTGAATTATGTTCCTCTAGATATCTGGAAGGTCTAGCACCATAATTTTGACCAACCCTATGTGAAACAAATAAACCAAAATAAAACTAGAAAAATGCAAGGACTTATGGCAAGAACAAGTCTCTGATAACCCCAGAATTCATCAGCAATACAAAGACTCCCTGTTGCTAGCATGTCAGGTCCTCTGCAGTTGGGACATCATCTCAGCCAGAGAATCCAGTTTGAGATGGATAGTTCACTATGAGTTAAGTGGTCATTTATGCATTTAACTCAGTCTCTGCTTATATAGAGAGTAGCAGTGCTCAAGACAGTCCTGCTGCCCATCCTAAGAGGGGGCATCCCAAGTCTGTCAGGGACTCCAAAAGAGGGAAAAAAGTGGGGCCTAGAGGAGCTCCACCTGACCCCTCTCCATAGAACAGGAGCTGCTACTAGGATCCAGAAAGGATCCAGACTTCTGAGCAGAGTGTTAGATTATGCATTTAGATCAAGGCAGGCAAACTCTGAACTTTTAGAGGTCTGATACCAAACTTCAGGGTCCTTCGAGAATGCTGAAATACTAATTAAGCAACTGGGGTTACAGGAGTGGAAAAATAGGTCAGAGAGACTGCTAGTCCCAAGATAGGTTCTGTTTTCTGTTTGTTTCTAAAAAATAATCCCAAAAATGAGTCTGCCAGGGCAATTCCAATAGAATATGGGATTTTAAAATTGAAGCATAACCAACAAATCATAGTCCAGTAAATTTAAGGACTTCTAATTCAATCCAAATTAGTGAGATGGGGCCTGGGGGGGGGGGGGCGGGAGATAGAAGTGCTAAGGCAAAGTGAATAAGAACTAGGGGTTCCCATTTCAGGTATTTTGAGAAAAATTCACTAATTTCCCCAATTTCCTATCTTTTCCTCCCTTTTTTTCCTCACAGAAAAGAATTATCAAATATCCATCCCATATATAAATCCCAAGAGCAAATCAAAATTCCTATACATAACAGACTAGTGTACAGTAGGGTTTAATAGTCATTCATCAACCATTCCCAACTTCCCTATATCATTCCAAAGTACACTAGGAGCAAGGACGATGGTCTCTCAAAAAACTGCTTCATGCTGAGGACGGGCAGAGACTCAGTCCGGGGTGGGGGATGGGTGTGGTATGGGTGTGGTATGGCATGCTGACAATCAAAACTGATTTAAGTTCCAGATATATCTGTAATTTGACCAAAATCTAGAACAAAAAACAAATCTAACAAATAAAGGTTAGAACAGTCTGAGAGAGAAAGACTGATCCACAAGGACTGCTACAAGATGTAGGGAGGCAAAATAGATTGGCCAGCAGCTTCGTCCTTTCATTATTTAGAAACTTAAAAAACAAAAAACAAACAAAAAAAAAAAACACTTGAATATCTTAGACACAATATCCAGTAACAGATAGTAACAGACTAAATACTTATTTGCCCAAGTATTTAGGATATAATGATCACATAAAGCCAGATTGGAAACAGCAAGGTATGACATAATTGAATTGCTTTAAGAGTTTCTTACAGACCATTGCTCTGATTATAGAAATCAGTCACAGGAGGAAAAAATGCAGTGACATCATTATAACATAAGCAGTTAAAACTCAACCTTCAGCACATCAGAGGGTGGAGCTTTAAAATTCTCAAATAGCATTAACTATAATCCCAAGAAACTTTACCTCCTATAAACACATCCCATTAACCAAAGTTTCAGATAAATCCTAACCAGGTATTTACCATGACCTTATATTGATAACAGTAAGAAATTTGTCCCAGTAAGTTCACAACTTAGAACAATTATCTTTCATATCTAAGCAGATTTTTCATGAGTGAATATTATACATACAAACCAGTTTGCTTTTAAAACACCCAATAAAAAGACAAATATCTCAAACTGCATATTGTCTATTACAGAAACATTTTTAAAAGGACAAAGGAAAAAAAAAAATTATTTTCAGAAGTCCTTAAATGACCTCAGAATGACCCAATACAATCAATTAAAACTTATATAGAATATCCTAATACCACATAAGAGAATCTGAAAGATTCCTTAAAATATCAATTAAACTTTTAGAAATAGCACTACCAAATTATGGATCACATATTTGAAATATTCAGTCAATTAACTTAATCATAGTTTGCTCCTTTCAGCTGAGAACCAGGCGGCTGCAACTTATTTTTTTTTAAAAAAAGGGCTGGAACACACTTAGGAGGGGGGTTGGGGGGAAGGAGAGGATTCCACCTGGCCACCCTTCTATATCAGGCTTAATTGGGGGAAAGGGACTTCACATGGCCTCCCTTCCTAATGTTGCATTTCTCCTAACTCCCGACCCCCCACTCAACATTTCTCTATCCTTCTTCTTTCCCTTAACTACATACTTTAACCAATTTCCAACAATTTTTCTAACTAGATGCTCCATTGCTAAAGCAGCAGGAAGCAGTGTGTGTGGGGGGGGTGAGTTTAATCTTCACCTTTGAAGACAAAAGATACCGTTTCTCCCTATCCCACCCAACCTTTTTTCCACATGCAAATTTTCCTTCTAGTCTCCTAAATTGCCTTCAAAACTATTCAGATTCACAATACAATGGATAGCTAAATGATTTCATAAAACCCACATATCCAGCACAGCTAGATTTAAAGCATAACTTTTAATGTTAACAAATTACCCAAAGTGTTTCAGACGGCAAACTTTACCTAATTAGAGGCACATGACTCCTTTCAGGCAGTTAATAGAACTTCTCTTTAACAAACCATTGTTCTTAAGATCTTATACTCAAAGGTAACCAAATCTAGCCTGCATAGGCAACAGTAAAATTATTTCCCATAAAATTCCCACAAAAGTATATGTTTGTTTTTCTCACTTAGATTTAAACTAGTTCTCCAAAACCTTTCCTCAAGTTTCAAAGCAATTAGCATAAACTCCTTTGTCCTCTAGAGACCTTATCTGCCCAGCCAGCCTAGGCCAGGCTTGAATTTGAATCAGGTGAGGTTTTATTGCTCTTTTCCCATAGAAATCCTACCAGCTGGCTTTGAAAACTGCTCCTGCCGGTCTTAAAATAGTCCAGTTTGTTGTTGTTGTTGTTCTTTTACTTACAAATTAGTGCAACAAGTTAAAAAGTTTAAAATCACAAGCAAATTTTATATTAAGTGTGTGGGATGTAGAAGACTCTTACCCAAAATGACTACTCAGAGATCACTCAGTAGAAGGCAGAAAAGTTGTTTATTGAAAACCCCTGGAGGATGAGCGGACCAGAGATAAGAAAGAAAGCTCTCTGTAGGAGGGCTAAAAATAGTAAAGATACATAGGTTTTATGCAATAGATTATTTCACTAGTAAGAGAGCATTGAGAAGGGGAGGGGTACCTTTTACCCAGTCTCCTTGCTTAGACTCTGCTACCCTAATTGTGATTCTATGTCTTCCTCCCTCTCTTTTTTGCATAAAATCTTTAGGACACATTTACTAACTATGGCCAGGTTCAATTCAATACAAGTATAGCTAGATCTCCCACTACTTCTCTGTGTTACAGAGGAACTACTTTTTTGCTATTCTCAAAATATGCATTATGATATTATATATATAATGTGTATATATGTATACACACATACCTACATTGTGTAGGTGAATTCATCTTAATGCTTCACTCTCTTCTCACTCTTTATCACATCAAAACCCACCCATCCTTTAAGGCTCAGGTAAAATTCCATTTCTTCTCTAAAACCTTTTATGGTATTTGCAGGAGTCAGTTTCTTATATTGTCTGCTCTGAAATCCTTTATCATTTGTACATTTCTTATCTCATACCCTCTATATTATGGTTATTTAACACATGGCTTCATGGTACAATGGAAGGAGCATTGCCTCTGGAATCAAGGTGATGGGTTCAGATCCTACCTGACACTATTGATGTGATCTGGCAAAGTCACTTCTTTCCCCTGGCCTCAGTGTCCTTATCTGTAGAATGAGGGGAATTGGACTAGACAGGTTCTGAGGTCCTTCCAACTCAAGATCTTTGATTCTCTGTCCAGCCTAAGACACTGTGTGACTTTGGCAAGTAATATAACCTCTATTTGCCTCAATTTCCTTATCCATAAAATAGAAATAATAATAGCACTCTGCCTTCCAGGGTGGTTGTGAGTGTGAAATGAGCTCTTAATTGTAAAGCATAGTGTCTGATACAAAGTAGGTGCTATATAAATGCTTATTCATCTTTCCCCTTTCCACCTTTTTCCTGTTGCCAGACTAGATTGTTTGAGAAGAGAAACCAGACATGTTTCCCATGGAGGCTATCCCTATGCTTTGAACATAGTATTCATGAAATAAATTTTTGTTCAGTGAAGGACAATGAATGAGATAGTACAATGAGATAGTTTGGGAATCAAGACCTGGTTTTGACTCTAGGCTTTGTTTATCTCTTTGATCATCAATCTACTCCATAGCCCTGAAATTCAGTTTCTCCATTTATAAAATGAGGGCATCCTAAGGCCTCTTTAAGCTTTACAAATATGTCCCAACAATGAAAGAGGAAATTTTGGGAAAACTATTCAAAATGATAAAGCAGCTTTTGCTGTGATAACATGAGACAACAGTGTGGGTAGAGATAGGAGGGCTGGGTTGGAATTCAGGAAGTTTTGTTATTGCTTTGTTCCATCTCTTTGGGTCTGAGCAAGCAGTGTCCTAAAATTAAAGTAAGGGTGGGAGCAAAGGGCTGTTTGGGTCCCTTGCAATCTGTGAATCTGTAAATTATTGTTGCTTTCTCTTATTAAAGGTTCATGCATGTCTATAGAAGTATTTGCTCTCTATTGGCTTATTGACAGGAGGAAAAATACTTCTCCACTCATTTGGTGCTTTCTGTGGCTGAGGGAAGCTTTACTTGTTATAAGGATTAAATGAATTAACATATGTTAAGTGCTTTGCAAACCTAAAATTGCTAGCTACTCCAATTATTATTCCATGATTATGTGCAACTCCATTTTGGAGGGAGAAGGATGGGAAGAAGTGGCTATTAGGTATTCCGTTAGGCCCATATTAGAAAGCCTCTCTAAAATGTTTTTTCTATATTTAAAAAGTATTAGAGACAAGTCACCATCCACCAGGAATTGAGTATTTTGATACATGAACAAACTCAAGTTCAGGAGAGAATGAAAGAATATTTTTTCTAGCATGTTTGAAGAATATGCTTGGTACAAAAGGTAGACTTGGGCTGTCAGAGAAATAAAATCATGTGAGAGCTCAGTATTTGAAATTATATTTGGGCCCTCCTAGAGGGCAAACAGAATGAAGAAATGAATTAAGAAACAAAGCATTTATAGATTCAGAAGGGCCAGTGCTATATTATCTCCATATGGTCATCATATTTAATAGCTCTGAGAGTGTATTCACATCCAGCTAATTTTATAAGATATTTAACCATTGCAAAATTAAGTTTCACAACTCATATAATTCCTCTAGTGTTATAGAGCTATGAATTTGGCCTAATCTTCCTACTTTCATGGAAAACCATTTAGAAGAACTTTATTTAAAGAGAAATATTTATTAAATTGTAAGATTGATACAAAGGATTGGCTTTCTATATTATCAAATTAATATTCTGCTGCCTATATTGAATTCCATCAGTTCATTATTTCCAACAGCAGATGGTAGCATTTTCACATGAATTTACCCTCTGAGTTGATAGTTTAAAAAAAAAAATACATACATATATACATACATATATATATATATATATATATATCAGTAGAAAAAATCCTGATGTTTATTTCCCTATGATTTGCAAATTTCCCTCTCTTTCCTTTAAAAAAATGGAAATACTTGTCCTTCTCTAATTCTTTAGCACCTTCTCTCCCTGGTCTTTCAGAGATCATTGAATTATGTTGCCCAGGAAGAATGGGGAAGTTGAGGCAAAGGAAGAACTGGGGAAAAACAGTATTTAATGTTGGGGATGTTAGACTTGGAGGCAGGAGGACGTAAATTCAAATCTTGTTATTGACATTTAGAAGTCGTGTGACCACAGGCAAGTTACTTGGCCTCTGAGCCTCAGTTTCTCCATCTGTAGATTAGGATTAATGCCTATAGTACTAATTTGTGGGTCACAAATGGAACAATTTTTATGTGTTTCTTAAATAGCTTTTTATTTCCAAAATATGTGAAAAGATAGTTTTCAACATTTACACTTGCAAAACTATGTGTTCCAAATTTTTCTTCCTTCCTTCCTCCCCTAGTAATCCAATATATGTTAAACATGTATTATTCTCCTATACATATTTCTACATTTATCATACTGCACAAGAAAAATAAGAGCAAAAAGGGGAAAAAAATAAGCAAGTAACTAAAAAGGTGACAATACTATGTTGTGATCCACATTCAGTCCCCACAGTCCTCTCTCTGGATGGAGTTGGCTCTTTCCATCATAAGTCTGTTGAAATTGGCCTGAATTACCTCATTGTTGAAAAGAGCCACGTCCATCAGAATTGATTGTCATATAATCTTGTTGATGCTTTGTATAATATTCTCTTGATTCTATTCACTTCACTCAGTTCATGTAAGATTCTCCAGGCTTTTCTGAAATTATCCTGCTGTTCTTTTTTTATAGAACTATTCCATGACATTCATTTTATGTTTGTGTTTTGCAAACTTTACAAATTATAGAGATGTCACTTATTATTATTAAATAACATACTTGTACAACAGCAGCCATAACAATAAAGCCCCAAGCCACAAGAGCTCTGAGAGAGAGAGGCAAGAAGTCATGAGGCTAGCTATTGCCCAGGAGTCACAGCTGTCAGAGGGATTCTACTTGCAATATTTTGGGACAGGAGTAACAGTAATTGTTTATTCTCAAGCCTTTTAAAATTTCATTCTTGAGATGTTCTCATCTTGCCTAACTGTCCCTTCTACAAATGCTTTAAATCGGGCTAACATTTTTGTCCTTTACAAACTCTTAGTGCTGATTTTTTCCCTAAGGATTTCATTATTCTCTCCATCTTTTCCTCTCCCATCAGTAACTAGTTCTTCCTTGTTCAAAAGAATCATATCCAGCATAGAATTTCCTTCATTTATTTCTTTAAGTTATAAAGGACAAAATTTTCATTAGGGAAAGTTAAGGAATCATTAACTATTCTGCTTTTATCTTAGAGATGAGATGGGAGAAAAGTAGGGGGAAGGAAAAAGAAAATCACTTAATTTCTTCATTCAGAATTTATTCATATTTACACTGAATTCTGACTTTTCCTTCTTAGACTGTTAAGCGGTTTCTAATACAATTTTTTTCTCCCCTGAGGCTGGGGTTAAGTGACTTGCCCAGGGTCACACAGCTAGGAAGTGTTAAATGTCTGAGACAAGATTTGAACTCCGGTCCTTAGCTGCCCCTTAATATTATTAATTTTCAAAGCCTGTAGACCTTCATTTTCAATGTTCTTTTCATATATAAATGTAACACACACAGGAGTTCCTCTCCCAACATCCATTTACACTGAAAAGTTGGGACCTCAAAACCCCTCTAAGCTCTGGAAATCTAATGGTGTTTTTTTAAATACTAACGTTTAAATGTTACGTCCTATGATTACCAGGTGACATCAAGTAGTTAGCCACATTTAATTAGCCTTTTGAAAGAGATAGTTGCTGAGGAATGGAATCAGAAGAATTGGTGCAAATTATCTCCCCAAGTATGTATCATCTCACACATGGACCATGGGGGAAGGTGGTCTCCAGTCTGGAGCATGTGACACATGATCTCAACTCTTGGAAGCCCATTTTCTAGTTCTTTCTTGGAGGTCTTTGGACACAAACAGGAAGCATTTATTTAGTCCTTTCAAGGAGAGATCCAAGCCAGAGCCTCTCAGCTCCCATGCGCCAGCATGGTGCCCAGCCTAGCCAGCCAGAAATAGTGAATTTGGTTAAGTAGCAAAAGACTTGGGTTCATTGGATGGACTGAAAAGGAAGTAGCCATTGACCAATGGTCAGAAATGCTGTCTACTTCTTGTGGGTCACATGACTTCCTGAAACTTAGACCTAGGATCTGATCTTTCCTGTCCTACAGACTTATGAGATCACATGATTTCCTGAAATTTGGGCCTAGGGTCTAATCCATTCTCTGGGCCTAGGATTAGATAGACTTTTTGAGAAATCTTCGTCTGGTCCCATTCATAAAGTACTCCTCTGGTCCAGGTTGGAGAGAGAAGGATGCCATGGTACTCTCTTCCTTCTGGCTCCCAGAGATTCCTTCTTGGAGGTTCAGCTATCCCCTCTTTTCTTTCCTCTGCTGTCACTATTATAGCAGAGGCCCTCACAACCACCTCCGTGGATTATTTTAATATTTTATTAGCTTTCTAATCAGCCATCTCATTTGCTGTCCCTTCCCCTAGGTCATGAGGAAGTTGGCCTTGATAGCTTCTAAGTTCCCTCCTAACTCTAAATTCATGATCCTGTGAGGATCTTTCCCTATTCCTCATACTACTGAGAAATTAAGTTCTACAAGCATAAATCTTCTCAAAATTATTTTAAAAATATGATTCTGTTTCAGTAATGCTCAAACATTCAAGGACTCGCCTCATCCTCAGGAACCATTCTGTGCTTTCAGCTTTATCTCATGTATTTCCCTCCACATAGTCTACACTCCCCCAAACCAGATTTCTCCTATTCTTTTCTATCTTTTCCATCTCTGCTTTCTCATGGTGTTCTTTTTGTTTAGATTGCCAGCCCTGCCCTCTCCACCCTAAGCACATAAGACAGAAGTTGCTAGTTCTCTGAAATTTCCCCTTTTCCCCAGTAAGAATTGTTTTTCGCTCCTGAGCTTTATTTATAGTTATATGAACCATTTTGGGTTAAAATTATTGATGTGCATTTCTTCTCCCTCCCCTTTTCTGAAAAAAAGAAAGGACCCATAAATTATCTCTTGTTACTGCATGATATATTGCCAGTACTCAGGACTATAATACTCTGCCCATGAGATAACATCTAATAAACACTTTGCATTTAAAGTGCTATTAACTCATTAATGTAAAATTAATTAATTATTATTACTATCATTGTTGTCTATTTAATCCAAATTAGTTGAACTTGTTCAAAGCCATATTGATGAGTAATTCTGTATCCATTTTGATTTTTTCAGGAGCACCCAATACTTGGACAACCTTTCTTTGTCCTTCATCCTTGCAAGACAAATGAATTCATGACTTCATTGTTAGACAATTCTGAAAAAGACAACAGGTGAGAGATACTAGCCTGATACATTTATTTATATTTGTATTTAAATGTAAATTTATGGTTCTAAAATAATACTATTAAAATATTACAGATTTTTAATATAGCATTTCAGATAGTAGTAAGATCTGCCTAAAAAAAAAAAATTAAGTAAATCAGTGCCTAATATGATGCTGGGCACATAGTAGATACTTAATAAATACCTACTACTTGATTTTCTATGATGATTGCAAACCAGAATGAAAATGTTGGTTTTTCCTTTCAGTTTGCTCTTTTTTTTTTTTTTTTTTTAAAGGAATATAAACTATATTACATCATGGCTTAGCATTGTTGGACCAGTGGTGGGGCTGAATCTACCTTTGAGTTATGCCAAGGCAATGTCTCAGCAAGATTCAAAAATGGATTGATACAAGGTAAAGAAAAGGGCTTTTGAAAAAAATTTGCTGTTATACAAAATATTTTCAGTACCCTTCATTTTTGTTGTTGTTCAGTAATTTTCAGTCATGTCAACTTTTTCCCAAAAGGGAAAACCTCACTTGGGGTTTTCTTGGCAGAGATATTGGAGTGGTTTCCCATTTCTTTCTCCATCTCATTTTACACTTAGGGAAACCGAGGCAAAAAGGGTTAATTGACTTGTTCAGGATCATATATCTAGTAAGTCTCTGAGGCTAGATTTGAACTCAGGAAGATTACCTCCAGACCACTGGCTGCCCAGGTACCCTTCAAGTGGCACCTAAAAAATGACAATTTTTTAAATGTCGCAGTACTGAATTTGGAGAAAGGATCCTGTTCCTGGATCAGCAATTTTAAGAGTTCCTCATGACTTGGGCTTCAGGTTTCCTTATTTGTATAATAAGGAATTGGGCAAGGTGACTCCTGAGGTCTCATTCAGCTCTAAATCTGTGGCTCTGTAGTGATATTCTGTGCTATACCTTTGCTCTCTAATAAGTTGAGACACAGATACAGATTTCCCCTTCTAGGGTCAAGCTGACTAACAGAAGTTTTCATTCAAATGGGTTTTTTTGGCTCTCTATTCACCTTACTTTGTATCTGTTTTTTCTCCTTCATGTGCTGCATTCAGGTCGGTGAGTCAAACCCCACACACTGAGGAGTCACTGCTGTAAAGAGCCTTCATTTTCTTGAGCAGCTTAGGACAGATGATGGACAAGATCACCCACTAGAGTCTTCACTGGAGCTGTTTCTGTTTTTTCCTTGGAAACAACACACAAGATGACAATTCAAAACAAAAATGCTTATAACACCTATCTCAAAGATTTAGGTGGCTGGGCTTCATTAAGAGTAACACTACTCTGTTGAGCATCCTGTGTCACTGAATTTGAGGGAAGAATCATTTCCATTTTCTCTTCCTTTGCTATATCCTTTCTTCTGACTATAGGGCTTTTACCCTGAAATGAATGTGAATATTCATTGTGAATATGACCAAAGTTTTCTGGTATAAGATTTTTTTTTATATATTTAAAATAGAATATTGGTTTTATGTACTTAAAACAATTTTTTACTTTTTATTCTGAGAAATAATAAACCACTACTTGTACTGAGCACGATTGATAGTTAATAAATACCTTGCCATTGACATCTTATTTTTCATTTTAAACCATGTTCCTTCCTTCTGTCCTTGTCCCCTTGCATCCTCCTTATTCCTGGGCATTAAATTCTCTTTTCTATAGATCCCACTTTAATTCATTCAGTTTTTAAAGTATCTGTTATGTGCCAGGCCCTCTACTAGCTGCTGAAGATGCAAAGACAAAAATGAAAAGAGTTTATAATCTACTATGAGAAAGGTAAGAGGACATCATAATATTAGCATAGAGAAGGAAAAACAAAATATGCATAAATTAAATGAATGTCACTGAGATGAGAGGGCTGGTTTTCGAGAAGACCTCAAATCCTGCTTCAGTTTTGTATGACTGTACACAAGTCACATACCTTCTTAAGATCTCAGTTTTCTCATCTGTGCACTGAATAGTTTGGAACAAAGGGCCTGGGATGTACCTTTTATCTCTAAACTTATTATCTTCTCCTTAATGTGATCCTCTGAAGGTTTCTTTAGGAAAGGAAAGTTGTTTCTAGAATAATAATAATAATATAAATATGAATAGTTAGCATTTAGTACCTAGTATGGTTTAGGCACTGTGTAAGTATCATAGGTCTCCCCCATTAAATGGCAGAGACTGTCTTTTGCTTGTTTTTATATCTCCAGTTCTTAGTACAGTAGTTTGTCTTCCTTCTTGAAGAGGATCATGACATCAGGGAGGGGGTGCCATGATGTGCAAGTGAACTGGATTTCAGTGAGGGAGGGCTAGGCAAGGACACCTGTCTCACTTTCCACTCTAGAGCCACCTGGATCCAATGGTAAGCTATAAATCAGGACAACTGGATGCAATGGGAGACCTTGGCCTTTTAAGCTAAGGTCTTTAAGAGATCTCAGTTTGACTGAGACCGCAATGTAAATAGCATGCATTTCTGCTTTGGCCAGGGTTGTCTTCTTGCAAATTTATTTCTTTGTTCTTTTTTTAATTTTTAAATTTATTTTTGAGTAGGTGAAAGAGGAGATTCTTTGCCTCAATTGCTACCTAGCCTTAATCTTAGTACAGTAGTTAACACATAATAGATACTCAATAAAATGTTTATTGATATAGTGTTTTACATACATTATCTCATTTAATCCCCATAACTAGAAAAGTAGTTGCTATTATTATTCTCATTTTACAAATGAAGAAACTTGAGGCAAACTTTTAGTCTTTGAATTGTAATCAAATTATAAACTCTCTTAGTTACTATGTGCTCTGTCTTAGCATTAGTGTTTGCATATATAACAGGCAACAGATCTGTTTCCTTTTTAATCCAAAGTTTTTTTCCTGTTTGCTTTCATCTGAAAATTTTTGTTTTGCATTTGAAGGCAATCCCAGTAAATATTAAAAGTACAATAAAATTTTTGTTACAAAGGCAATAATGTGCTTCCATAAAGGGATTAAAACTATTATCAGTAGAATAAATGACTTGGTGAGCACAGTACAGCATTTAAAAAAAAAAAAAAGTCAACAAGAATTTACTAAGTTCCTGTTATGGACTAGGTGCCTGATTTGGTCCCTTTTGTTCCCTGGCTAATGAGTTCTACAAGTTTTTCTTTCAAATAGGGAATTCAACTATTCATTGACTTGAGAGCAAGACTTAAAAAGGAATGGTAGGAAGTTGCCGAGCTGGTGGCCATATTACTACATATTTGTGTGACTTATGAGATTTTTTTATTCAGTCGTCTGTAAGCAGATTTCCCAGCTAGAGTTGCCTGTTACACATTTAACTGAATATTTTCTGGGAAGTTTGTCACAAAATGTTCTACAACTATTTTACATCAGTGAGTATGGATTACTGTTGTTCAGTCATGTATGACTCTGTTACCCCATCTGAGGGTCTTCTTGGCAAAGATACTGGAGGGGTTTGTCATTTTGTTCTCCAGTTTGCTTTACATTAAACTTGTCCAGGGTCACAAAGCTAGTAGTCTGAGGCCTGATTTGACCACAGGAAGAGTCTTCCTGACTCCAGAATGAGCACTCTTCTCACTGTCCCATCTGGCTGTACCACATTAGCCATGTCTAGAAATCTACATATCTGCACAGCCCCTCTGATAGAAATTGAGTGTTGTGTTTCTTCATCCTTTTGATGAAGATCATGGTTTATTATTACCATGATCCGGCTTCTAAAGCCCAAGACACTTGTACATTAACTCTGTGGGCCAAATTGAGTAACATCAAACAAAGTTAATCCTTGAAGGAAAGAAAGCATTGTTTGTTTAAGCATTTAAACTCAATTCAGAGAGGATTACATCTGGCAAATTAGCTCCTCCTGTGTTAGGCAGAGGCAGCAGCAGCATCCGCATCCCAGTGCTTCTAATAAACAAGCATTGTAGGTTCAGAGATGGACATTTTCTTGATAGTAGAGAAGAGGAAGGAGAGGGGACCTACCAGGAAGAGTCCTTTTAAGCTTCCTGAAAGCCTAGAAATGAATGAAGATGAGTGCTGAACATTTGTGTATGCACCAGCCATATTGACTGGGCATTTTAAAAAAATGTTTCCTACTCCTACAAGAATTGTAGGGTTAGGGTAAACTGATTACTATCTAACAATAAACTTTCATTTTGCAACTAATATTTGAGAATGAGTGAATTCTTTCACTCCTAGAACTTGCGGCCGATTTAAAAGGGATTCTTAATAACTCTCTTATAGCCACTAACCTCTAGACCACCAGGAATCTAGACCACTCTAACTTCATCAAGTTCATATAAGTCTTCCCAAGTTTTTCTGATATCCTGATCCTTTCTTAAAGCAAAATAGTATTCTATCATAAGCATATACCACAACTTGTTCAACATCCCTTCAATTTCCAATTCTTTGCTATCACAAAAAGAGATGCTATAAATATCTTTTGCATATATTTTCTTTGATCTCTTTGGGACACAAATCTAGTAGTGGTATTGCTGGATTAAAGAATATACTAAATTTTATGGCTCTTTGGTCAATAGTTTCAAATTATTCTCCACAATGCTCAGATCAGTTCACAGTTCCACCAACAATATATGAATATACTAATTTTCCCATGTCCTCTCCAGCATTTATTTATTTGCTTTTTTTGTTATTTTCTGTGATCTTGGCCAATATGATAGATGTGAAGTGAAACCTCAGAGTTACTTTAATTTGCATTTCTTTGATTTAATGTTGTCAGTTGTTTTAATTATATGGAAAGTAAAGTTCTTGGTACCTTAGGTTGTGCTTTTGAGCCTTGTCAGACAAAGTACATGGACTAGCTTTCACTGGTAAAGAGAACTAACCCCTATTTACCAAAATAGATTGGTATTTGCTCTTACAACTTACTTTTAGAATTACTTAGGGGAGTAGAAAGTTATATAACTTGCCAGACCTAATTTGTTAGAGGCAAAACATGAACCTGACATTTTCCTGATTCTGGGAATAGCTCTCTATCCACTCTGCAATATTACCTCTCCTTTTTGAACTTTTGTTACTAAGTCAAAAGAAATAACTTTGCCATCTCTGCAATTTGGGGGTTTCTTACGTTAATTTTTTTTTTTTTTACCTACTAACTTGGTTCAAGTTGAGGTTCATGGGACCATAGTGGGATCACAGATTTAGAACTAAGAAAGGATCTTAGAGGCCATTAAGACTATTCCCCTCATTTTATGAATAGCATGAACTTGGGTATTGTTGGACAGGAATAGTCATCGTGTTTTGATCTGTAAAAATCTCTATGTGGATGTCTCACCACCATTTCCATTCCAGCTCAGTATGTCTTTAAAAAAAAAAAAAAAAAAGGTTTTATTCACTAAAGAACAAGTTCCCTTTGCAACTACCACAGTTCTGTCATTTACAGTAGTATTGTTTACCTAAACCATAAAACTTTTATATGAGACTAGAAACCTGAGTCATATTTTACATTTTTCTCATGTAACTTCCCTCTTACATGCTTTGTATTCCATCAAATTGGTTTCTTTGCTATTCTTTGTTTATGACATACAATCTCTGCCTCTATTCATTAGCACAGACTGTCCCCCCATGCTTTGGATGTTGTTCTTACCACTTATGACTTTTCCTGATTCTCAAAAAAAATTTACTGTTAAATCAACACCTAGAGGGATTCTCTTGGCTGGCATATCATTCTCAAGGAAATCATTTTCTGAAGACCCATTTTATGCATGAGTCTAAGGGAAATCTCAAGTAAATGTGAAACCTTGCCTGGAGTTGTGACTTCCCCCAGGAAAGTCTATCTTGCTCTGAGAGGATGCAAGACCATTTGGGTTTGTAGCTCAAAGGAGACTTTTTTGGCGATTTTACATAATTTTACAGGGCTCACTCACCTCATACAATTTACTTTCGTCAATCCCAGTTCTGATTCCCAGTAGGGTACTTTTTTGACTATATCATTCTTCTTGGAACCCACTCTATCCTGCCATCCCATTCCTTAAGTAAGTACAATTTCAGCAACAAATGGTGAAGACCCTTAGTGGTTTCCAACTATTCTGATTTATTCCCAATTCTGCCTTCTCCCTTTCCTCTTTATTGAATATCCTTTCCATGTTATTGAATAAACTTTCTTTTGCAAAATATTATATGGCCTTCAAGTATTATTTAATCCCAATTTTGAATCACTAGAATGACCTGAATTAGTCTTTGCACAGAACACTGTTTGTTAGAATTCTTATAAGGTGCTAAGACAGTGGAATTGATAGAGATAATCATGTACTTAGTACTTATTAGAGTTCTGCAAGATTGACACCTTTAAGAGAGAATATATAAGGAGAAGCCCACAAGCCCACTCTCTTGGAGGTGGAGTCAGATTCATTCCAACTTCCACTTTTGTGCTGGCTGGAGGCTTTGGATTTAGAGGGAACTAGAGCTTTGGAAGAGACAAAGAACTAGCAGCAAGAGCTCTCGGAACCAAGGAGAGAGATAAACCTCTAAGAAAGCTAACAGAGCTACTTGGAAAGAGATAATAAAGGATCTGGACTTTAATTCTTGGTTGGATTTGAGGTGATTACCCTGAACTGAAAGGAAGGCTGCTCCCAGAAGCCCTAAGAAATCTGCTTCCAGGGGCAGCTAGGAGGCCCAGTGGATAGAGCACCAGCCCTGAAGTCAGGAGGACCTGAGTTCAAATCTGGCCCCAGACACTTAAAAAACTTCCTAGCTGTGTGACCCCGGGCAGTCACTTGACCCCAATTGCCTCAGCAAAAAAAAAAAAAGAAAGAAAGGGGGGCAGCTAGGTAGCGCAGTGGATAGAGCACCAGCCCTGAATTCAGGAGGACCCGAGTTCAAATCTGGTCTCAGACACTTAACACTTCCTAGCTGTGTGACCTTGGGCAAGAAACTTAACTCCAGCCTAAAAAAAAAAAATTTAAAAATTAAAAAAAAAAAAAAGAAATCTGCTTCCAGAGAACATTATAATTTAGAGAATATTGCATTTTGGTGCCAGAAGGGACACACATAATTCTGATTTCAGTGAAAAAGTCTCTGACTCAGAAATTAGGGTGAGTACAACAAGGAAATTTTGTTAAAGGGCTAAATAGTATTTCAGCTAAAAGTAGGGACAGATGTTTAGAAAACAGCCTTCTTTTCCAATTCAAGGAAAATGTTTAGAGAGTATTATCAGACTCATGAAAAGCCAAGGTTTGATTATAGTTTGGGCGCAGGGCACTGAACTTTTAGAAACAGTACAGTACGTATCTCCTTGGTTCTCTATGGAAAAACAATTGGATCTAGAGGAGTGGAAATTAGTAGGAGAGCAACTTTGTCAATTCTACAATAAAAATGGACCTGACTCAATTTCCAAAGACACACTTAATACATACAACTTAATACAACTGGCTTTAGGAAATTATACAAGTTATTGAATAAGGACAAAGAAGAAAGAGCAGAAGGGGGAGGTGCTAAATAAACTAGGTGAAAAGGATGAAGAATCAGATAAGAATGGAGTTAAGTACAATTCTGATTATGGCACTTCACAACAGGAGCATTTCCCCTCCCCTGAACTACTCCCCTCAATTAACCCTTCATGGGTGGAGGGAGGAGGAAGTGGGAAAGGCAGTAATACATTTAGAACCACATATGAAGCAGCCTATGACAAGATTACAAAAGGCATTGATTAAGGCAAAAAATGAAGGACAGGATGTATCTGATTTAAAAATAAATGCATATGCTGTGATTGAAGAGCTTGACTCTTCAGGTCAAAAAAAGTCAAAGATACATTCCTTTTGATCTGGAAAAAATTAAGGATTTGAAAAAAAAGTTGCACTCTTTATGGGGCTACATCATCTTATGTTAAGATATTGCTAGATAATTTGTCTTATGAAATCTTAACCCCTACTGACAGGAAATCCATAGCAAGGACATGTTTAGAACCTGGACAAAACTTGTTGTGTTGTGGCTTTTGGAATATCATGAAATATGTAGGATTCAAGCCCAATGCAATAGTTAAACAGGAGTTAATGTACAAGTCACTTTTGACCAACTAGCAGGTGAAAGTCAGTATGGAGAGAATACAGAACAGATTAATTACTCTACAACAGCTTATGAACAGATTGCTACTGCTGCTATAAAAGCTTGGGGTTCCCTCTTCAGACAGAATGATCGAGAGGAAGCCTTCACAAGAATAGAGAAAGATCCCATTGAACCCTTTGCTGATTTTGTGGGACATTTGCAAACAGCTGTAACAAGAACCATTGGAGAAAATGCAGCTACAGAAATAATGACCAGACATCTGGCTAAGGAAAATGCCAATGAGTTTTGCAGAAGAATTATATGGGAACTACACAAAGATGCTCCTTTAAAGGAGATCATAAGATGCTGTGCCCCAGTGGGCACAAATGCTTATTATACCCAGACTATGATGAACATGGGAAGACAGGGTCCCTCTTGGCAAGGGACTTCTAGAAAAAATCAGGGCCCCAAGTGGGGCATGTTGGCAGCCGAGATAACTCCCAGAGTCTTTAGAAATTCAATATTAAGACATGATTAATCAGCCAAAAGGCAATCAGATGGCAGAAAGGGATTACATGATCTATCAATCAGCCAAGAAGCAATCAGAGGGGGGGAAAAGGGATTACAGTTAGGAAAAATAAGAGTTGTATGCAGCTGGGACTACTGAGATATTCCCTAGAGAGGTGAAATCTGTTCCTCTCCAGGCTATGGATCCCTTGCCTCCAGGCACAGTAGGCTTGACCATTTCACCTTCTGAGTGTGCTTACAAAACAGTGTCCATCCATACACTGATATAGGAAAATGGGGAATGCGTAGATAATATTCCAGTCACTAACACAGGTAGACAACTTGCGACTTATCAACCAAGAGAAGTAGTAGTAGCATCAGGTTTTCTGTTACATACCCCTAATAGGCAACCTGATGTTAGTTGTCAAGATTCTGACTCCAAGCAGCAGAGTCCAGGAATATACTAGACTGCAGCTATGACAGCTGACCGACCTATGCTCACTATATATATATATAAATGGCATTCCATTAGAAGGATTGGTAAACACAAGTGCAGATCGCACAGTCATTAGAGGTGCCAACTGGCCCAGTCACTGGCCAAAGACTAAGGCAGACATCTACATGCTGGGATAGGAGGATCAATAGCAGCTGAAGTTAGTGCCTTTGAGATGGACTTTTGAAAATGAAACAGGAGTTTTTACTCCTTTTGTGATTGAAAAAAATCTCCATCAATCTGTGGGGAAAAGACATTTTACAATAATTAGGATTAAAAATGAGTACTTCGGTTTTTTAGGCAGGGCTGCTGTTGAAGGCCTGCCACCACTTTCACCTGTAACTATCCAATGGAAAACTGATACACTAGTGTGGATAGAACAGTGGCCCTTAGGTAGCGATAAAATTCAGGCCTTATTAGATATAGTACAGGAGCAACTTGACCAAGGATACTTACAATCTTCTCTAAGTCCTTGGAATTCCAGTATTTGTTGCAAGAAAGAAATCTGGAAAATGGAGGATATTGACTGATTAAGATAAATGAACAGATGGAAACTATGGGAACTCTTCAGCCTGGACATCTATTTCCTACTCAATTACCTAGAGAATGGTCTCTTTGGGTTATAGACATTAAGGATTGTTTCTACTCTGTCCCTCTAGATAAGGAGGATATGAAAAGATTTGCCTTTTCAGTGCCCAGCACTCTTAGCTGGATACTGGAGGGTGGGTTGGGTTGATGAGGATACCTAACTTTTGAGTTGTGTTAATTAGGAAACATGGTGGTACCTTTGAAGAAAACAATAATTTGAGTTTAAAACATCTATAGGGTGACCAGTTTGAAATGTCCAGCAGTTGCTGGAGAGAAGCCTAGAAGTCAGGAGAGAGGCTGGGGCTAGCCAAACAGATCTGAGAAACCCAAGGGGAGTCTCCAACAGAAAAATGGATGAAGTGTTACATGTCACTGCCAGAATTTACTCTGTAGGCCTTATAAATTACTTCATATTCCTGGATGAGATTTTTTGTGCCCTGTGTTTTGTTTTTGAGCTTTAGGTACAGCTGTTTGAATTGAGGTTGTGAAAATATATTTTGATCATTAGCTTGAAAAACCACTTTTTTTTTTAACCTCTTTATCTAATAGTATGACAAAGACTGTATAAAAAGTCATTATGCCAGAAAGTCATGATCAAAATTATTAAGCCTTTCTGTTATGCCCAAATCCCAAAACCTTGAGTCTCTCTTTAGGATTCTTAAGGGAATTTCTAAAAGATGTATGTTATGAATGTTTCATTTTAAGACTAAGACTGAAGTAAAGGATTCTCAGACACTCTTTAAATGAAGAAAAACTTTACTGTAAGAATCACTTTATGATCTTGGTCTCTCCTTTTTGCCTTTGTACAAAGCTAGAAGAGAAACATTGGCTACTTTTACAACTTTGAAGCGAACTCCAGGAATATCACCCACAGCATGGCCCTTTCGGCCAAAACCAACCACTAATCATTTTCCTGTAATAAAAAATAAGAAATTATATATAAGAATGAAAGTTTAAATTTGTATATCTATTAGATCACAAATGTTCTAATTGAGCTATGCTACCAAATTAAAGAAATATTAGCAATTTTTCTAAGAAAGTTTAATTTTTAGTCAGAAGATAAACATATTCATTATTGAGGTTTCCTGTATCTTTCTTTCAAATAAACACCAAAAATCAAATGATTTAATTTGAGTAGTTTTAAGCCAGCCTGCATTTCCATCAGTATGTAATAAACAGTATAAAAATGATTAGTAATTTTTATTAAACATTTATGCTCATTTGGGGCAGACTATTATCTATAACAGTAACTTTACTAATTTTGTAAAGAAAGTAAAAGGACCAGCTTCCCCAACAAATATCCACTAAATTTCCTGTTTGTGTAAAAAAATCAATTACCTCAATAAAGTTTAAACAGCCATCATTTGGAACAAAGGCTGTGATTTTCTTGCCATTCTTGATCAGCTGGACTCACACACTTCCTGATGGCAGAATTTGGCTGCTTAGCCTCCACACCCCTGTAATTAATTGTGTTTAAAAAATTCATTAATTTGAAACTTTCCTTCCAACTTCTTAAAAGAACAAAGTCTCAATTAACCATATTTCTAAGAGTGAGGTACTCTGGAAACAGATACTCTGTTTCAACCTTTGCTGCTAAAAACCTAACACATTAGTATACTTCTTTTTGGTTAGGCAGTTAGTTAGGGTTCAGTGATTTGTCCAGTATCATTCAGCCAATAAAGTGTTAAATGTCTGACATCTTTGAACTCAGATTCTCCTGACTCAAGGTCAGATCCTTATTCCACTGTACCATCTAGTTGTCCCCGACAGTATACTTTCTTAAGAAGAAAATAATTCACACTTATATAGTATTTTATGGTTTACAGAATGCTTCTTTTCACATTGTAAACAAGGAAGTAATTGAAAGTATTTCCATTTTACAAAGAAACTCAGGCTATGAAAATAAAGTGATTTATCAAAATTAGTTGGTAAATGGGGCTGCCAGTACTCAGAAACCCACACCCATCATTGTCCTCATTATATCCCACCCCACTGTTACCCCACAAAGTGAAAGTAAGTTTAGTTGCTAATAGAAGAGATTATAGTGCTTTGCTGTTATTTTTAAATTGCAAACTCAACAAGAAAGGCTCTTATAGTTCAAATAGTCAAAAGCTATTTCCAGATAAGGAAACTGAGTCCCAGAGAAGTTAACTTGTCAGGTAGAAGAGCTAAGGTTCAAACCCAGGCCCTCTAAACTCAAATCCAATACTCTTCCACTGCACCAACCTAATTCCGACTTAAAGAACAGCATTTCAAAATAAAAATAATAATAATAACCCTCAGAAACAGACTACCAAATTGCTTCCCAACAACAAAAAGCTTATTCAATACCTGTTTAAACAGACCCTTAAATATTCTCTCATTTGAAGGTTACACTACAGGGCAACTGGCTGGTACAGTGGATAGAGCACCAGCCCTGACGTCAGGAGGACCCAAGTTCAAATCTGGCCTCAGACATTTAATACTTCTTAGCTGTGTGACCCTGGGCAAGTCACCCCAGTGAAAGTGATACAGGAGTAAGCCCTGCTCAGTCCCTGCCTAGGGAAATCCTGGACAAAGCCCTCAAGGCTTCATCCTTTTGAGGAGGTCTGCATTTCCTCATCAGCAAAATGAAGAGATGAAAGAAACAACATGACATCACAAAGGTCCCCAGCCAAGCGAAATTTTATTAGTTCGTGCAGGAGAATGCTGAAAATGATTCCTGAGCCTAATACATGCTGAATTGGCCATTTTTCATTAGTGTTTCTTAAATATTCACTTAGTTTTTACTGATTATTTTTCCAGAAATCAGTCAGTAAGTGATCAAGGCAGCATTTGAATAATTTACCCCCTTGTTTCAGTCACAAAGCGCCTCCTCTACCACTGCCTTCAAGAAGCTTATGGTGTAAGCAAAGGGGAATACATAAATATATAAAGCAAAGACAAGAACAAAAAACATGTAACATGATGGGATGGAAAGAGACTGTATTTGAGTTCAGAGATGTATGGGTTCTAATCCTGACTCTCTCTTATTACCTGTGGATAAATTTGTAAACCTCTCTTTCTTTAAATGTAAAATAATCTAATTGTACTGGAGGATCTGAGGACCCTCTCAACTCTAAATCATACTTAGTAAAATTTCAAGTGCAAGGTTCCAGGCAACTCTGGAGGGGAAGAGAGGAGGGAGTGAATCCGGAGGGGCCAGGGTTAGGCAAGATAAGAAGCAGGAAAAGAGCTTGGAGAAATGGAAGCAGGGCTTTTCTTATGGGACCACATGCTAAGAAGTTGTTGCTCCAGTGGAGAAGCTTCACTGCCACTGTGAAATGTCTGTCGATTTAGAAGCCAACGAAGGTTTTGGAGCAATGATTAGGCATAGTTAGAGCTGTTTCTGAAAGATCCTCTTTCGGTAGTGTCTAGGAGCGGGAGCATCAACTAGGAGTCAACTAAAAGCTGAATCCAGGAGTTAGAAGGTCCAGTGCTGAATGCAAATTCTACGCCACCTTGGGAGCAGGGGCAGTCTGATGTTTCTTGGTGTCCTTAACACTTACCTGGCTCGTGGGAAGTGCCCGATGACTAACTGGGACTAAAACAGGATGTCTGCTGCCAAATCCAGCATTTGCACGGCGTTCCAATAGCCCGGCCCACCCTCGCGGGAACCCTTCTCGCTGCTCTATCCCCACCTTCCCCTCTTCCGTCTCACCAGTTCGTCCTCTACACACACACACACCCCCAGAAGCCAATCCTAGCGGAGTTCTCCTGTGCCTTCCATGTTACCTCCAGGACTAAGGAGCAACTCTTCGGTTAGACAGGCCACTTCCCACCAGCGGCCTCCAGTCTCGTTGCCCCAGACTTGCCCCGCCCGCCCCCAAGCCGCCCGTGAGCCGCCCCCCTGCCCCCGCCCGGACTCTGCACAAGAACGAGCTCCCTTCTAGCCCTGCCTCCCCGCCGGTGACCCTCCAGACCGGTTTAGACACCTGAGGCCGGAAGCCTCCCCACAGGACTGGGCAGGAGCAGGCTCATTTCCCAGCCTCCAAACGCCCCGGCAGACTGGATGTCGGACCCATTCCTGAGTGCTCTCCGGGAGCGTCGATGAGGGCGGGGGCGCACTCACACTTTCTCCAGAACGATGCCTTTGGCGTGCGAGGCGCCCCCGAACGGGCTGGCTTGGAGCGCCGTGCCCAGGTGGGCCTTCTTATACTGCTTGTCGTGCCACTTCTGGTCCCGCCGGTGGCTGCGCAGCTTCCGGGCCGTGCGGAGCCCGCCTGAAAAGAGGCACAGAGCGATGGAGCCCGCAGCCGAAACCCTCACCCTCCTCGTGCTTCTCCCTGCTTTCTGCATTCATCCATTTTAGCACTACCGCGTCGCTGTGGGTGCCCAGCAATAATGAACTACGCACGCGCGAGTCAGGGAGAAAGCGTAAACTGAGCAGAGGACCCCGGCTCTCCACGCCCCCAACTCCTAAGGGTGACCGACGCAGCGCCTGAAACTCCAAAGCCATACCTATATTCGGGAAGCACCAGGCAAGTTCCCAGCAAGCCCGTCGAGAGGGGAAAGGACCTGCTCTAGTTCGGCGTGGCCAATCTTCTCCCTACAGTTTTGTTTTTGGCGATGCTTGGAATTCGCATGTACGATTTGCGGGTTTTACCATAGATAAAAACGCCCCCTTGGGTCAGACACCTTGATGGCTCATTGGATTAAGTGCTACGCCTGGGGCCAGGGAGGTCTCATTTGCTAGGTATGTGATCCAAGCAACCCATTTATTCTTAATCCTCCGGACCTCGCAAGCACCTGAAGTCGAGGGTCCATGGGATCACGAATTGGACACGACTAACAAACTTTCCCAGTTGTCTGGAATGTAATTAGTGGTGATGTAAATGAGGAGAAACAGGCTTGAAGAGGTTGAGATTTCTGCAGTTTTCATGCCTACCTAGAGAGGCCCCCATCAAAGTGTTCTGATGTCCTAAATTAGCAATTGGGGGCCACAAAACTGCCCATAAGGCTCCCTGCAGGACACCGAGTGATTTAGAAAACCATACACACTTTTTATTATTGTACCAAGACACTGGAATCAGATATTTTAAATGTGGCTCAAATTTTCAGGAGTGTTGCTTCCCAGAGTTTGCACCTTAAAAGATGACGGGTAGTTGGCAGCAGACTGAGCCTATCCAGTAGTCCCTGGAAGTTCAAGATAGTAGTGAAAAGAAAGCCCAAACAACTAGATCCAAATCCCATCTCTGATGCTTGCTATGACTTTGCAACAGTCACTCAGATGAGATGGAGAAGGCCTCTGTAGATAGATACAGCTTCAAATAATATACCTTTTGCCTATATTATTACATTTGATCCTTGCAAGTGAAAAACCATCAAAATTTAATTTTTCAAGCAGATATTAAGGGAAGAATTTTCATGGTCCATTCATCAGGACCCAAACATTCCATTTTTATGAGTAAACCCAGGCCCCCCAAAACTAGCCTGTCATAAAGCAGTAAAAACCAGTTCATTATAACTGCCCTGTGACCCAAAGCCATTCTAAGTTACTACACTATTTCCTTTCAGAATATATTCTTATCCTTTTCTCCGCTGCTTTCAGAGAAAGGAACTCGAGACAAAAAAGACAAATACTATTCCTTAATCAATTGTATAGAATGTAGAAATTGCAATCCAAATCACTCAAATTAATGTTGAAGTACTTAACTTGTTACTAACATAACAGATCATTTCAGATTGAACCCAGTAAATGTTTTTACCTTAAGCATTATTCCTTAGTACTCATGATGAAAGCAGATTAAAATATCCAGTTCAAATGCTTGATACATATCATCTTGTATTCCCCAAGGAGAATGTAATCTGCTTGAAGGAAGAAACTATTTCTATCTTATTTGTACCCAGAATAGTAGGTACTTCATATCTGATGATTGGTACACATCATTCAACAGTTTTGTTCACAAAGTTAAAAGACAGGAATAGCTTACCTATTCCAACTTTTAAGAACTATCTTACATGGGTAGAAAAAGTCACACACTTTGTTACATGAAAATGTTTTTTACTATGACAAAGACATCATACAATTTTTATGATCTTGGTCTTTCCTTCTTGCCTTTGTATAAGGCCAGAAGAGAAACATTTGCAACTTTTACAACCTTGAAGCGGACTCCAGGAATGTCACCAACAGCATGACCTTTTCGACCAAATCCAGCAACCAAGACTTCATCATTTTCCTAAAAGAAAAACAAAGCTTATTTCCTGCATATTTACAACAGACTCACGTGCTCTTTAGCCTTATTCCTTTTTATCAAGAAAATGTCAAATGGGAATAATTACAATGGATTAAATTGAAACCACTAGAAATACTTACCTCAATAAAATTCAAGCAGCCATCATTAGGAACAAAGGCAGTGATTTTTTTGCCGTTCTTAATCAGCTGGACTCTCACACACTTCCTGATGGCAGAATTGGGCTGCTTGGCTTCCACACCACTAAAATAAAATAAACCACAGAAACCGAGTTATAAAAACAACTTTTTAATTCAATGATAGTTTATTAAATCCCCTTGAAAACTAAAAGCACAACAAAAATATTGGCATGTAGTTTCTTTTTAGACAAATGAATTTACATTTAAAAATTAATCACTGCAATATAAGCTGGCTAGAATTCAACTACTCTTAAAAACCCATATTTTTCCTGTGGAAAAAAAAGTTGCTTTTTTTTTTTTTAACTTCGCATTCAAGCTCAAAGCAGGAAAGCATATGAAGAAAACACTAAGTTAAAAATGTCTTAAGGACTGTCCAAATGACACTATGCTATCTCAATCTTTTTATCACTTGTGAAATTACAAGTCCAAAAAGCCTCCTATGAAATTAATACAACACTAATGTTTCTGATACGGCTCAGATTACAAGTACATAAGTCTCATTTCCCCAAATATCTAAGATAGTGAAGGCAAAAAATTCTCAACTTCTGCTCATCATTTGTTTGCTTATGGTCTTCCCCATCAAATTGCATCTCTTTATCCCGATACAGTGCCTAACACAGAATAGGTGGTTAAGGTTAAGTAATTTATCCAACATCAAAGGGCTATTATGTGTTACAGGAAGATATTAATTCCACACCTTCCCAATTCCATGCAATTGTCAAACTTGTTCATAGGAAGTTAAAATTGTACAGAAGCACTCATTTTCTTCCCACTTACACTTTTTCTAAGACAATCCCTTTTGCATGGGATGCCCCACCAAAGGGATTAGCCTTTAGGGCAGTGCCCAAATGAGCTTTCTTGTATTGCTTGTCATGCCACTTCTGGTCTCTTCGGTGGCTGCGGAGTTTCCTAGCTGTACGAAGACCACGGCACTTACCTAAAAAAGAATATTGGAAGTTTTAAATTAAGCTAAAAAAAAATTTTTTTTGTAATTTTTTTTGTAAGTTAACACAATAAAGTTTGAGAAACACGGTATGCGTATTGTTTACAGGTCACTAGATGTCTTTGTTCCTAAATTTCCAACACTGTTTCCTTAACCTCTCGATATACCCACTGGGAACTTCAGTTCTCCCAGGTGTAAAATGCAGGGGTTGGAACTAATTACTTTAAGGTGCTACTTCAACTTAAATCTACATTTTTTTCCTATTCTCCAGCTGCTATTGCTTTTCATTTACTCAGAATAAATTTTATGTCATTAAAACACACTCGAGACCAAAGTCTAGTTTTTGCCTTTCCCTGTTCCCCAATTGTTCAGTACAATTTCTGGTAAGAAGTGCTTAATTTCCGACTAATAAACGTTTATTCTTTTACTCATATAAATCTTTTCTAGAACAACGGGAAAACTTAATTTTCGTTCACAATACTTGGCAATTCCTTGAGAAACATTAAAAACTTAGGGCAAAGGCTGACTTTCATCTTTTTATAAATGCACACGCGATCACAAGCCTTTGAGGGATTCACAAAAAAGAACTGGCAAGACTAGGAGAAAAAAATAATTGGTTATTTACTCCGTGGCTCTGTCTCCTAGGAGTTTATACATAAGCTAGGATGAGTTACCATGGCTGGGTCTAAAAGCCGTTAAAGGCTAAAGTAGAAGATCTAACTTAGGAAAATCAAAAGGTTAATACGGATTTTGCTGGAAGATGACAATCTTTCGGGGGCACTTAGCTTACACACACTTTCCCAAGAGCGAGGCCCTGGGCCCGAAGCCGCAACGGGCAGCCGGCCACGGCCTCCGCTCCCATCCCCAGCCCCCGCCACGTGCGACGGACGCCACTAAGTCTTTCCCCTGCTTCCCCTTCGCACCTCGGCAGGCCCATTCCTACGTTCCCAGAGGCCCAGGCCTGCACAGCCCCCTACCCCGACCGCTCGAGTCCCTTAGCACCGCGCTTACCCATGTTGCCGCCGTCAGAGCTGAGAGCAAAGAGAGAAGGAAGGAAGGAAGGAAGCGCCCACAATGCCCTGCGGCCTCAAGCTTAAGCCAGGACCCTCCTTAGGGCTGTCTGCGCCAAGCCTGAAAAAAGTTACGTTATAGTTGTTGGGAAAATGGTAGATGGATTTACTTTTGGGGGCCAGAATATGAGTCTTTTTACTAAACCGATAATAAAATTAATTTCTAAAACACAGAGAAGCAGAAGAGAAACTACAACTCCCATAGACTGCCAGGCACGCTATGAACAGCCCATGCCGAAAGCGCATGCGCATAGTGCAGGGTCTGCCAGTTTCTGAAGCCCAGCTGGAACCTGGCGGAAGCTGGCACCACGTGGGTGCAAGGACTGCCGAATAATGAAATGTGGAGAGAAATAGTTAAAGGATCAAGTTCGGGTTTGTTGTGCTTGGACAAAGGATGATTCGGTCGATGAAGTCGTCTTCTTTCCCCATAACCTACAAATATTTCTTGGCCTTCCCATTCTTCGAAAACTTTCTTTTGACCCCATTCACCCTCTCATTCTCCCCTACCCCACCCTCTTTGATTGCGGTGTGGCATCTGATCCCCCAATGACCCGACGTGTTTTATATGTCATCCTCCTCTCCAGCCTTCAGTGTGTTATTGAACACAGTGACCTTCTCATGGTTCCTCCCCTTCATGGGCTTCCCCGGCTAATTTCCTGGCTCCTCCTCTCCTCCCGGAGGAATCCTCTCTGGGGTTCTCACACTACGGCCCGCAGGCCAGATGCAGCCCCCTGAGGACGTTATGCGGCCCGCCGGGTTATGGCAAATGGGCTGAGGGGCAGAGACAGAGTCCAGCCCTCCCACAGTCTAGGGACAGTGAACTGGCCCCCTATTTAAAAAGTTTGAGGACCACCGGAAAACTTTTGTCCTCGGCCCCTTCCCCTCCCCCTCCGTACACTCCCATGCATTTGATTATCGCCTCTTAGTGGCTGACCCTCAAATTCCTCTCTCCATGCCGAGTGCTCCCCCTGAGCTTCAGGCCCTATTTCCGTGTTCTATTGTTAACATCCTAGAATTTCTCACACCACTCCCCTTTCCCTTCACCCCCAAAACCGGATAAATCCAACAGTGTCATATTGTGCTAAGAGCTTCAGAAAGAAGCCTGAGCAAAAGCGATTGGTTTTGGAATTGGGAACATCAATGGCTGAGGAAAGAGCAGTTTTCGTTGAGTGAAAGTGCCAGAAGCCAGATTTCAAAGGGACGAGAAGGGAGGGAGAACAGAGCAAGAGGAGGCAACTTTTTTTTTTTTTTTTTTTTTTTTTTTTTTTTTTGTAAGAAACTTGTAAAACTGAGGAGACATATAATCATAATCGGAGAAAGTAGAAGGACCAAGTAAGAACTTTTTTTTTCTGAGGCTGAGGCAATTGCCCAGGGTCACACAGCCAGGAAGTGTTAAGTGTCTGAGATCAGATTTGAAACTCGGGTCCTCCGAATTCAAGGCTGGTGCGCTACCCACTGCGCCACCTAGCTTTTGAAGATAAAGACTTACATATCTGGCAAAGAGAAATTCCATTCAAAATAACAGTAGATAGTATAAAATATTTGGGAATATATCTACCAAAGGAGAGTCAGGAATTATATGAACAAAATTACGAAACACTTACCACAAAAATAAAGTCAGATTTAAATAATTGGAAAGACATTCAGTGTTCTTGGATAGGCCGAGCGAATATAATAAAGATGACAATACTCCCCCAAACTAATCTATTTATTTAGTGCTATACCAATCAGACTCCCAAGAAACTATTTTAATGACCTAGAAAAAATAACAATAAAATTCATATGGAAGAATAAAAGGTCGAGAATTGCAAGGGAATTAATGAAAAAAAAGCCAGAGGAAGGTGGTCTATGTACCTGATTTAAAGCTATATTATAAAGCAACAGTCACCAAAACCATTTGGTATTGGCTAAGAAATAGACTAGTTGATCAGCGGCATAGGTTAGGTTCACAGGGCAAGATAGTGAATAAAAATAGCAATCTAATCTTTGACAAACCCAAAGATCCCAAATTTTGGGATAAGAATTCATTATTTGACAAAAACTGCTGGGAAAACTGGAAATTAGTATGGCAGAAACTAGGCATGGACCCACATTTAACACCACATACTAAGATTAGATCAAAATGGGTCCAAGATTTAGGCATAAAGAACGAAATCATAAATAAATCGGAGGAACATGGGATGGTTTACCTCTCAGACTTGTGGAGGAGGAAGGAGTTTGTGTCCAAGGGAGAACTAGAGACCATTATTGATCACAAAATAGAACATTTTGATTACACCAAATTAAAAAGTTTCTGCACAAACAAAACTAATGCAAACAAGATTAGAAGGGAAGTAACAAATTGGGAAAACATTTTTACAGTTAAAGGTTCTGATAAAGGCCTCATCTCCAAAATATACAGAGAATTGGCTTTAATTTATAAGAAATCAAGCCATTCTCCAATTGATAAATGGTCAAAGGATATGAACAGACAATTTTCAGATGATGAAATTAAAACTATTTCCACTCATATGAAAGATGTTCCAAATCACTATTGATCAGAGAAATGCAAATTAAGACAACTCTGAGGTATCATTACACACCTGTCAGATTGGCTAAGATGACAGGAACAAATAACGATGAATGTTGGAGGGTTTGTGGGAAAACTGGGACACTGATGCATTGTTGGTGGAGTTGTGAAAGAATCCAAACATTCTGGAGAGCAATCTGGAATTATGCCCAAAAAGTTATCAAACTGTGCATACCCTTTGACCCAGCCATACTACTACTGGGCTTATATCCCAAGGAACTACTAAAGAAGGGAAAGGGACCTGTATGTGCCAAAATGTTTGTGGCAGCCCTTTTCATAGTGGCTAGAAGCTGGAAGATGAATGGATGTCCATCAATTGGAGAATGGTTGGGTAAATTATGGTATATGAATGTTATGGAATATTATTGTTCTATAAGAAATGACCAACAGGAGAAATACAGAGAGGCTTGGAGAGACTTACATCAACTGATGCTGAGTGAAACGAGCAGAACCAGAAGATCATTATACACTTCAACAATGATACTGTACGAGGATGTATGCTGATGGAAGTGGATTTCTTCAACATAGAGAAGAGCTAATCCAATTCCAATTGATTAATGATGGACAGAACCAGCTACATCCAGAAAAGGAACACTGGGAAATGAATGTAAACTGTTATTTTTACCTTCTGAATCCAATTCTTCCTGTGCAACAAAAAATTCGGTTCTACACACATATATTGTATCTAGAATATACTGTAATATATTTAACATATATAAGACTGCTTGCCATCTGGGGGAGGGGGTTGGGGGAGGAAGGGAAAAAATCTGAATAGAAGTAAGTGCAAGGGATAATGTTGTAAAAAATTACCCATGCATATGTACTGTCAAAAAAAATGTTATAATTATAAAATAAAATAAAAATTAAAAAAAAAAAAAAGACTTACATATCTGGGTATTTTTGAAGACCCAAAGGAAGGAATGAACAGATAGGGGAGAATCAAAGTTAAAAATCAAGGAAATCTTTTGGAAAGAATTGTATAAATTACCTTCTATCTGATCTTCCAATTTCTGGTCCATCCCATCTTCAATTTGTCTTCTTTACTCCTCAATTTGCTTTTTTGATTGCTACAATTCAGAATTGTCATTTGTTAGGCTTAAAACCCCCCTGTCGCTTGATACTTTTTAATATCACTACATTTTCCCACTACTGCAGACTACTTTTGTCCTTATTCCCCTTTGCCTTACTCTTCCATTTTTGTGCCTTCTGGAGTCTAAACTCTGCATTAGTGAAACCCGTGCATCTTAGAACCCATTCTTTCTCACATTTTCTACTATAATGTAGTTAGAGAAACATGACTTTCCCTTGAAAGCACTTTGTCTGCATCACTTACCAGCTCCCCCGTATGACTTCCTTCTGATACGAATAGGAGGCCCGCGTTTTTCCTTTCCTCTCAGTGCCGGAGAATCCCTCTGTGGCCATCAATCAGCAACCTCACCTTCTTGGAAGCTTATTCCACATATCCTTAGCATCCTGTTCAGGTGCTGTATCTAATGTTCCTCCCGTCTCAGCCCCTCCTCCCCCCAGGTCCCTTGCTTTCTCAAAGGGCTCAGGATCTGGCTTCCCCACAGTTCTCCTCTCTGTCCAAGGCCTGCCTCCATACACACACTTTAAAGTGATGGCCTCCTAGTTAATTGACCTCCTCATCTCTCCTGACCTCAAGAATTAGGTGATTTGCCGGTGTCACGCAGTTAGCTAGATTTGAACTCATAAAAATTAGTCTACCTGATTCAAGGCCCACCGCTCTATCCCCTGCACCACTTAGCTACTTAAATGTTCATATGTCCATATTAAATTGCTTTCCTTCTCAAGGAGAAAAGAGGGAGAAAGATACTTTGGAAATTAAAAATTTTTTTTCAAATAAATGTTAAAAAGTTTTGCATGTAATTGGGAAACAATGAAATAAAAGTAATGAAAAAAAGTTTGTTACGTTTTAAAAAAGCAAAATTAGGATCATAATACCTACTTCACAGACTTTTTATGGAACTTAAATGAGATCATCTGTAAAGCACTTTATAACCTTTAAAATCATACAGATTTCAGTTATTACTAGTAATTTGTGACAAAGGATTTTCAATAAATGCTCATAATTTCTTTTTTTTAAATTTTATTTATAATTTTTTGACAGTTTGTATGCATGAGTAATATTTTTTTTTTATAAAATTATCCCTTTTATTCATTTTCCCAAATTATCCCCTCCCTCCCTCTACTCCCTCCCCTTGATGACAGGCAATCCCATACATTTTACATGTGTTACAATATAACCTAGATACAATATATGTGTGTAAATCCAATTTTCTTGTTGCACGTTAAGTATTGGATTCCGAAGGTATAAGTAACCTGGGTAGATAGACAGTAGTGCTAACAATTTACATTCACTTCCCAGTGTTCCTTCTCTGGGTGTAGTTTTTTCTGTCCATCATTGATCAACTGGAAGTGAGTTGGATCTTGTTTATGTTGAAGATATCCACTTCCATCAGAATACATCTTATATAGTATTGAAGTATACAACGATCTCCTGGTTCTGCTCATTTCACTCAGCATCAGTTGATATAAGTCTCTCCAAGCCTCTCTGTATTCCTCCTGCTGGTCATTTCTTACAGAATGCTCATAATTTCTGATAACAATATCTGATGAGTGATTCTACTAAATAAATTCAAGTCAATTAGATAAAATTTAATTAAGGGTCTGTAGTACACAAAAGTCTATTATTAGTTGCTGTGGCCACAGAGATGAAAAACAATATGGTCTTTACCTGTAACTAAGTGCAGTAGAATGGATTTGGGGAGGTAGATATTTCCCCCTTACTGGAGGGGATCAAGCAGAGCTGAATAACCACTTGTTAGGTTTGTCCCCGAGGAGATTCTCATTCAGGAACCTTTATGTGTAAGCACTTCATATAAATGCATGTTCCCCTCTCCCTTTTACCTCTATTTATAGGAACAAAAATCAAGATGGGCCTGTGGTAAAAGGGAATAGCTGAAAGCCCTTGTGTTCTAATGCTATCCGTTTAAGGTCAAGAGGTCGGGTGTACTACCTAATGCATGACTTGGGCAAGAGACAACCCAGCCTAGTTCAAGGAATTCTCAGGGGGAAACAAGGCAGGTTGCATCACACAAGTAAAAACACTATCATTTCAACCATTATTTCCTCTATGGCAATAGCCCAGGACTTTAAACTCAAGAGTTGTGGAAATAGCAGTGCAGTGCTTCCCCTTCTCTGGACAAATGGCCCTTTTTCTAGTTAAGGCACCAAAGCAATGAACTGAGAAGAATTAATTACTGTGAAAGAGTCCACCTTCCTTGTCACCCTCACCAACAATTGCTGACCAGCTGTCCCTGACACACATGAAAATCCAAGAGTACTCCCTGCAATTAATTAGTCACGAAGCAAGCACCATCCTAAAAAGTGACCAGAACTATAAGCAGAGATAAAGGAGAGGGTGCAACATGCATTTATCAAGTGTCAGATACTGTGCTATATGATTTACAAACTTATCTCATTTGATCCTCACCTACCTGGGGGATAGATGCTATTATTATTCCTGTTTTATAGTTGAGGAAACACCTGCATGTAGAGGTTATGCAACTTTATTCAGGATGACACAGTAAATATCTGAGGGCATCTGTGAATTCAAGTCTTCCTGATTCTAGGTCCATCATTCTCCAGTATGCACAGAATACACAGAAACATATTTATGTATGGTAGGTTATACAAAGAACTAACTTGAGATTGGTCAAGCTGTGATTGATTATTAGTCAAAAGTCAAATGAGAAGAGACAAAAATGAGGCTAATTATCACATTTGTCACCAAAAAAAGATACATTTCTGAGGGAATAGAAAGCCTAGGTTTATTTCTATAAAGCAAAAGATCTTATTCAAGGGAGCTAGCTAGTAAGACTTAGGTGGAGTCTTTGTTTCATATTAAGGATAAAGAAGATTTTTGGAGAGAATAAATTAGACATAATTTCCTATCGCTTTATCATAAAAAAAAAAATGAGGCCATAGTTACTAGGAAATGTGTTGAGTTGAAATGTGATGAGACTTTATGTGAACAAGGAAGCAGACAATATTTGAGATTAATGATTCTATTACATGCACATGAGTAATAAATATTAAATGCTTAATTTCACTTAGTTGAATGATTAACAAGTAATTTTTCCTTTTAGATTCTTTACTGTGAAAATGATGTTGTAGTATCTGCTCATTCTAATTACTTCTGCCTGATCTTGCATCTTATTTCTTTGCCAAGATGGGAAGTTTGGGAGAAAAGAGAAGGACAATTCCTGGTAAATTTCTGTTGCCTTATAATCTTAATAGCATTCAGGATTGTTCTGGTGTTTCCTGTCATTATGCTTAAACCTCTGTGTAGGGTCTTAGGCGGTAGAGAGCTGACAAAGCTGTTCTTTGATTCCCTTTGTGAGATTATTGGAGAGCAGCTATAATTTTAACAAGCATATTAAAAGTTATTATGCAGATGATGCTAACCAGCTGTTCTCTCACTTGGCTGAGGACTGAACCAGAGGAAGTGGGTTGATATTTCAGCAGCAAGGGAAACTTTGGTTAGTAAAAAAGAAAAAAAATATATTCACTAAGAAGGTTGCCAAGTACCAGAAAGAGATATTTGTTAGATTGTATATGCTTATTCTCAGAAGAGCTTTTAAGAATAGAACTGAAGAGATGACTTTTTCAGGAGATAAGTTAGGTTTGACTTTCCTTAGAGTTAGAAAGGGGTTCCTTTTAGAGCCTTAGGATACCAAGGCATTAAAAAAAAATCAAGATTCACATTGACTTTTAAAAATTTTTTTTAAAGCATTGAGCATAAATGTGAAAAAAAATTTAAATGGTTCAGTATATTTCTTCAGTTCTGTGCACATTTTCACTTCTTGGAAATAGAGGGAAGTCAACATCTGCTGTCTGTAGGATTTTAATGTGAGAAACAAGGATTTTTTGTTGTTGTTATTGTTTTGTTTTTGAAGCATTTCTTTTATGGTCGAGGAAATAAATAGCTGTCCCATATTTATTATGTCTGACATCTACTTTGTATATTGAGTATCTTTTCTAGATTTTTTAGAAGGATAACTATTAATTCCTTTTGAGAAAAGCCCTTGACATAAGTCATATATAAGGTTTATTTAGATTTCCCCAGAGCTATGGGGTGCAGGTAATGAATTCTAGAGCATGAGATTTTTTTTCTTCTCTTTGGAGTTAGGCTCTTCAAAAACAGAAACGAATCTGCTAGTTCACTGCTGGAGTCTCTTTGTAAGAAAAGACCCCTTAGGACTTCCCTTACATCTTGGGGTATCACCTAGGATTTGAAAGATTAATTCCAATAAGCCCAAGTTCTTCATTCCTTTTTAGGAACCTCACAATGTGTTATCTAAGTTGGGTTTATTTCTTTTAAAAAAATTAACTTTCTTATCCTATCACTAGGTGACTTCTACTCTTTTTTTTTTTAAAAAAAACCTATGGTTTTGTAGGTTTCTACTGGAGAAATTTGAGGTTCCTATGTTTCAGAGCACCTACAGAGATTTTTGCGTGGACTATCATTTGGATCTCCATCTTCACTGCTAGGCAGCCACTGGAGAAATGTATAGTTGTACTCAATGTGTCAGAGTAGAGGTTCATGGATCCAGAGTTCATGGATCTATAGGGGGTTTTTAGATAAATTTTAGTGGGATCAATGAATGTGGTTAGAAAAAAAATCTTTATTTTCACTAATCTGTTAAATCTAGTATTTCTTTCTATTATTAGTCTAAAAGGATCTTATGGACTCCACCAGACTGCCAAAGGTATCTATGTCTCAAAACATTTTAAGGACCCTTATAAGTGAGAGAATGGATGGAACTTTCCCCAAGATAAATCAATACCAAATCCCTAATTTCTTTCAGAATAAACCCTTGTACTCTCAAAATTCAGTTGGGAATATACTTTCCCACTAAAGGGGGAAGCTCTTTTTTTCCCTTTCTTTTGCTTAAAAAAATTATTTTGCTACTGTTGTTTCTTTAATGTAAATTATTATTCCTCGCTAATTATATTGGAACTAGAGGCAGGCCTGAGAAATATAGGTGATAACTTGCATAATGCTTTTTCTTGTTGAATTTCTTTAACTTTTTATATGTAGATGATTGTCATCTCTAGGTCTACCAACAATAATAGGTAAGAGCCCTCACAAAATCCTGCTAAATTTGGATTTGTCTAAGGACTATGCTGAATGTATTTCTGGGAATATTTGCATGGCATTTCAGAAATCATTAACAATTGTGCCCTATCCCTTTGTTGAATATCTTTAATGTTAGACATTAAAGGAAACATTTGAAAAAACAATACTCAAGTCTTCCCAGGCCTCCAAAAAACTGTTCAGAATTGGGAATATTGACATATATACAAAAAAGCATCCCTCCTAATTTATTGATGACATCAAATTTTTAACTATTTTAGTATTAACCATTAAATATTATTTTAAAATATTACATATTTAATAATATTTAGCTGTTTTTCATATTTAAATGCTATTTTAATATACAAATTCATTTTATTTTCCTCCTGGGATAAATTTCCCTTGATTCTCCTAGCACATGCTACTGCCTCTTCCTCAAAGTATCTTGCTGCTTCAGAAAGATGACTGATTAAGAGTGAAGAGACTAATCTCTTGCCAGAAGACCCATCCACATGGGCTGTGAAAGCAAGCTGAAATAAATTTGTTCTCTCTCACTTTCTTTAGGATTCCCTTCTTTATCCCTTATCTTGTAGTCACTTAATGAGGATAAAGGAGTCTCTACAACTCCATAAGAAATAAAAAACCCAAGGGAAGATTAAGGAAGAGGAAGCCAAAGGGATTGATGAGTGTTCTAGATGGCATAGTCCTATCCATAAAAAAATCAGAGGCTTGGGAGAATGGGGGGCTCACAAGGCAATGCCCCTAGTGCTCAGATATGTTGGTCAGAAGACAGTCAGAGAGGGAAAATTTAACAATTTATAATTTGTGTTTTGGGTCCATGACAAATGGAATACTGCTAAAGAACAGGTACTGCACTTTTCTGACTAAGGACTGTGTTAATGAAGTTTGCCCAATTAATTGTTATTATTGAAGAGCTTTCTCTTTTAGTAGGATATAAAAGAAATGAAGGGGAAAAAGGCCCACCTTTAAAACAAACAAACAAACAAACAAACATGTTGTGACTTTACCAATTCTAGCGAACTTCTAGGGAAGAAAGATTTTGTGCTGGAGTAAATAAATAACTGGCTGTCCCATACCTGATATCACTTTTGTAAATGCAGTGTATCTTTTCTAGAAGATACTATTAATTCCATATATATGTGTGTGTATATGTATGTACATATACATACATATATATGTATATGTATACATGACCTAGATGCAAGGGAATCTAGAACTTAGGGCTAATTACCAGTTAGACAATTCTCTATTAACATGTTTGGAGGAAGACCCTACTCAACTAGAAGCTGGCTCAAACTGTGGGTGTGGTGAGAGAAGGGAGGAGAGATCATCCAGTGGAATAGGAGGAGGATTCCTTCTTTGTCGGTAGAGAGAGAGGAAGGAGGTGTAGAGATTCCCATATCTAATCCCCTGAGAACAACCCCAAAAGAACAAGAATAAAGACTTTTGCTTATCCTGACTCCAGCTGATTCTAAGATATCCAGGGTCTCAACATAAATATATATATATAAGATACATTCATATGTATGCTTTTAAATCTTTTAAATACATTGACATTTTTTTTTTTTTTTTTACTTGATTATCAATTGGATTAATACTTTTTGGGTGGTAGAATTTAGAGAACTGACTGAACTTAGTATGTAGGAGACTAATCCTTAAAATAAATAGTAGCTTTCTTAGGTTTTAATTTTATACATATTGATGGCATTTTTGTTGTTGTTGTTGTTGAGAACATATCTTTTAAAATTATGATAAAACCAGTGGGAAATAGTTTTTGAAAATCCCATTTTCCTGTTACATATAATTTTTTAAGGCATACAGATAATGTACAAAAAAAAGGTCAAGCTGAGTTTTAGCACCAGGAAATTTTTCTATCTCTTTAGACCTTCTGGATTGCTTGGTTTATATTTCTCTGCTACTTATGTATCATTTTATATTGTAGTTATTTGGGTAGGTCCTATGTCTCCCTAAGGAGAGGGATCAGCTTTTTCTTCTTTATCTTCTCCAGTGCTTAGCCCAGCTATTTGCAGAGTCTTAATATACATCGGTTGAATTAAACTGAATCTAGAGCAAAAGAGGCATGTGTACAAAACTCAGTGTTATCCCAGTTTTCAAACATCATTATGGGGTATCTTTGTCAATATAAAGGAGTATAATCTTGAAGGCTAACTCATAGCTAGTGGTTTTTTGCAAAATACTATTTTAACATTTTCCTTTCACTCTTTATTCCCTTCCCCTCAAAGTCATGAGTTGAATTGCTTCCAGAAAATCACAGTTTAAGTGTGACATCTCTTTTAAAAAGGAGTGTGAAAACTATCAGCAGCTGAGTTTTTTTTTCTTTAAATATTCTTACAAAGTAGGATTTTTCAATAAGAATATTGAATTAAAATATTATACTCATAAATACTGAATTTTATTTTTATTTTTTATTATAGCTTTTTATTTATAAGATATATGCATGGGTAATTTTTCAGTCAGACAATTGCAAAACCTTTTGTTACAAATTTTCCCCTCCTTCCCTCCACCCCCTCCTCCAGATGGCAGATTGATCAATATATGTTATATATGTTAAAAGTATATGTTAAATACAATATTGTATACATGTCCATATAGTTATTTTGCTGTACAAAAAGAATCTGATTTTGAAATAAAAACACTGAATTTTATTCCCATTTTAAGTAAGATCAATGGGGGGAGTCCCTGATCAATTTTATGTGTTCCTCAAAGCCACTTGATAAGAGTGTGGGGGTGTGACACTTTGGAGATCTTTGAGGGCTACCTTTCCATCCTTAAAAGGACAGAGAACTCAAACATGAATATAAAGGCATTTTTTATGTGCAATGACCTTGGGATACAATCTTTACTTTAGTTAAGAAATGCACATTTTTGAGAATGGCTGTAAGAGTTGAGCTAGAAGAAAAGCCAATCATCTGAAAGACACAGCTATTTCCCCAAACTCAGGATCCTGGAGTAAATTTCCCTTGATCCTCCTGGCACATGCTACTGCTTCTTCCTCAGAGTATCTTGCTGCTTCAGAAAGATGATTGACTAAGCAAGATTGAAGAGAGTAATCCCTTGCCAGAAGACCCATCTACATGGGCTATGAAAGAAAGCTGAAATAATTTTGTTCTCTCTCACTTTCTTTAGGACTCCCCTTCTTTATCCCTTCTGCTTTTTCCCAGAGTTCAAGAAGGGAGGAAGGGGTGAGTAGAGATTAGCTGTCACACGGGCCATAACTGTAACTTTGAGTGTTTTAAGCTGCATTGGGAAACACACACACATAAAATATATCCTAAGTATATTAGAAGATTTTTTTTCTCCTAGATGTGGGATAATGAAATAAAAAGAATAATGACCCTGCTGGAGTCAGGACCCCAATGTCAAACCTATTCTGTGTTAACTCAAAGTTTTTAGGGTCTGGGAATATAAAAACATAAAAAATTTTAGTGGAGGACACAAAAATGTATCAGAATGTTTCTGGAGGATGCAAGCCAAGTTTCTGTTTTCATTATTTGTGTAAATACTAATTTATATAGTGCTTTAAGGTTTTCAAAACATTTTCCCTATGTTAATTTATTTGTACCTTTTGTCACTTGGGAGGGAACTTGGTAGGAAGGGAATAAAGTGATTTCCTTTCAAAAGCAATAATTTGAGAGTAAACATTTACTCATGCTGATTGGTCAGGAAGCTAGCTGGTACTATGGATAGAGCTCTGGATCTGCAATCAGGAAGACCTGAATTAAAACTAGACTTTAGAAATGTATTAGCTTTATGATTTTTGAGCAAGTCACTTAAGTGCTATCTTCCTCAGTTTTTTCATCTATAAAATGGTAATAATAATAAAACCTAAGTGGTACAATTGTTGTGAGAGTAAGATAAAGTAATATTTGTAAACCACGTTGCAAATCTTAAAGTACTATATAAATTCTAGCTATTGTTATTATTATTCCCAGAGAAAATCAAATGAATGCATTCTCATTGTTCTGGGAAGTTGTTAAAATAAATCAATAATTCTACCCCTTGACTATAAATCTATAGACAGAAACCTCAATTTGACAAATGAAGCACTTTAATTTACCTCTATTTCTTCTTGGGTCAGTCCCAATAGTCACCTTCAATGTTGCATTTAGGCAATAATTCATTATAATAGAGCAGCAATTCTGCTGGTCAATATATCTATATATATTTATCACATTTGCCAATAAGAATCTTCAAAGTAAACTTTAAACACATAAAGGTAAATGCCTTTCAATGGAGATAAGCATCAGGTTCAAAGAGAGTGGTTACCCTTTTTAAAAACATTATTTTATAATGTTATTATATTTATTTTAATCAGGCAAGATCCATCTTCTCACCCTTCTACTCTACCCCACCTCTCAGTAGAATGTCAGAAAAATCAATACACATTCCAAATGTATACAGTCAGTCAAACAAATTTCCATATTGGCTATCAACTTCCCCCCAGTCCCCATATTTTCTCCCTCATTCTCCATTCTGAGGTTTTTACTCCCTAATAGGAGGTAGGTGATATATTTCCTCATGGAATCTTGGTTGGTCATTACACTGATAAGAGTTCAGAACAATAATACTCCATCATATATATGTATAATATATATATATTTATATTTTATGTATATGTATTTTTTTCAGCCATTTCCCAATATATGGGCACCCACTCATTCTCATTCTTTGCTGTCTCTGCAAGGATTATAATTTTTTTTTTACATCCTTTGAATTTGTTGTGTTTAGGATTAATTCCTCTCTCAAATTATTCCTTCTCGACTGCCTGTCATCTTGGGGAGGAGGTGGAGGGAAGGACGGGGAAAGTTGGAACAGAAGTGTTTGCAAGTGTCATTGTTGAAAAATTACCTATGCATATGTTCTGTAAATAAAAAGTTATAATAAAATAAATAAACTATTCCTCCTCTAGTTACCCTTCTCCTTCTCTCCTTTCCTTCCTATTTGCCTTGAAATTTATTTCTGCATCTATGTGTGTATATGTGTATTCATTTTTCCTTTTTTTTTGACCAATTCAGGTAAGAGTAAAGTTCAAATGACAGCAACCCTCTCTACCTCAATTTTCCTTGTTTGTATAAATGTCTACTTCATTACCCATATCATGTGAGATGATTTTCCCTGACCTTCCTTACCCTTTCTCTTCCTTAACAATATATTCCTCTTTCTCTCTCTTTCCATTGTTTTGGATTATCATAACATAGCAGAACCACTCCCAGACTTTGTCTAATTGGACACTGAACTCTGATGATCATAGGATTCCGAGGAGACACATCATCTCTCCATATTCAAATGTAAGTAGTTTATTATTGCTTAGAGAGGAAGCTGTAGGTTAGTAGATATAGTACTGGGCTTGGAATCAGGGAGACCTGAGTTCATATGTAGTCTTAGACACTTACCACTTGTATGAAACTTTGCCTCAGTTTTACCTGTTGTGAAATGATGATAATAATTGCATCAACTTGCTGAATTGTGAGGATCAAATGAGATATTTATAAAAACACTTAGCATAGTACCCAACATAAAGTAGGCACTATATAAGTGATTATTCCTTTTCTCCCTTAGTACTTTTCTTCGTAGGTTTTTTTTTTAATTCATTTTTTGTATTTCTTATATCACCATAATATTCCTTTATCCCTTCACTTTAACCCTCCTAGAGAGCCATCCCACATGACAGAGTATTTTAGCGAGAATAAAAAGAAAAAAAAAAGACTACAACTGAATAACACATTGATAAAGTCTGAAAACATGTACAATGTGTAATACCTGTGAATCTCCCATTTTAATGAAGAGATAGGTTGGAAGTGTTTTTTCATATCTTTTCATTTGAGTTTTGCTTGATTTTTATATTTTTGTTACATTTACATTTGTGGAGGTTTTTGAATCATTGTTTTTTCTATTTCAATTTTGCAGTTACTATGCATACTGTTTTCTTGACTGATTATTTCACTCTGCATCAGTTTATATTTATCTTTCCATATTTTTATATATTCATTGCATACATTATTTCTTATGTACAATAATATTCCCTTATGATTATATTCCTTTTTTTTTTTTTGGCTTCTTGTTATGCAATTGTGTTTGACTCTTCCTGATCTTGTTTTTCTTGGCAAAGATTCTGGAGGGATTTGCCATTTTTTTCTCTAGTTTATTTTACAAATAAAGAAACAGGAGCAAACAAGATTAAGTGATTTGCCCCCACATAATTAATAAGTATTTGAAGCAGAATTTGAACTCAGGTATTTTTGACTCCAGATTTGGTATTCTATCCACACTACCACCTAGCTGCCCACCAATTTATTTAACCATTCTTCAGTTGATGGGCATCAACTTTGTTTTCATTTTTTAACATTACAAAAGTGTTGATATAAATATT